>NC_134481.1:44269780-44333183 GCF_964194025.1 Convolutriloba macropyga | reverse complement strand
GGAGGTCGTTGGAAGTCGGCAGAGGTCGGTGGAAGTCGGCGGAGGTCGGAAGTCGGTGGAAGTCGGCGGAGGTCGGTGGAAGTCGGCGGAGGTCGGAAGTCGGTGGAAGTCGGTGGAAGTCGGCGGATGTCGGAAGTCGGCGGAGGTCGGCGGAAGTCGGTGGAAGTCGATGTGTCAGTTAATTGTGGTGTAGTATGTACAAGTTAGGCTAGAATGCAGCTCCGGGTATCGCCACGTTGAAAATTTCATGCATGATATCAGTCATTCGAAATTTTCAAAATTTGCTATGTACAGTCTGTTAGTTCTTCGTCTGTACAGTCTGAACTGAGACATTCTGTGCAGTGTTAACCAATTATGTAAATGATGCTGCGAAGAAAAAAAACAGACTGGGATTTTTCTTAATCGACTCTGGGCAGACTGGCAAATTTATTTACACTGCTATTTGTCTGGTACAGTACTGGTTACAATTGAAAGTCAATGGTACAGCGCTGAAACTCACTGCGACCTAGGTACGGGCAGATAATGGTGAAAAAATGAAAATATGCAAAGAGTTTTCATACCTCTAGCAGATGAAGCCTTGTGATTAGTCCGAACAGCTTTCTTTTGGGCAACTTTTGGGCTTTGAGTTTCATTTGAACCTGTTTTTATTCCGTCACGTTTATCCTCTGTTCTTCTAAACTCTTTTTTCTCCTCAAATTTGGACCTGTTTTTATATTTTCTACTTTCCGATCTTGTGGAGATTTTTCCAGTGTCACCAGAAAGTTTTGTGAACGATACTGTTGCTGACTTAGGCCTCTGTCTCAACATTTTATTTGTGGGCGCTTGTTTGTCAACAATTTCTGGCTCATCTTTTTCACTCGACTCTTCTGACCACGCGCTTGAAACAGTCGATGACGCAACACTGCTTCGAGAACTAACAGCCGACAAAGTAGCGCTTTCGTCATTTGTCGCGGAATTTTCCACCGTATCTTTAGTTCGACTTTCGGTTAAGTCTAAGTTCAAACTCAACTTACTGCCTGCTTTACTTTCATCATTTTCAGTTCGAGGTGAAAATGTCAAAGAATCGGTACTGGTCGATTTCTGAGGAACTATTTTGGTTTCAATTCGGTTTTTTCGAGCGCCTTTTTCGGTAAATTCATCAGTTTGCGTCCGACCATTTTCACCATTCGCTTCAAAACTCGAATTAGAAGATAATTCGTCGGCTTGTTTTTGTTTACTCGATACTTTCAAATCTTGTTTACCCGCATTCTTACGTTGTTTATCTTGAAATTTCTCATTTATGATACTCTCCCTTGAAGCTGACCTCTCTCGTTTTGTAGTTTTTGAAGTTTTAACTCGTGGAAACACATTCTTCGAAGCCCGTTTAGAGTTCGGTTCCCCGAAAACCCGTTGATGTAATTCTGCAGATTTTTGCAAATATCTGTCGCGTAACTCAACGTGGTCGTCTATGAACTCGTAAATTAAAGCTTTCTCAAGCGTTCTATATTTTTTCACAAGCGCCGGGTCTAAATTTGAAGATTTTAATCGACTTGATTCGGGTTTTAAAGATAAATCAGCCATTTTGTGAACTTATTGCATTTTTGTGATAAAATTAAACGGAGAGTTTTCACTAGAACTATTTGACTGCTTTTTAAAAATAATTTTTGTTTGTGTGGTGTACGTTTTATATGTGTGTAAAATCATCTCATTGTTTATTGAATAAACGCACGTGAACACTTTAGTTTGAATACCATTTTATGGTTTTAAAAAGCATTCATTTGGCAATTGATCGGAGAAATGGTTCGTACGATCCGACGAAAATAATTTAAAGTATATGGAGTACACATTGAATTCTGACGTTTTCAATGCCTATTTAATTAGCAAAAGCTGAAGCAATTAGCTTTAATTAGCAAAAGTGAAGTTTGGTTTTAGTTAATATATATTGCAAAAAAAGTTGCGATTGACAATGAAAATAATATCATACAAAATTCGTAACAGTATATACAATAATTGAACACCAGAATATCCTTAAAATCTCAAAATTGTAAATTTAGCGAGATTCCATCATGTCCAAGTTTTCCATTATTTTAGCGTAAGCCATGAAACAAACCAAAAACTTTATTTCCAGCAACATTCGATTGATGAAAATGATGATGGAGCTATCAAGAACTGTTTATTATAATTTGATACAGCGCCTTAGGAAAAAACACCAACTAATCAGGTAGAGACACGTGAAAAAGTGGGATACTGACTGAAAAACTTTGACCGAACTAAGCTATGGGGT
Organism: Convolutriloba macropyga; assembly: GCF_964194025.1. Taxonomy (NCBI): domain Eukaryota; kingdom Metazoa; phylum Xenacoelomorpha; order Acoela; family Convolutidae; genus Convolutriloba; species Convolutriloba macropyga. Next base: position 44,330,920 of record NC_134481.1, on the reverse strand, counting down.
AAATATCTGCTAATTAATAAGGTTCGCAGTTGACAGACATTTCTTGGTTGCAAAACAGACTTGAGAAGCAGATCTTAGAAAAATTTTTTAACTGTTGAAAAGGAATATTGTGTGCAAAAAGATCTATATAACAGGGTTATCGTTATCAAAACAAAATATTTAGTGAAATTAGACAATCAATTTGCCTCAATGACTTCAGTGGTTTTGTTTGATGATTTTTGCAGTTTGAAACGAAGTAGCAGAGTTATCTTTTGCCCTTGTTGTAAACTGGCAATCGTTCTGTCAGATCACTAGGAACACTTTCGGGATATATGGTAATCTCAATTGTTCTTTTGCTACCAAAAACTTGGCCAATTCCGAACCTTAAATCATACAAAGAAGTCTGCCATCGTATCAGTTTTGAGACCTTCGATTTACACTCGCCCGCCGAAGCTTAGCGCGCATGCAACTTTTAACACCTCAGGTGCACGCGCTCTTTTTTTCATTGGCATCATGCTATATAATTGAACATAATTTGTCAACCGGGAGTAGAAAGCACTGGAAAAACAAAAAAGAATTGACCCGAGACGTTTAACTTTTAAGACCACTGCCAAATTTTTTGGCCCATAATAATAATAAGTTTAACCAAACATGGTTACAACCAGCTTTTTAGTACCCAAATTAGGGGAAATCAAAGTTAATTATTTAAGATTTCTCAAAAATTTTGCATCCTGAAGGGTAACCTCTGTACTGGAATATTTTATTGCTTCCGAAGATATCACTTTTCATTATTTTGCACTTGAAAGTTTCTTTTGCGTTGCGCAGTATTACTCTTTGTAGTTCATTAAAAATAGGAGATCTTATCTTTATGGAGATATTGAGGTGAGAATTCCAAGTAAGACAGGATATGAAAATTAATCTGAGGTATTTCGTTTGTTTCAAATCTCTGGTTGCAAGAGTTTTTTTTATAGATAACTCCAGTTGCGAATCACTTGTATTTTGAATGAAAAGTGGAGAAAGCTTGTCAGAGTTGGAACCTAATTTAAGCCAGACCATTCAAGAGCTCTATTTATATCAAATTCATATTTACCAAATTGTAAAATTTCTCCTATTATTTTTTGTCAGCCGTATTTGAGAAAAGTCTATTTAGAAGTTGCTGTTGTTATTCATTCCTGTTAAAGGAGAAAAAGCAGTTTTTGATAACAAAAGTCCTTCATTTAAGATCTGTGAGAAAAAAGTCTGTCTGTCAAAACGAACGAGTTTTTCAAGCATAATATTAAAGTCAATCTTGTCAAGTTGTTTAGCAATATCTAAGTAAACTGTTGTCGGATACGAAGAAACATAATCTATATTGAGTGAACCATCGTATAGAAACAATTAAATTACTGTTGAATTTTTTTTACCAAGAAGCCAAAAAAACCATGTTGCTTAGTGGTAAGCTTCTTTTCGACGGTCTCCTTCAATTATTTGTAAATATTTCTTTCAAGAATATTGAAATAGCACAGAGCATTGAACTTTGTCTGTGATTCAATTTTTTCAATTGTTTACAATCTTTGAGATAAAGATGCACGTGTAAATCTTTCGTGAGATTGGGAAATTGATATGCGTTAAAATTGCAGCTAATTAATTTAATTTTACCACATCCTACAACTTTTCTTCAATTGCCTCTTTTAAGTTGAAAGTGATGTTGTCTATGAATTTTATTGGACTGTGTTATGAAAGAAAATGGCAGATAGCTGCAATAAAAATACAAGAAAGTGCTTGTGAAGGAAAATTCTGCATTTCTATGGGTTATGGGTGGGCAATTATCTTTGATTTTCTCAGGTAGGATCAGTCCATCGTTATGTTTGGGCAAGTTGTGTAAGCATGATTGTTTGCGCAAAAACAGGAAAGTTTTTCAAATGTTTCTTTCAGCAGTCATAAATGCAACAAATCATGTAAACACCTGATTTTGTAGTGTCTGTAATTTGCTTTCACATCAGCGGGGCCTCGAGCCAGTGTTTTGATAATTTAGTTATTGACTTTTTGCAAGCATTTCAAAAAATCTGATAACACAATGAATTACAACATTGGGACACCTCTTCGAAGTAATGAATATTCAAAAAGGAGATCTCAAAATCTTTCAAACTGCTTTTTGGTGCTGAGATTTTGGAAGTGAAGCACTTGTTCTCGGCTTGCGGTTCTGAAAAAATTTTCCTCTGATCCAAAGACATATTTTCATGATCAATTTATGATCCAAAGACATATTTTTCTCTTCTGCTATTGCTCTAAAAATTTGCATAGAAAGATTTCGCGACAGGAACCCGCGTTGAGTTGTGAACAAAGGTACAAGAATTCTATTTTTTAAGAAACTTCCATTCCAGGTCATTTTTACCAGAAAGCGTATTCCAGACAATATGTGTTGAATATACATCGTCGTTCAAAATTAACAGCGTTCTTCAAGTTTTCAACATATTGGAATCAAATAAGCGGTTTGGGCGCAGTCAGACGGATATCCTAGTTTTTGTGCAATTTTTTTCCATTATCTTAATCAATTACGATCAAATCAATAACACCGTTTCTTTCAAGTATCTAAATATTAAAACAAAAAGGTTCTTTAAAAGTAAAGCCACCCGGTTTTGAAACCAATAAATCTTAACTAGACGTTTTGCTCTGTTTTACCGAAGCAGTAACAGAAGAATCTGAAACTGATTGTGAAACAACCGAACGATTTGTTTGTAGAACTACCGGTTATATTAATCAATCTTTTTGCACTTAAAATAATGCTACATTTGATATAGCAACATCTCGGAAAATTGTCATTAGATTAAGTATTTGAGACATCTTTTTTACGTCTATGATCTCGTAAATCAGATCTGATTTCCATTTCAAAGACACATCCTGAAGAAGATATCAATTCAATATTCGATTTGAAACATTGTATCCCCGATGAGTTCAGTATACTCGTATTTAAATCAGCCTTTTTCAAACCCATTTCAATAACATATATTTCTACGCACAGAAGTTTCTTGACAAGTAAAGCGTTCGAATCGATCCAGTTGTTTTCGAAAAAATGTTTACCCTAATTTTATGGCGCTTGTACAATCTCACCGGGAAACAAAAAAATTAAAGACAAGGACTTTATTGGGTTATATAAAAAGCTAACAGGAAATTCATTGGCTCTGGTCAGAATCTTTCTTCAAAGATATTTGGAATCACTTTAATCAGATTTCGTGACTATTTAAAAGTTTTTGATCACCATTTTCAAGGAACAAATTTTTGGAATTGTTCCTAGATATTTCCACTCTTCCTTTTTTTTCTAAAATCACTGAAAAAATGCTAACTTCTTTTTGAATAAAATTTATGTAAAATTACTGCTGAAATGTTTTAAAATGCATGAATTTTACAGGGGACAAACACTTCTGTGCTGGGTTATTCGGCTTCATTTATGTTTCTGGTGAAACGAAACAAACCAAAATATGTCAAACGTTTTGGCTAACGAAACGAACAAAATATCTGATGATGGTCAGATAACATGACACAAGAATCCTGTATGTGCCAGTGGCATTAAGTAAACCTTGCGGTTTGAGCCGGACGACAAATTGGGGCACAACAATGATTTAGCGCAAAGAAACGTAATTGACTAACGTCGGTTGAGTTGCTCTCAAACGGCTGGTGGTAGTTGGCTCAGTTCGTGGCTTCAGAGAGTAGATTACGGCTAGTTTTTTTTAATGCGCGTGGAGAAGGGCGAAAAAATCGGTCCAAAAGTCACCAAAACCGCTCTTCACACCACCAATAAACTAATGATTCCACTTTTGGCTGTTTATCTCGTTTTCAAAGACAGGAAATCAGAAATGTAAGAACAAATATCGATCAAGCGAAACAGGCAAAAAATTGCAGAAAAAAAATCAAAAATTGATTGATATAATTGCTACAAGCAGGCTCGAGAGCAATTAAAAACTTCATCGAGACTACGCTCTCGCATCTCAACAGACATCTTTGTCCATTAACCGGGTAATTCTGACAATACTTACTGTGCACTCGGGACATTACACCAATCTGCGTTGACGCACGTTCTTTTCAAGCACCAGGTGTGATAAAATTTTGTGCTGTTGCAAAAGAAATCAAAAGTTGGATTTTAAAAAAACGCTGGACATATTGGTCAACCGTTTTTAGATTTTTTAAGGAAAACTAATGGTAGAAAAATGTGACCTTCATCTGCAAAAAGTTTTTTGTAACAATAAACTGTAAAAATAAACTGACTGATCTTGCACTGAAATTCACCAATTTTAGCATTGAAATATCATTCGAATACTTGAGCGACAATTTTTCCAACCTTTATATTTAAAAAAAATGGAGAAAAGAAGTCACCTGTCAATAATGAAACCTCTTCGAAAAAGCGGAAAGCCAAATCTTTTGCTCTTTCTGAAATAACTAAAATCATTCTTTTCAATAACTATTTTTTTCGAAGAAACTTTTTTTCTATATTTTAAATTTTGTTTCGAAGAAATTTCGAAAAACAAAAAATTTCACCATTTGGGCGATTAATTGGCAAATTTTAATTCCTATGTTTTATCTTTCTCTCGATAACACATGTTTGGTCTGAAATGAAACCCTACAAGATATTTTGGAATTTTTGACTTGCTTGACCTAAACATGCTCTGGTCAGAACAAAAACTTCGTTCGCAGACAGTAGTGATAAAAGCAACTTGGTTTGCGCACAGAAGATAGTTATACTCATCGTCAAATAAAAATTCGAAGTGAAATCAATCGTATGTAATGTCAAAATACAACATAAATAGGCCGTCTCAGAAATCTTTAAACTCTTTGAAAAATCTAAGTGCTTTTTTCCCAATTGTTTGTTTTTTTTTCTTCTGATTGACAAAAGATCTGATAACCAAGCTGATCTTTGCAATATTTTCTTTTGTAACGTTAAAAAAAATTAGTTTAACCAGGAAACAGCAGCGACAATTGACATGAAGTGCACTTGTAAATATTGAAATCACTCTCTTTGTGTTTTTTGAGATCTTCACCAGAAAAATTGGATTTAAAATTACGCTAGACACATTGGTCAACTGTTTTTAGATTTTTTAGGAGAACTTGTGGTAGAAAAATTTGACCTGCATCTGCAAAAAGTTTATCAAGAAAATATCATCTGCTGTTCCTGAACTACATTCTTGAATCATTTGAGTCAGTCAGTAGTCCGGTTAAATCAAGTTCATTTTTGGAGAAAAAAGAATCGGTTTTTTAACCGAAATGGTGGAACTTTTATCCACAGTTTGTTATTTTTGCAACAAATTACACTACTTGACTTTTAGAAATAAACTGACTGATCTTGCACTGAAATTCACCATTTTTAACATTGAAATATCATTCGATTACTTGAGTGACCATTTTTCCACCCTTTATATATAAAAAAAAAGGAAAAAAGAAGTCACCTGTCAATAATGAAACCTCTGCGAAAAATCGGAAAGCCAAATCTTTTGTTCTTTCTGAAATAACTAAAATCATTCTTTTCAATACCTATTTTTTTTCGAAGAAACTCTTTTCTGTATTTTAAAATTTATTTCGAAGAAATTTCGAAAAACAAAAATTTTCACCATTTGGGCGATTAATTGGAAATTTTAATTCCTATGTTTTATCTTTCTTTCGATAACACATGTTTGGTCTGAAATGAAACCCTACAAGATATTTTGGAATTTTTGACTTGCTTGACCTAAACATGCTTTGGTAAGAACAAAAACTTCGTTCGCTGACAGTAGTGATAAAAGCAACTTGGTTTGCGCACAGAAGATAGTTATACTCATCGTCAAATAAAAATTCGAAGTGAAGTCAATCGTATGTAATGTCAAAATACAACATAAATAGGCCGTCTCAGAAATCATTAAACTCTTTGAAAAATCTAAGTGCTTTTTTCCCAATTGTTTGTTGTTTTTTTTTTCTTCTGATTGACAAAAGATCTGATAACCAAGCTGATCTTTGCAATATTTTCTTTTGTAACGTTAAAAAAAAATAGTTTAACCAGGAAACAGCAGCGACAATTGACATGAAGTGCACTTGTAAATATTGAAATCACTCTCGTTGTGTTTTTTGAGATCTTCACCAGAAAAATTGGATTTAAAATTACGCTAGACACATTGGTCAACTGTTTTTAGATTTTTTAGGAGAACTTGTGGTAGAAAAATTTGACCTGCATCTGCAAAAAGTTTATCAAGAAAATATCATCTGCTGTTCCTGAACTACATCCTTGAATCATTTCAGTCAGTCAGTAGTCCGGTTAAATCAAGTTCATTTTTGGAGAAAAAAGAATCGGTTTTTTAACCGAAATGGTGGAACTTTTATCCACAGTTTGTTATTTTTGCAACAAATTACACTACTTGACTTTTAGAAATAAACTGACTGATCTTGCACTGAAATTCACCATTTTTAACATTGAAATATCATTCGATTACTTGAGTGACCATTTTTCCACCCTTTATATTTAAAAAAAAAGGAAAAAAGAAGTCACCTGTCAATAATGAAACCTCTGCGAAAAATCGGAAAGCCAAATCTTTTGTTCTTTCTGAAATAACTAAAATCATTCTTTTCAATACCTATTTTTTTTCGAAGAAACTCTTTTCTGCATTTTAAAATTTATTTCGAAGAAATTTCGAAAAACAAAAATATTCACCATTTGGGCGATTAATTGGAAATTTTAATGCCTATGTTTTATCTTTCTTTCGATAACACATGTTTGGTCTGAAATGAAACCCTACAAGATATTTTGGAATTTTTGACTTGCTTGACCTAAACATGCTTTGGTAAGAACAAAAACTTCGTTCGCTGACAGTAGTGATAAAAGCAACTTGGTTTGCGCACAGAAGATAGTTATACTCATCGTCAAATAATAATTCGAAGTGAAGTCAATCGTATGTAATGTCAAAATACAACATAAATAGGCCGTCTCAGAAATCATTAAACTCTTTGAAAAATCTATGTGCTTTTTGCCCAATTGTATATTGTTTTTTCTTCTGATTGACAAAAGATCTGATAACCAAGCTGATCTTTGCAATATATTTTTTTCTAACGTTGAAAAAAATTAGTTTAACCAGTGAATAGCAGCGACAATTGACATGAAGTACACTTTTAAAAATTGAAATTACTCTCTTTGTGTTTTTAGAAATCTTCATCAAAATATATTATTTTTTGCCAACAAAGCTGCATGTGTATGGACCTTTTGTTTCTGATCAAGTTATGGTTGAAGTTTTGATCAAAACGTCCCAACCTTAGACTTCACGGTAGCCTCTGTCACTGGGGCGTGATACAATCCCTGTGAGCGACTCAAGTCGGTCTGGTCTGATCAGAGCGGGCTTGGATCACGCACCTCAGACTGGGTTCTTGTCATCGCTGTATCCTTACACTTAAATTTCCTTGCACAAAAAGTTAAAACCATATTCAAATATTTATCTTTATTTTAATCAGCATCAATTAGGTTAAAATAATTGAAAATATAAATGTCAACAGTGCTAAATTGCTATACAAAATTTTTCATAATTTTCATTAATAATTTTTGTTCATAATTTTTAATCAAATTAAGTTAACATTTTAATGGTGGTATTTGAAATAAAAGTGGCTTCAGCAGTTGAAATCAGCAGTGACCTCAGTTCTCGGCAACCATTATTAGAACATGCATTTTAGTAGCCCAGTGACTTAATGCCCCAACACAATGGCGCCTGAGATCGAGTGATTACAATAAGGCCTCGAGCTACGATTAAAAACATTATTTTACTTTGTTATTAAGAAAATCAAAACCGTCAAAAGTTATTCATTTTAACCACCTCAATTAAAATGTAACTTAGTGGTTACCAAATCTCCCAGTTTTATTTGTTTTGTCTCATCTAACAGTTGAAAATATGGCACAGTGATGGAAAGGAATGTGAGGCAAAATCAATTTACTTCGTGTATGTGATATTCTATGACTTAAGTACAATAACATAACTAACTAACGTTGGAACCGTTGCTCTCAAACGACTGACCCTAGTACAAAAGTGACTGCTATCTATCAATATGTAGCAAGATTCATGCAAGATTATTGCATGGGAACCATATTTTGATTCTTGCAAGATATCTGTCTATCTTGGAAAATTTTTTTCAAAAACACAATTAATGGCCTTGACAGCCAGAACTCTAGTTTTATGAAGGAGAGTTAAAGTCCAAGCATTAACGTGCGCCAGCGTAAGCATTGCACTGCATCCCTTTTTATGTGAAAATCCGCAAAAAAAATATCCGTAACCTCATGAGAAATGCGAACAAGTCACTGAAGGTTAGGTAAAAAGCTTCCTACACAAATCAGTGAGGAAAATCTTTGATTGATCTTAGCACTGATTCCTCTGCCTATATTATGAGCAATTGATGCGGACTGCTCAACAGTGAAACAGGTGGTTATCGTGAAAGACTCTTGCAGGTATCTTGAAAGATAAACGGTGTCAAAAATGCGAATTCTAGTATACCCCAGTCGAGACAATTTAAAAAACTTGCAAATGCGCTGATTTTTTTTAAAAAAATATCAGCGAAAATTGTCATCAAAATAATGAACTGAAGTAGGGTAAAACTTTTTACACGTTTTTTCAATTCTATACTTTCTGTCACACTCTGAAAACTTAAAAAATAACGGGCTAACGTCGGGCGAATTGCTCGCAAACGGCGGGCGAGTAGCTGATTTTGGTAGTAGCCAGCTGGAACTCGGGATGCTAGAATTAGGAGGGGATTAAGGGTGGGGGTAAAGTTGAGCGGAGTGGGGCGAGACGGGGTTTTAAGCGATAGGGGGTTATGGGAGAGCTGGACAAAAGGGTGGTCACAATCTTCTTGCTGGAGGGAATGGGGTTGGGTTGGGGGTTGTTTGGCCGACTGAGGAAGGTCAAACGTCTAAGTTCAAGAACTGCTTATCACACCTTGACAGTTTCTCCTCAAAACATTAGCGGTGAACTGCATACCTAGAGACTAGAAAGCCGTAACGTTTTAAGAGAGTACTTGGCAACTTAATGTCCTCTGATTGCTACCTGTTTATCCAGTTGTCTGTGACGAAAAGTCAAATGGGTCTGACGAAAAATTAGTCAAGCAAAACGTTGCTTAAAATAGGACGAAAGGGCTAATAACATAACTGAGCGATTGCTAGAAAATAGCTGCAATAGCTTCGTAGATCTGCAGTCTCAAATAGATAGTAAAAGAAACAGATCAAAAATTCAAAAAACAGAAATTCTTTTTATTAAAAACTGAGATTTTTCATTTTAATTGAGAACATGTTTAACTTTTTGCTGCTTCTATTGGCTGCTCTCAATTCACCCTCAATTGGAGTGACACACACTCATTTGATCATATCGGTTTGAATTAAAGTGAAGAAAAGTCAATCAGATAGTGAGAAAGTCCTTTTTGAGAATGAGGAAAGTCACATGTGACCAAAAACTATGTCACGCGAGTGAACAAAACACTTGCTTCACTGTGAGTGAAGAATAACGTTATGCACTCGTTTCAGGTGAAGTTGCATGACGGAATGAACAAAAAGCAGATTTGAAGTACTTGGGACGTCAAATGATGGTAACAAATATCTTAACGACGAAGCAAAAGCAAGCCCTGTCCAACAATCCAACGAACTTTCATTGACTAAGCAAAAAATGCATTTCGAATGGACTACGAATGAATTCAAAAAAATCAATTTTGAAGAAAAAAATCAGATTAAAAAATCGAAAAAAAGGAAAAAAAGTATTTGACAAGATTCCGCATGTGAAGAAAAAACCAATAGCAAGAAAGCGATTTTTGTTCAGTCATCGTTTTCTCATTCTACTTCAGAGCGAGAAAACTAATCAGAGCAAAAACAATTACGCCGCGAAACCACGGGCTATGGGGTGGTTGCTGCGTGCCGCTAACAATTAAAATGCCGCTGCTTGCTTCTTTGTTTCCTTGGTTGTTTACCGCGTTGCCAGGAATAAATAACACAATCCAAGAAATATGGCCGCTAGGCACATGCTAATAGCTGCCATCTCAATAAAAGCGTAGAGGTATATATTAAACACGGCCAGTTGGTCCTTCACCTTCCTTCGGTACATGTAGTCTAGTCCAGGGTATATGCAAGCGTAGGGGTCATCTGGAAGACAATTGCCCTCGAAGTAGAGGGTGAAATTGTCGATTATGAAGTCTAAAACAATTTTGAAACTTTTTTGTTTTTTTTTTCGTAGATGCATATTTTATTCGGAAAATCTCAGGCACACGCGCTACGTCGTTTCTGTGGGGTTGGGGGGGGGGGGTACCGAACTCCAAGTGTAAATCAGTACTGGGCAACTGTAAATGCAAGTCACCATAATGGTGTTCGCGCAGAAAGGAGTACAAACGGCTATGGATGGCGAGATTGTGGGTTCAATCCCCGGAAGGAGCTTTGTTTTTACACTTGGCGCAAGTCTGACCATTGTAAAATCAGACTGAACGCAAGTCTGATAAGTCAAAAAAATGATATGAATCAGTCTATGATTCACTATGATTCAGTAACGATGAGGAATTGCATTTATACTGGCCTATTAGTGAAACGCACTTGGAGTTAGGTACTGGGGGGGGGGGCGTAATTTACTCAACAAGGAAATAACGGAAAAGATATGTCGGGTGGGGGGGGGGGGGGGGGGGGGGAGGTTAAGATTAATGAAAACGTGGGTAATATTAAGCAAATATTTATAATAAGGTCACATGGGACACCTTGTACAATTTTACATCTATTAACTGGTGAGATCTATTTTGCTAAGATACGTACCGACCAAAACTTATAACTTTTCCAGGGGTGGATGATAATAGTTTGATACCCCGGGGTGGTTTATAAATTCGAGATATAAAACATAAACCGACTAATGTCAGAAGAATTTCTCTCGAACGACACAATCATATGCACTGCCGACTGAACAACGCAAAATGGTCAAGCGAAAAAATTGCATTAAGAAAAGATCAAAACGTTTACAATAATTGCTATGAACTTCGTTCAAGAGCAATTAATCAGGGTTCATTAACTAACTGTGGACAGCGAACACGTTCAGATCATTCTGAGCAACCAGGTATCGAGTGTCGATCCAAAGTGGGTACATTCCATCAGGGGCTTGTTTCGGGATTGAATTACTCAAGTTGCTGATTATGTTGTTCAGACAAGGTGTGTTCTTTCTGTGTGCGTTGTCACAATTCACGAGACTGTGGTTTGCAATGTTTAGTAGAAGAATTAACTGTATTATAAGTGAATGCCGCATGATAGAATCTGTCAAGACGCTGCTGAAAAACAAATCAGAACTGAGTCAGCACAGTTTCGACATGAAATTAGTCTGACCAGCGTTTCTTTTCTCTGTTCAGTATAATTTTCAAGCCCTAGTTGATATCGTCGTTTGTAACGCAAAGAAATTGTTGGTATGGTCGGTATTTAAGCGTACGAAATATTTGGTATTTTTGGTTTTAAAAGGTAAGAAACCGTCTATATGTTTGTTTTTAGGGTTAAAAAAAACGTCGGTTTCTGTTCCGATTTCAAAGACCAAGAGATCTTTGTTATGTTTAGTTAAGAAACGGTCCAAATGGGGGGGGGGGGAGGGGGGTTATGATTGGTTTCTTAGATTCGGTATTTTCCGTTTTAAAGCGTTAGAAATTGTAGGTATACTTGGTTTGAAAACGTAGGAAATCGTGGATATATATGTTTTTTTTAGGTTTGATATATATTCGATTTATAAGCCCCCCCCCCCCCCCCGTTACAATTATATGTTGTTATATAGCATGTTAATTTGTAAAAAAAATTAGCACGTGCGCCTGGGGGCGTAAAAAATATAGGCCCACTAAGCTTGTTGGAGGCAAAACAGAATAGATCCAGCAAATCTTTGGTACGTTTGCTTTAGTTGTAAAACATTCCAAATCAATGATATGTTCAGTTTCTTAGATTCAAAATGTTTAAATTTAACACGTTAGGAATTGTCATTAATTGGTTTGAAAATGTACAAAAACGTCGTTGTTTTAAACGATATTTTAAACGTAAGAAGTCGTCTCTACGGAGTCAGTTAGGACAAAATCTTAAGTTAAATTAGTATCAATTCCGTTATTGCATAGCTAAATAGTCATTTGAAAAATATCTTCTATAAACTTTTGAAAGTTACAGTTTTTCCCTCCTCCATTCTCATCCCGTCTGGTGAGCGAATGCGACAGAGTTAGAAACAAACCAGTATAGAAGAAATGAATCCGAGCAAATGATGAAAACCACGCTATAAAAATATCTCATACATATATAATACAGCTAAGAGGTTATATGAGAAACCTGCTGTAACAAACCTGTTTGGTTTTCAGCCTTAAAACGTCGATTTGTTCAGGTTTTAGAGCGGCAGATATCTTCGTTATGTTTCATAGTAAAACGGTCACCATCGAGGACATGTTTTTTTCTTAGATTCGGTATTTTCGGTTTTAAAGCATTAGAAATTGAAAGTATATTTGGTTTGAAAACGTAAAACGTAAGAAAGCGTGGATATATTCGGTTTTTAGGTTCAATATATTTGGTTTTAAGCGTTTTTATATTTGGGTTTAAGAGATCTTTGGTGCGTTCATTTTAGTAGCAAAGCGTTCCAAATTGAAAATTTGTTCGGTTTCTTAGTTTCAGTATGTTCAATTCTAACGCGTTAGGAATTGTCTTCAATTGGTTTCTAAATGTACTAAACTGTCGTAATGTTTGGTTTTAAACGTAAGAAGTTTTCTCTATGGAGTCAGTTAGGACAAAATCTTAAGTTAAATTAGTATGAATTCAGTTATTGCTTAGCTAAATGGTCGTTTGAAAACTATCTTCTATAAACTTTTGAGTGTTCCAATTTCTCCTTCCTCCATGCTCATCCCGTCTTGTGAGCGGCTAGGGCAGAGTTAGAAACAAACCACTATAGAAGAAAAGTATCCGAGCAAACGGTGAACCGCGCTATAAAGATCTTTCACACACATATATAAATGCAACTAAAAGATTATCTGGAAAAAATGCCAATTGATCTAAAAACCAAGTTTTGAGAAAACCAAGTTTGTAAAAATGTATAAAATTAGTATCAATAATGTACCTTTCTCAGTCAACAATACTGGACATTGTATAAATTTTGTGCCGAAATTAGAGAAATTTTTAAAATCTTTCTCGATGTGAAACAGGTCATAAAGTATTTAAGGTTAAATCAATAAAAAAAAAGTTGACATTGGCAGTAAAAATGCTTTTGCCCAGTGTCAAATAACGCTTGGTATTTCTCATTCATGAACAATTATGAAACAAAGCAATATCTGTGCTTCGGTTTTCGCGTTAAAATTTTATTATCTGTTGAAAAATTAAAATTAGAAGAAATGTTAAGAGTTTTCTTAGAAACTTAAACGCGTTTTGTATTGTGTTTCTCAATCTTAAACGTTGTGTTTTTATTGATCCTCTTATCAAATGAAAATTATGATATCAATTTTTTATTTAAAATTTTTAAGAGATAATTTTGCCTGAGAGGAAAATATCTGCTGATTATTCTATGAACCAAAGCCTACGAAAAATTTGATAAAATTTCCGAAAGATATATCGTCATATACAATTTCATAAGAGCAAATATTTGAAACTTTTTAGTGAAAAATGAATGCATTCCACAGAAATATGAAAACACACGCAGTGAAACTTGATTGTGTACTAATCCTCAGATTCCTTATGATGTCAGGATGCACGAGAAAAGAGTTTTATACCAAAGATTGTTACTCAGCATATCTGTTAAAATATAAGCTTCGCATCTTTTTCAATTTTCGCATTCCAAACGGCATTTTTTGCACACAGGTAAAGTTTGGCCAATTAACAAATAAAATATTCGGCGAGTGAAGCTTGAAAATTGTCTCCCGCCTAAGCTGAAGGAAAATGGAGCATAAAATAAAGCGTCTCTGCAAAAAATTGATGAGATGTTATATAACAGCCCTCTATAAATATCGTGGTCAGAAGAAAATTATATGAGAAGGCATTGATCAAACCTAAGAAAAAATTGGCCTGGGCAGAGATTCCTAAAATTTATGAAAAAAAAAACAATAAAAATGTGTTATTGCAAATCTCTTAACCGTGGTTGCTTACGGCCCTGACTACTACGCTCTATTATGAATATATGTAAGAATTGCGCTGACACATGCTTGAATAAACATGCTTGAAATTGTCAAGAAAGAGATATGAGGTGATTCATTTGAAACCATTTAATTATATATCCGGGTTTTATATTTATCTCATAACATTATAAAAGTCGAATTACCTATAATTAGTATTTTTATTGAGTTGCTGTGAGTTCTTCAAAAAAGGTATACTGATTTTTATTTAGCGAAACCTTCTTTCAGTTTATCATCAAACTTACCAAATTAGTTTGCAATAGTCCAGATTGTAATAATCCAAATTGTATTTCACGTTTATCTTTTTACAAGGTAGGAAAACTTCAAATTCAAAACGTCAAACAGGAAGTACCACTAATATGAGTTTTGACTTCACAGCGACAAAGTATATGTTAGAAATTAAACGTTATTAGACTGAGGCACTTAGCGCACGGACATTAGGGCTCGAGTGCTGGGAAGAATACACGAGGGGAACTTTATATTCTAAAGTTTTTAGATTATCAAAAGGCCAAAACTAAGCGCTTTATCTCAACACATGAGAACAAGTTAAAATTGGCATTTTACTTGTGCGAGAAGGCCACTAATTAGGGCAAGCAATGTTAAAATTAGAGATTGGGGGGGGGGCAACTAAGCGCTCAAAAAAACCTGAAAAAATGGGCGGTAAAAAATTTATGTTACGTATTAGTTTTTTGGATTTTTCCGTTTGTGCCCCCAGCTTAGTGGGCGCATACTATTTGCACCCCCCAGACGCACGTGCCATATTCCTACATAATAATTTGCTATGTAAGGACACTGTAACTGGGGGCGCATGAGGTACAGGGGGGCACAAACGGAAAAGATCCAGTTTTTTATATGAGTCTCTATGATTTAATTGCAATCTAATTGACTAAGTTGAACCACCTCGAAGTTTCATTAGCTGGGTATTTTTTAAATTTTTGACTAGTGCCCGGCGGAGTAAGGACAAGGCGAGGACGAGTTGAGACGAGGCCCGACGACACGAATGAGTGAGACATCGAAAAAAATGGCATCTATTTTTGTATTTTCTAAAAAATACAGTTGAGTATCACCTGTTTTGTTCAACCACACAATTTTTTAAAAGAAATATATGCAACAAAGCACCATAAATACGGAACCATTGGAAAAATGTAAATGTTCGTCAATGGGAAAAACTAAACACAATCCGATAAAAAATGCAACAATACGGGTACATTTTGTAAGTAGATAATTTATCGGAGTCAGCATGTTTGCATTGCCCTAAGAACCTTTAAAATGAGTGACGGAGTGGTTTTGAGCAACTCTTTTCCTAATAAGTTGGGGAAACTCTAGAAGTCAATACCTTTTGCGTGTTTGGAAGGGTGGTCTAAAATGATTAGATAACTAACTTTGATGCCTGATCGATACGTGTTGCGCTTCAACTCGACTTTGCCTGGTATCAACTGAGCTCAGTCCACTCATCCATATTATATTCGCAAGCGTATTTCTCTACTATTTCTTAGACTTCTTTTTTTATAGTCGTTATCATCATTGTCAACCAGTTTTTTTTTTACTTGGCCTCACTTCAATGACAGTTTGATCATAAAATAAGCACATGTGGGCGTATTGAAAAACTTGAAAAACCTAATAATTTTCTCCTCCAACCCTATATAATGGAATCGAAATTCTCTATTCTGCTAGTAACACAATGTTAACGAATTCAAACAAAATTTTTAGTCTGAGCTTTGTAATTTTATTGCTCTATTTACCTTTAAAGAATAGGTTTCGAAAAACTTGCTTTGATAGAAAAAATTCTCATTAATTAGGTTTTACGCCAATTGAGTCAAACAATTGCAAATGTCATTGCTTTTATGTAATATCTATTTCCAAAAAACTAACAGTCGGCTGAATACATATTAGAACACAATGGAGCAACACTGGAGAGAAGTAGTTTCGGCCCAGTTGTTGGGATAATACCCTGAAATGAACATAAGATTTATGCTCCAATTTATTGAAGATAAAGTTGCCAAACCGCTCGCTTCTATGCTCTGTGTTTCACTTGTTGAAATGATTTTTTAGTTAAAATTGTCAGCTCTTTTTTGTATTCGCTAAAAGGTCTATTGACATATAACAACTTGCCAGAAGTTAATAGTTCGCGTGTAGTTTTACAAAATTTTGAGGCAAAATGTTGCCGTTAAACAAAATTTCTGATAAAGTTAACATAACATTGTAATCAATACAGAACGCCAATTCAGTAAAATTTAACAATCAAGACAATACGTCATCGTTTACTGGCAATAAGTCTGAGTTCGTGCATTTTTTTTACGGGAGACTTTAGTAAATTCAAATAAAAACTGGTTGACTCAATCCATTTGGCTCCCTATTGAGCCCTCAAGTGGTTTGTTTCCTTAATTTTCATACACGTGAACTAGAAAAAAGAAAAATAAAGAGGAATAAGATAAACGAATATAGTCAAAATTTTGCAAAACTTCTAAAAATTTAAAACCTTGTCACATTAAGCAAAAAAGTGTAGATAAGAACGTAATTTTAACTAATTAGAAAGATTTAATAAGCCTATGAGAGTATTTGAACTCCTGGTGTTTGGTACAAGACTTAGTCAATATAACTTTGTTTCAATTGTTTGGAGACAGAAGACAGCAAACATTCTTCAAGTTTTCAGCCTTTAATTGATATTGAAAAACGGATCTATTTTGTTTTGCCCCCCCCCCCCCCAGCTTAGTGAGCATAAATTTTTTATGACCCCCAGGCGCACGAGCTATTTTCTTACATAGTAACGTGCTATATAACAACATATAATTTGTAACTGGGGGTCATAAAAAACACTGGGGCCGAAACAGAATAGATCCTGAAAAACTTAGTAAATTGTAATATCACTTTTTGAGGCAACCTTAGTAATCTTGAAGATCTGTCGATTGAGAGCAGCATATTTTTTATCAAGAGACTGACCCTAATGTTACTCTACATTGCCGATTCTAGATAGATGCATAGAATGAGAGCAGCATATTTTTATCAAGAGACTGACCCTAATGTTACTCTACATCGCCGATTCTAAATAGATGCATAGAAGGAAAAAATAGAACGAACAAGAGATACACAGATCGGGAAATTTTGCAAGAGACAAATTGGGTATACCTCTGCGGCGTAATGATTAAAAGTAAATTGGCTCCAATCAATTGCTAATGGTCATATCGCTTGATTACATTGTAACGTTCACATCGGTTTCTTAAGTATTCACTCAAAGTTTTTAGGTTACAGATAACCTTTTATAAAAGCACTTCTTTAGTGGTTCAGTGCTTCACTGATTTTTTTGTTCTATTTTTTCCCTAGCAATAGTTATCCAAAAAAGTTTATGAATTTTTTTTACCAAAATTTACGAAATTTTTACTTGATAATGGTTAATCCAACCACCGTAATAGTATCCAAAGTCTCCAATACAGCTGTGTGAAGGCATGCAAATCAAAAATGACAAAAAGAGCTCTTTTGGCCTTTTCATACGCTACTGCGGTATGTCAAAGAATCCGGATTTCATGGCGTCATAATTATGCAAAACTAACACAATGTGGATGGGAGATTGATAAATGTATCAAGAACTCTACACTGTCAAGAATTTGATGGTGGACACGAACAAAAAATATAGTCGAATTGAAATATTCTGATCATCTTCAAATTTGACCGTCACGGAAGCTGACAGGTGGCACATAGTTTAATCACCGACCTTCGAAATTTAATCACCGACCTTCGTTACCTTAGCTGAAATTTAATCACCGACCTTCGTTACCTTAAGCAATAGTACTTTTTTATCTACATTTTTGCCGGACTTATCTACCAGTCTATATCAGTACTGAACCAGGCGTAAATTCATTATGAAATTTCAACTGTAAATGGTTATAAAATACCATAAAATAAAATTTAGCGAAAAAACAAGGCGTGAAATCAAAACAATTAACGACAAAACTGCTGCTGAGAATTGTTTTTTGGAGATTTTCATTTTTTTAAAAAAAATGTATGCTCAAAAAAAACTAAAAATCAGTAGAAGTATAAATTTTAGAGTGAAACTTCAGAATAAAAAAGATTTGCTATCTTCTCATTCAGTTTTTGTTTATCGAAAGAGATTTAAATGGTTTTCAGCTTTACTTCAAAATTTAAATTAAGCGTGTCAACTTTTTTTTGAAAAAAAACATTATAAAACAGCAAAAAATTACTTAGGCTGCTATAGATTTTATCAACTACGTTTTTTGTATCTCATCAGTATTTCCAAATTTTTTATGAAGTTGGATGATGCGCTCCTTCATTTTTTTCAATGTACCTCTTGTAATTGACCAAAGATCTTTAACTGATTGGCGCACCAAAATGTGGAAAAAAATCAGTCTTTAAGCTTTTGTAAATATTTCTTTAAAACCAAAATGACTATAATGCAGAGCTGTATATACTCAATAATGCAGAGCTGTAAAAAATATTCAATAGCACCAAAAAGTGTTATTTGTCACCATAGAAAAACATAATTTCTTTAAAAAAAGCAAAGGGTGGAATATAAACATTTTCTGTTGAGACTGGTTTTGTCATGATAGCTTTTCAATAAAGAAAAACTAAAGTCTACCATAAACCAAAATTAAATCACTGTAAAACTTATGAAAAACTTTCGTATATCGCATAGAAAAATCTTTCAATCTCCTTTGGTTGTTTCAACTTAATAATTATGAGATAACAAGTTTTCAGCATAATTTGAGCAAAATGATTTACAAGTCTCAGATTAAATATCTTATGATTGTTTTTGGTGTCAATAATCTGATGAAAATGGCAAAATGGTACATTTATTTGAACGTTCACACAAAAATGTGTTGTACTAAATACTTTTCCACAGACAAAAAAAAACATTGTTTCGAGCAAAGAATTATTTTTCCAGTAATAAAGTAATAAAAAGTTTTCTCCAGGAGAACGCTAAATCTGTTAGCATGAACATAATAAAGATTTATTAAATTTAAACCTCTAGACGTTCCGTGCTGCAAAACTCCATTTTTCGGTTGTTTCGATAGTATCTTGCAATCAAAATGTTCTATTATGAAAAATTTTTAAATTCTCCACATTGAACTTATACATAATTTAGCTATGAGACACGAAACGAAGTACACCGAAGCCCATATTGGCGACATGATAGATTCATTTTCCTTATCAAATTTTTTTTTACAAATTTACTGATCTTGAGGTACAGGAGGATCAATTTTTTTGTTGATGTCATATGGCTGTGAATAATTAGAAGAAAGCATTGAAAGAGTCGCTCAATTTTTCCCACTTTTTTGCGATCTCTCGCCAAATTGCTTAAAAGTTTGCTCTCTACAAATGAAATCAACGGCCGAGAACCAACAAAATTTTTCATAAATAAAAAGATTTTTAAGACTATTGTTGAACAAAAATCAAGCAGATCATCAAATATTTATAGAAAAACGCATACAACAAACAATTTTTGCAAGTCTAGACCCCCCCAAGAGATCAGTTAGGTTCCATTTTTTGAAAAATGCAGCCAGCTAGACATACTAGCAATTAAAATCCATATATATTTAATTTTTTTTCACTGTTTATTAAAAAGTTTTTCAAAAAATTTTAACCTGTTAATTAAGAAATCAAAAGAAAACTATTTTAATGCCACGTTTACCAATTTTTTATCAAGGCATAAATTAATTGAAAAGGAGTGTTTTATTCACTGATGTTCAATTAGGACACAGAATTGTCAGTAAATTCGAAAAGTACCCCATAAAAAAGACTTTTGAGCATTGTTTTGACTTTTTTTGCTCACAAAAATTGTTCATTCAAAAACAAGTTAACTGGCGCGTTTTTTTTCTGCGCCGTTGATTGGGCAAGTTGAGCGAATACGATATAGTCACGCAAAGTCATAGATGCAAATTTAGCTAAATATGGTTTTACTATCGACTTGGTTTGCTAATTAATCACTGCTCATAGTGTGGTCGGCTGGTGCCAAAAGTCAGCTCTTTAAAATTAGATTTCTTTGATCTTTTTGCTGCGGCGCTGAAAATTAATTTTTGACGTCTATAAGCGAAAACATTGTTCTACAAATTCATCGTAGCTCGCAGTTTTCTATGAGAGTTTTACAAATAGTGACTTTAACAGTCATTAAAAAATCTTCAATTAGAAGTTGTGAACATAATTTAAATGAGCACCGAAATTGAAGAAGCGGCCAAAGCGATTCCTCGCCAGGAAAGGAGGCGGTCCAGTGGAAAACCGGGCGATGTTCTGTTTGTGAACGAAAATCGGGACCGAAAGTTCAGCGATATTACAGATAAAAACCCAAAATCGCCCCCTGTGAACGAACAAGACACGTCGATAACGTCTGTTGATGACGACACGACTAAAGAGAAAAATGGTCCGAAAAAATCAGAAAGTAACGGACTGGATTCTGTGAAATTTTCGAAGACTCCAGGAGCTGGAAAGAATCCTAGTGCGATGACTAATGGTTAGAAAACTTACAAACTTGATTGTTCAGTTATGATAGCAAAATATAAATAGATAAATAGCTGGAAATAAAAATTGTGGTGTTTCAAAAAAAAATTCTGATTACAATCCTGCTAAGTTTAGTAAGCATAGAAACTGCTTGATAAACTCTGAAAAAATACTGATCAGTGTATATTTGACATGAACAGGGAATGTACAAGTGTAAACATGTCTATATACAGCTCTGGATTTCTACTGTTCAGTACTGAAATACTCTGGGTGGTCAGCCCGGGTTTCCACAGTTAAATTTTTACGTACAGGTTTCTTTGAAAAAATAAGCCTCCGAGGAGAGACTGTTGAAACCATTTGATTACAGAAATGAGAACAATTCAAGGTGTTCAAGAAAGATTTAGTTTCTTGGAGCTACTGTGTGCTTTCGAGCTCATGGCAAGTTTAAGCCACTCTGATAAAAATTCCAAGTCCATATTTTTTGCAGTGAAAAGAAAAGTGTTGACATTTTTGCTAAAGCATGAAACAACATGATCTGAAAATCGCAAGATCTGAAAACAGGGGGGGGGGGGGGGGGGGGGGACAGGGGCTGGGAGGTCAATAAAGAAAAACCTCCGTGTCTAGTTGGCCTTTATTTAGGATCCAATTGTAAGTGTTCTTTTAACTGTATTCTTTTTAGGGAAGAAAACCCCAGATGTCGAGAATCCAGTTGAAGTCAAAAAGACGCCAGAAGAAACAGGAGGAGGAGCTGGAGAAGAAAACTCCGAAGATCCGCCTCAGATTGACACAATTGGCGATCTCATCGGTCATTTTATTGAAAATACTGGTGAGTTTAGAGACGCATTGTTTACCCTCGTTTTAGAAACCAAAGATTCCTCACCCCAAAGTGCAAGTTTATTTTGCATGATTACAATCATATTAGATATATGACGATTAAAGTAACAGTGAGTCAAAATTTATGTAACCATTGCAACTGAATGTACTTTTTATTAAATTTTGATTAGAGAATTTGAATTTACTTTTCCAAAAAATGAAAAAAACAGTAACAAGTATTTTGATATTATCGTGCAAGATAACACTTCATAATCATTACTCGGATTATTTGATTGAAAAAGTTACTGTTTTGTTGAAGGAAGATAACAGATTTCTTTCCACTTTACCCCCATTCCATGTTTTCCTTAAACTTTGCTTTTTGTTTTTTTAACGCGTACAGGTTCTTTATTTCCTCCGGGTCTCGAAGAGCATGCTCAAAACATTTAAGTGCGAAAACGCCAAAATTTCTTTTTGCGACTTTATGCTTTCTTTTTTTCTATATAGAACTGTATACAGACTTTATGCTTGCTTTTTTTCAGTAACAGCAACATATGAGCCCTAATAATTGAAAAGGATAATTTTGTCACGTTTTTACAAGAGTAGTTTTTGAGCGTCAGCTCCGATTTCTGTTTTTTTTTCGGTTCATCATTCTAAATATGGACTTTATGAACGTTTTTTGAACAGCATGTTTATGTTTCCTAAAGCAGAATCTGAAATTCACTGAGGCTTGATACACATGCATCAGATTACTTGCATCAGATAAATTAACATTGAAATGAGTTATATTGAGCTTTATGGATGACGATTTTTTTCTATTAAAGCGCTATTATTGCTGCTCTTTTTGTAACCTATGCCATTACATCTTATATACCATTAATCACTTATTAAAACTAAAATTTCTACTAAAACTTACTTGAATTTTTCTCGTGGCGTTCTAAACCAGTGACTATACTCAGTTTCTAACAATATCAATTAAGCAACAAAGGGGTTCGAAAAACTTTGTTAGGCTCTTTTGTCTCCAATAGAAACGGAAAAAGTGTATCTGAAGTTTGGCACAATCACCCTGCAATGCTAAATTTGCACAAGTAAAATTGATTTAAATTGTTAACATTACCCACAACCGTGTTTTCAAATTAGGGTTGTAATCTTGCGTCAACAATTGCGACAGAAAGCAATTTTAGTCCCATTTTGCTTCAACGTAGAAAATGTTGTTCAAATTAATTCACAATGCATGTTTTTAAGCTAGCGTGGAGAACAGTGACACGTGTTCGTAGCTGTTAGACATACACTGACCGTCACTGTTGTCCGCACAGTCACTTGGTCACAGTATCTAATTTCCATGATTGTTAACGACTTGGTGTCAGTTTGAACGAAATGAAAAAAATAATTAGCTATTGATTGCAAAAAACTCAAATTGCGAATAAGGAAACAAGGAGGCTCGCTAATGTGCGTTCGCACATTCGCACATGATGTTCCGACCCGAGCTCATCTACATTTTTGACTTAATTGTCAACTAAATGAAGAGATAACAAAAATAGATGTTTGAGTTTTTAAAAAATGTTACAAAACCTAATTACTAATTGAATTACTTATTGCCATGCCTCATTACAGAACTCACGAGATCTGCCATTGAAAAGACTACGAGAAAAAACAACAAACAACAAAATACGCAAAAACAAAAATTTCTTGGCAGAAACCCAATAAATAAATTTAAAAGCACGTAGTAACAACGTCAAATGCAATCAGATAAAAAATTAACTACACAAAATTAGTTTTTCCTAAATATACAGCAGGTGGATGTTTCTGAAAGAGACTAGGTAGCAATTCGACTAAGAGCAGAAAAAATGATGTTAAAATCAAAAATCAATCAACTTATTTTCAACCAAATAATAACCAAATAAACCAAGTCTAATGAGTCTTTGGCTTATATCAAAATAAATCCTAATAAATTTACTGAAACGTCATGATGAAACCAATGAGACCTGACGTTGGTTAGGCTAAGCCATAGGAACGGACTAAAGACGAAGAAAATTTCAAAACATTACGAACAATTTGCAAAAACACAAATTATTGAAGCCATTAAATTCATTAGCTATTATCTGAAAATTATGTTTTGCTATTTCAATTTTTAAATACAATAAATCAGCTAAAATTATACTGAAAGAATAAATAAGTTCATTTGGACCACATTTGAAAATCATTGGGATCTGTTATTAATTGAATGTGCTAAGAGAAGAGAAAAAGAAACACAAATACACCTATCCTAAAATTTTTATGAAAAAGCTTCTTGTCCACCAAACAAAAAATCAGTTTGCACCTATTATCAGTTAACACTTCAAATGTTGAAATTCAAGGAATTGGATAGGATCTCTCAATGAAGAGATTAAGTTACAAGTTGACGAAAAAAATAACAAAATCTGAAAATTATTTGCAAATGTATAATATCATAAACTCTCAGGCTTTTCGTTATAAACTGACTACTTTGGGTATCATCATTCATTTAACCGGCAATAACAAACTTATGAGGCCGGTCAGTACTTTACGGCTACCTAAAGAATAGAACAACGGCAAAAAAAACGAACTGAAAAAAATAATCGAGAAAAGTGTCAAAGCCTTTAGAGAAAGAACATTTCGGTAAAAATTTTTCTGTTTTCCATTAATTTTTCAACAGCAACGGGATTGTTTTTATTGTTACAAAATGACTTGAAAAACAACAACTTTAAACAAATAAATTAAATTCACGAAATTTTTCAGAAAACTATTTGTATCAAAGCAATTAAATTCAATAGCTTTCAATGGAAATGATTAAACACGCTAAATTATTCTTCGATGGGAGGGCAATAATATTCTTTATTTTTAAGTTATCGATAACTCATCACAATAATTCGCATGGCAATGAAAATACATTAAGACCGCAAAATTTTTTGAAAACCCACGGTATAAACGTCATTAAAATCAATAGCTTTCAATGGAAGCAATTAAAAACGCTAAATTATGCCAAGATGTGACAAAAAAAAATTTGTTGTCCAAAAATTATCAATAAGAGATTACAGCATGTCATTGACTATGAAAACAACAACAATTACAGACTAAAACAAAAATTCAGTGAAAAAGTGCGACAAGAAAGTGTCGAAGTCATTTAAACCATAAACTTTTCTCTGAAACCGTAATCTACGATATATTGAACTAATCTCTAAGCCAATGGGAACTTGAAATATCAGAATAATGTTATCAGATTTCACAAGGAACCAAAATTACGAAAAAAAATTATGCAAAAAAAAATTATGAAAATTTGTGCATCGAAGTAAAAAAACCAATAGTTAGAAGATAAAACCGCTATCTAGATAAATTTGCGTTTTATTAGAAAGGAAAGGGTTTCTGTTCTGTCATTACTGCGACTGACTCACAATTCACAGAATCAGGTTTGAGATTGATTAATGATCAAAAAGAACTTTTCAAGAAAACGTAGAGAATTAACACCCATTAGATTCAATAGCTTTCAACGAACGTCATAAAAAACGCTGAAGTATGCCACAATGTGATTGCACGGATATTTTTATGCAGCGTTAATCAATAAGACATCACAATATGACTTATGCTCATCAAAACAAACTACAACTAGAGGCAGAAACCAAAAATTTTCGTAGAATAGCGCGAGAAGAAAGTGTCGAAGCCATTTAAACCATAAGATTTTCTCTGAAAACTATAGCTATACTCCATTGAAAAAATTTTCTAAGCAAATGGGAGCTATTAATATTAGGATAACAGGATAAGATTTCAAAAGGAACCAATAATACAAAAAGTCCAAAAATTAGATAGAAAAAAATGAAATCTTGTGCCAAGGAAGTCATATAACCAATAGTTAGAAGATAAAACCGCCAACTAGATAACTTTTGTTGAAGTACAAAAAAAGTGGTTCTGCCTTTGCTGAGACTGACTTACATTTCACGAAAGAAAGCTTAAGATTGAATTATGTTTAAAAAATTAAAAAAAAAAAACATTTTTTAAGTCTTAACAGCCTTTAAATTCAATACCTTCCAATGAAAATCAATAAATAAACCCAATTAAATCATTATGTGTGGACAAAGATGTTTGTCATGTATAGGTAATCATTAAGACATCACAATAAGTTTTATGACTATGAAGAAAATACAATAAAAAAGTGCGAAAGAAATTGTTGAAGCCACTTAAACCATAATTTTTTTCTCTGAAAATTATATCTATGATCCATTGAACGTGTTCGCTAAAAAAATGGGAGCCATCCATTTCAGGACAACGTGATAAGGTTTCAAAAGGAACCAACAATACGAGAGGTCTAAAAATTAAAGCTTTATATGAAATAATGTGGCATTAAAGCCATTTAACCAATAGTTAGAAGATAAAACCGCTAACTAGATTATTTTTTGGTTGCAGTAATAAGGAGCGGGCTGTTGTTGTTACTGAGACTGACTTACAGTCCACAAAAATAAGTTAATGGATAGTTAACATTTAAAAAAATTCAAAAACTTTTTTCAATGTCTTAACAGCCATTAGCTGTCAGCTCAAAGCACTAGATAGGCCACTTAATGATCATTACCAAACTTATTGCGCTTTTAGTCGACGAATTTATGCCATAGGATTCCAAAATTTAGTGAAACTTCAAGAAGAAAATCAAAATTTCATTTAAAATTTCGAAAATTGAGATACGAATCCAAAAAATACATGAGCGATCCCTTGGAAATAAATTTTTTGTTCCTTGGGATTCATTTGAGGTTTAAATGAGGTTTATCAGTAACGAAACCTTAATATGAAAAGTGGCTAGTCTCTAGTTGACTGAAAAAAAACAAAAATTTCTAAGAAAAAAGTGCTGTCAAATAGAATTCGATTGATATCCCGTGTTCACATGAAAATTTGAACCTCGATAACTCCTCTAAAAGAAGACGAAAAGTTTCTACGAAAAATTTCTAAAAAAAGAGCTGTCAAATAGAATTCGATTTTTTATTGTAAACGTACCTATGACACCAGAACTAGTCTTTTTATTGCGTGTTCACATGAAAATTTGAACCTCGATAAATCCTCGAAAAAAAAATGAAATTAATTTTTTTACTTCGAATTGTACGCTGGATGAGCTTTTTAATGATACCACTCATATTTCTCTACGATGAATATATCGATCGGCCAAAATTGTCTGAACAAATAAAAACCATTTGAGTATATAGTTGCTCCCCCACATGTGGGGTCGGAACAATAAATTTCCAGTTTCACCAATAGCCACATCACGACTCACAAGAACAATTAGGTCTTTTAGCTGATTTGGGTCTTAAATAACTATAAAAGAATTCATGCAATAAAATCCTAAATTTAGCATAATTGTTAAGTTGTTAGTGAATATATGTGACAAAATTAATGGACTTTCGTGGTTTTTCGTCACGGTTAATTTACCGGTTTTTAACCGTGAACAATTTTTAATTATAAAAAAACAATATGACAAAGTTTTGTCACTTTTGATCAGGAAAAGCCCAAAATGTCTAAAAATTATGAAATGCTGCTTTTGCAATGCAATGCAATAAACATAACCAAATATTCAAAGTATTTTTCATAG
This sequence comes from Convolutriloba macropyga, assembly GCF_964194025.1. Taxonomy (NCBI): domain Eukaryota; kingdom Metazoa; phylum Xenacoelomorpha; order Acoela; family Convolutidae; genus Convolutriloba; species Convolutriloba macropyga. Next base: position 44,304,003 of record NC_134481.1, on the reverse strand, counting down.
TCTATTTGAGTCCATTTTCTAAATTACTGAAAATAGTCGAGACATCTCTTACAAGTTAACATATATATACTAAGTATGATTAAAATAACATCGCGGATAGAAAACTACCACTATTAGGAGGTCAAACGGGGGCAATGTTTAAGTGCCGAACGCTTTGAAAAAAAACCGCTTAGTGCATTTATTTTGAGTGATCAAAATTTAATCCTTAAAGAATGTTTTGGCTTGAATTGGGAGGTCTTTCAGTGCATTCGGAGTTCTATTCGAAAAATCCCTTCCCACGAAAACGAAGATCAACCCAAGATCTTGAAAACAGTCCAGATTTACCGGATGGTTCGAATGCCGAAAATGAAGACCAGCCAGAAATTGACACAATTGGTGATCTAATTGGGCATTTCATAGAAAATACTGGTTAGTTTTAGGAACCCTAAAAGATTGCTCATTTGGTCTGGATACATTTTGTTTGTGCATTTTTTAAAACTGGCTTCATAACACAATTGTTTTCATAGTTTTTCTCTGTAGAATTTGTCCATCTTAGGACCCTTATAAAATAGACCGCCATCAGCGACAAAGCGAGCGCATTTTTTGTTCACACAGACTCCTGAAAACAAAATTGTGTTGGTTGGGGGGGGGGGGGGGGGGGGGGGGGCAAACTTAGAGCCAGTCCCATTTTTACCTGTTACATCGCCAAATTTGGTAAATATTGAAGAACAACAGTAAGAGATTGATTTATTTTTCACTCAACAAATATTTTGCAGCGGTGGTCTGGACTTCATTTTCATCAGTTAGTCATTCAAAGACGTTTTACTAGTTAAAATTACTCAGAGCCGCGCTGAAACAAACAGTTTTTGTTGCTTTTATTAGAGCGTGTACTCTTTTTTTTTTACTACTGTGAGCTGTTTAGAAAGCATTTAAAAAGTTGGTCACCGTTGCGGCAAAAACGTGGATCTAACGGCTCCAAAATTACAAGCAGTTTTTAAACGAAAACTTACCAAGATCAAGTCTCGAAGGCTCATTGAGCTAACAAAAGCTTAATATTTTTAAGATGCATGCCATGAAAATCAAATATAAGGGAATTTGTTTATTTTGAATGGGCTATTTGTATATCATGGGTCATTATTCAAATTCTAAGAAAGTTTGTTCAACAATTGACAGAAGAAGAAAAAATTACTACTAATGAAGTTTTTACTCCAATATTAATTTCCTGTCGCAAACAGCTCATTGAGATATAAATTAACCAGCAAATGCAAAAAAAATTTATAACTCTTGAAGCCTTTTTTCTAATTGAGGAAAAAGACTTGATTGTCGCTAAATCAAAGAACTGAGAGTGGCCATCTCTTAAACGAAAATCTGAGAGACTGACTGAAAAAAATACTAACAAAAAATGTAAGCTATATTCCCTTTAAAGTCTTTCACAATGAATTGTGATTTGTCCAGCAAAAAATCAAGTTTCACCAAATCGATCAGCAAATTTCTTTTAACAGTGTTTTTGAACTGATAAGGCATTGAAAAATGATAATCAGTTTTGATAAGGCATAGAAAAATGATAATCATTTTTGAAAAAACAAGGCGGCTCGGTAATGTGCGATGGCACATAAAGTTCCGACCCCGCCCATCCACAATTTTGGCATAATTGTCTGCCAAATGAGGAACAGATAGAAAAACCCAAAACTTATTTTTTGCGAATCCCAAAAAAGCCCAAGTCTTTTTCAAAAAATTCTGTATGAACGATAAGATAGCCTCCAAAGCAAATAAATCAGTGGAGTAAAAATTGATGCATTAGACTGCTGTAATATGTCAATATTAAGAAAGCGAGTCAAGACGAACAGCAAAATCAAACAACAACAACAACAACAACAAACATTAATTACATCAAAAAATTTATGTTCCTCTTAAAAACTAAATTTAATAACAAAGTCAACATACCGTCAGATAAACCTAAAACTAAACAAAAATAAAAAATAAATCACCAGAAAACATATACGACCAGTCCATAAAAAGGTTTGGTAACAATTATACAAAAAAGAACAAAAACAGTAAAGTAAAAAAATTAACTTATTTTTTTGAAACAGTTAACTTCAAAGTAATAAATACCATTAGGAATCAATTAATATTACCACAAAGTTACGACTACCACTGCTTCTATAGAAGGGCATTAGGACCTGTCCTTATTCATTTTTTAAAGCGGCTAAAAAGAACAACAAAGAACAAACAAAATTTCAATTGAAACTTGCCAGAAAACGCTGTCAAAACCGTCAAGCCAAATTTTGGCACTCAAAATATATTTTATTGCGCCTTCTTCAAACAGCTATAATGTAGTACGTGGCCATTCATCAGTAAGACTAGGTAACAAGTAGACAAAAAAGCGAAGTGCTAAAGTATGTAATACTTTTAATTTTTTTTCGAAACAATATTACATTCAATGTCAAGACAGGCATGAATTACAAAAAGAACTATTTAAATAGGGTCGTTTATTCATGAAAAGGAAGCCCTCGAGAACTGTAATTATCCAGAATATTTCTTGCATCTACAAAAAGAACGTCGAGTATGACAAAAATCAAATTAATTTACTTTTTTTTGTGAAAAACCGGTGTCGAAGTCAGTAAGGTCATAACAAATTCTTTAAAAAAAGATTTTGGGACACCAATCCTTTTTATTCCCTTGACACCCATAATGTCATATTTGACCTGTAATTAACTAATGAGATTAGGTAACAAAAAAAAACATAAAAAGAACAAAATTGCGAAGTTAAAAAGTTTTTTTTTAATTTTATAAAACGATTGTTTTCAAAGTCATGAAAGCCATCAGCTATCTACTAATATCAGAATATCGGTTCGTCTATTCTTCCATGAAAAACCAATGAAAGCTATCATTATACAGGAAATTTCATACGACCGAAACGACAAAGTATAAATGACAGTTAGAGACAAAATTAAAAAATTCAATTGATTTCTTCAAGAAAGAGGCGTCGAGGCGGTTAAAACGATGATGTATATCTTTCAGGATTTTAATACGTTCAATTTGGTGTTATTCTTAATGCTAATAAGGTAACATGAGAACTGTCAATAATGTGATAATGTGACAAAATTAAAGAGAAAACGTGAAAAACTGGCAAATATCAAAACAAACAAAAATCTGAAATCTTGTAGTATCAAAGCCAGAAAACAATAACTTCAGGCTTAGAATTGAAACCGAAAATAAATGTTAAATCAGTAGAAAGAAGAAGCAGTCTTTCTTTGCTGACACTAAGCTTAAGAAATTAAGAGAAAAATAGAGGAAAAGTTAATTAAGCCATTATTTATTGAAAAGTCAATTATTTTTAAAGAAAGAAACGACAATAAACTTTCAATTAAAAAACTAAATGCATTAGCTTGGAGCTGTTTAGCAAGCAAATTGGTTGGACCTATCACTCCTGAGCTTTGATTTGATATGTTCTGTTCTTTATTATTAAAAAAAACTCTTTTTTTTAAAAAAAAAAAGACCGACTGATTACAAACCGTTTTTTTGGATTGTAACAGTCCAAGAATAGCGCAAAACTAGCCCTGCTATTACATATTGTCCGTTAGAAACAATTGATTTTTCGATTGTTGTAGATATAGATAATTTGTTAGTTGAAAACTCAAAATAAATTCTGCATTTTTGATAATCAACAAGTAAAGTTAGCAAAAAACGGCAAAGTTTTAATTACAGTGCACTCTCAGCGGACTCTGAAGTAGAAAAACCCCCTCTCTGAGTCTACAAAGGTTGTATGAGTGTTGTTTGGGGGTGTACTGTCGGCAAATTTAATCAAAGTGGACTAAAGTAGCTTAATTCGTGCTGTTTTTGATGAAAAAGGCTAAAATTTGAAATGTTTATCCAGATTTTTTGACCAAAAAGTTAAATCAAAACAATCAACAATGCTTGTTTGTCTTCAAAATAAAAATCAACGACACTTTTTTAAAAAATTATAACAATTTTTAGCAAAATTGACGAAAATTTAGGCAAAAATTCCGGAAAATGTGAATAAAAACAACGTGAAATGACTCTTCTTTTCTCAGAAGTTTAAACCTCGATAACTCTCTGTAGAAAACGAAAATTAAAAAGATCTTTTTAATTCCATATTTTACGCTGGACGAGCTTTCTAATGATACCAGTCTCAACTCTCTACGATGAAAATATCGAGCGGCGAAAATTCACGGAACAAAAAAAACCCATTTGAGTATATAGTTCCTCCCCCCTCAAGAGGGTCGGAACAATTATCGATAAATCAGTCCTAAAATACTGCCAATGTTCTATAATTACATGAATTGGTCGGGGGGTCTATAAGTTCTTTCTCTTTTAATGAAAGAAAAACGCTTATTGCAATTATTTTGAGCGGTCGAAATCAAATCCTTGAAAAAACGTTTTGTCTTGAAATGGGAAGTCTTTCAGTGCATTCGGAGTTCTATTCGAAAAATCCCTTCCCACGAAAACGAAGACAACGGTGGTCTGGACTTCATTTTCATCAGTTAGTCATTCAAAGACGTTTTACTAGTTCAAAATACACAGCGCCGCGCTGAAACAAACAGTTTTGTTGCTTTTATTAGAGCGTGTGCTCTTTTTTTTACTACTGTGAGCTATTTAGAAAGCATTTAAAAAGTTTTCCACCGTTGCTGCAAAAATTTAGATCTAACGGCTGCAAAATTACAAGCAGTTTTTAAACGAAAACTTACCAAGATCAAGTCTCGAAGGCTCATTGAGCTAACAAAAGCTTAATATTTTTAAGATGCATGCCATGAAAATCAAATATAAGGGAATTTGTTTATTTTGAATGGGCTATTTATATATCATGGGTCATTATTCAAATTCTAAGAAAGTTTGTTCAACAATTGACAGAAGAAGAAAAAATTACTACTAATGAAGTTTTTACTCCAATATTAATTTCCTGTCGCAAACAGCTCATTGAGATATAAATTAACCAGCAAATGCAAAAAAAATTTATAACTCTTGAAGCCTTTTTTCTAATTGAGGAAAAAGACTTGATTGTCGCTAAATCAAAGAACTGAGAGTGGCCATCTCTTAAACGAAAATCTGAGAGACTGACTGAAAAAAATACTAACAAAAAATGTAAGCTATATTTCCTTTAAAGTCTTTCACAATGAGTTGTGATTTGTCCAGCAAAAAATCAAGTTTCACAAATCGATCAGCAAATTTCTTTTAACAGTGTTTTTGAACTGATAAGGCATTGAAAAATGATAATCAGTTTTGATAAGGCATAGAAAAATGATAGTCATTTTTGAAAAAAAAATAATTTACACAAGAGTCCAAAGAATTGTTTCCAATAAGCCAATCAAGTCATAAGACGGAATAATATCCATTAAAATTGGAAACCCCGTGATTTTTGAAGTCTCCAGGTATTGTTCGTATCATTGTAGCACTTATTTGACCCAAGTTAACGCAGTTTCTTTATAATATGCCCTCAGAAAATTTCCGCAGAGACTATTAGTTAGAAGCTTCAGAGAGAACATCCTAATTTAAGTTTTCCATAAGGAATATTTGACATAACTCTACCGGAAACTGTCAAGTGGAAAAATTTGACTTAACTTCATCCTTTAATTGTCTAAAGAGATGACGCCTTGAGAACCAAGAAAGAACGAGAAAAGGGTTATAAGAGAAGACCAAGTTCGAGATTTGGTGGTGAATTTTGGAAAAAATGCGGTGAAAAACGGTGAAAAAAATAGTTTTCACCGCTTTTTTCCTTCATCTTTTTGCCGTGAATGCGGAGAATCGCGGTAAATTGTTTATTTTCACTGCGTTCTCAGTAAGAAGCCCAAGTTCGAGAGCTCAAAAACAGTTTTTGTAATGGTCCCGGTTCAAGAATTCGTGGTGAATTTTCGTAAGAAATGAGGTGAAAAAAATTTCACCGCCTATGCCTCACATCTTTTTGCGGTGAATGCGGTGAATTATTTATTTTCACCGCGTTGACTGAGAAGCTTCCTTACAAGGGTTCAAAGCTCTTACCTCCTGCATGCCTCCAACTTCTTAGTCCTCTGCGCCAACTCTCACTTACTTCTATGACATTTCTTGTGAATTTAAATCAGATTCAGTAAACGTTGGAAAGCCAATGCGGTGAAGTGTTGTATGAAATGCGGTGAATTTTTGTAAAAAATGCGGTGAAATGCGGTGAATGTTTTTACCGCATTCACCGCAATCACCGCATTTCTTACAAAAATTCACCGCATTCACCGCATTTCTTACAAAAGGTCACCCATAAACCTCGACCCGGGGTTAGAAAACGGGGCTTGAGATGCGGGTTCGAATCCTGTACTGAGCCAGATTAGAGACCCCCTATCAAGGCAAGCAATAGAAATTGAATTCAGCCTGGTTTATCGTTGTTAAATTTTACATAGAATTTTTGAAGTTTTCAGAAGTTTATAGTGCTGAAATGTTAGGGAAGATGTGAAAAAATACTTCAAGAATGAACAAGAAATTGCTCAGCACAAAATTTCTCTAATTTCCTTGCATGCAAAACCTAACTATAAGGAAACAAAAGTTTTCCATGTTAAAATATTTGCTTGTTTTGTTTTTTGAATGGCATGACGTTAACAATCTTGGACAACTTTTTTACCTCAAAGCTGTACCGAAACTTACTGACAGTGTTGCTTTCAATTTAGATTGTTTAAACTTTTTATGTCATTTTCCGATGTTTATCACCTCAAAATAATACCTTTAAAATTTTTTTGTTGGAATTCAAAATTTTGTAATAATCTTGCGAAATTTTTGCCAGCTTCTGAAACTAGATCGGCTCTTTTTCTACCAATTAAAGGTGTGAATCGATATCTATCGTTGCATTATTTAAGTGTTCGAACTATACTTTTTTGAGCGTTCAAACAAGATTCAGATAATGCAAGATTCTCGCAAATTTTAGATCTGCTGACCCCCAAGGGTTGTTCAACTTTTTAAATTTTGTTCAGGTACCCCAGCAGTCCAAGACGTGGCCCAGATCAACGGGATAGAATTGATTCCTCGGTTTTTCTGGCGAGTGATTTGGGCACTGGTCTGGCTCATTTGCTGGTTTGGGTTCATCTACCAAATGACTCTACTCACTCTCAAATTCGATGACTCGCCAGGTAAGACAAAGTTTCGCAATAATTTTAATTTTTGAAACTTCTCCTTTGACGCCACCAACCCTACCCCCCCCCCTCCCCCCAAAAATTAACCCCCCAATTAGGCTTTCTCTCATTTCGGTATTTAGGTACTGTAACCGGGTGAATGGGCGACGTGGAAATTAGTTTATTATAGCGTAAAAACGTGTGACTTGTGGAATGAAAACAATTCAATATCAATTTGGAAACTGAAAAATGAGCAGCTAGCACCATTTAGACAAGCAGAAGAGAACACACTCCGTACTTCAGGTTGAAGTATAAACGAGCACAAAGGAACTGGGAAACAGTTTTTAACTCCAAAACTACTATTCAAAGACTGGAATGCTCAATTGTCAAAAAAGCTCTTGAGGAATGGAATAGAATAACTATTCAGCTAAATCCCTAGAACAGAAAAAAAATTGCGTCAGAAAAAAAATTGCGTCAGAAAAAAATCCATCCTTTTCAGCAGTTTGCAAACTCTAGCAACTACTCGTCTTTTGGTGCCATCCACTAGCGAGAAATCAAATTTAAAAAACTTAATTGGGTCCTTTTATCCTTATTCTTGTTGGCCCTTGATCGAGCTAGCCAAAAAAGAATCATACTAATTGATCACACAAATTTAATTCATTTTAATTTGCCGTCTCTTCACTACTGGGCAGTCCTCTTACAATAAATAATTTTTTACAATTACTTGAGATTTAAACAGTGTTTTGTTTTACATAAGTTTGTCCCAGATTTTCACCATAGCACATTGCGACAAGTGGGGCATATAAAACTAATAATGTATTATATTTGAATTATATGTGCTTAGGGTCATTCGCTTCCACACACGCTTGGAACTTTAATATTAAAAAAAATGAATCGTTAAAAATTATTACACCATCAAGTTTCTATATTCAATTTATTGGACATCGGTCGCGTAATTAACTTACGTAAAATGAGCCCATGGAGAAATTACAGTGGTCACAGCGAAGACCATTGCACAGTTTGAACTCCGAGTATGATTCAGAAGTAAAATAAAAACCAATGATACGCATGGCTACTGATTTGTGTTTTTGAACACATAAAAATAATTTGCCTATGATGCTTTTGAGGGCTTTACCTTAATTTCAGTCTTAATACGATCGAGGAGCGGAAATAACGGGAAAAAGTTAGTACAAAAAATATAGCCGGAAACAGCTCAAAGAGTTGTGCAATATTATCACTAACATAAAATATGAAAAAATAAAATAAATAAAAATAAAAACGAAAAAATTAACAGCCTGGAGAAACTAGACACTGTTTGAAAAAATGCAGACTCATTTTCTAGTTTAGGGGTCTGGGTACGTGGAGGTGGAAGGGGATTGGTGGGGATCGGGGAAGTATGTAGGTTTGGCTTGCAGTTATTATGTGGCGGGGTATTGGGTGTCGTAGGTAATAGGTAAATAAGTGGGAATAGATAGGGTGGGCATGTGGGTGGGGATGTCTGTAGTCTTAAAAATGAGAAGAGCGTGTTATGAGAAAACAATTTCTCAAAATGGCATTTCAACCTGGGATACTGCAAGCAGCTCCTAATTAATATAGTCTCAAAATTAAGCTTGTGTTGAAGTCCCATGTTCGCAAAGAGAAGCCAAAGTTCAAAACAAAAGTCAAGTGTTCAAGTCATGACCAAATTTGCTTTAGCTAAAAAGACATGTAGCCTCACCCAATATAATATTATAAAAAAACAAACGGAAATTTAGTTAGACAAAGTTTTTCGTTACTAATAGGGTCAGGTGCGGAAGGGGGCACCTAGGTGGAGTAGGGGTTCGTTAGGTGGTTGGAGGAGGTAGGCGTGGGGAGCGTAGTTGGGGGGGGGGGGGGTGGGCAAATGATTGATACCAACATATCCACCTTACTGTACATTACAAACTATACAATTCTAATATTCCGATGTTCAAAAGCACAAGTCAGGGTTCAAATAAGGGAGTAAATGTTCAAATGAAATAAGTCAAAATAAAAAGAAGTCAAAAGTCATGAAAAAAATTGCTTTAGCTTATCAAAAGTGAACAACAGCAATACCCCTCTTCGATTCGTAATAGTAAATAATAAGGTTGTCCTATCTCAAAGTTTATGTGAGCAACATCTTTGTGTCTAAATTGTCTATGAGTGAGAGCTTCATAGGCTTTTCAGTTTGTTTATTTACAGATAATAGTGGTACTTTTGAGTACTGCGATTTGAAATAGAATCATAGGCAAATTGTCCCAGCTCCTTATCAACATTAACAACATATGAACATATGGAAACCGCGGTTTTTTTGGAAAAAAATAAATTGATGAATTAGAATCCAAGAGAGCAAAAAAGTGTTGAAAATACAGAAAAAAAATAAGCCAAAAACTGTTGAGAAATCGGTAATTAAAACACATTTTCTAAAAAATTTTCTTCCTGCACTTTTGTTGGCAAAAGTATACTTATTAAAGACAATGATCACTGTCAAGCTATTTTTCGCACGTTAGTACTAAACATCGGGGACAAATCAAGTGCTTTTATTACGAACAATGTTTGGTATCAGATTATTTTAGGGAAATGGATAGTTACACCAGTTTGTGTAAAGCTCTCAAAGTATGTCTTTTTTAATGATACTCTCACACGTTCAATATTGTTGCTCAAAGCTTCTTCGGTGCTTTCTCCGAAAAAAAGGGCTCCTACTTTGTTTTCAGTTACTTAAATTGTGTATAAAAAATTAATTGTGCTTCAAATCTTCTAGGCATGCACTAAAACTTTAAAAAAGACTGATTTAAACTTAACTTTAAGTGCTTTAATATTATGAAGAGAGAGAGAGAGAGAGAGAGAGAGAGAGAGAGAGAGAGAGAGAGAGAGAGAGTTCTAACTATCACTTTATTTGGCAATTGTTTAATTCAAAAAAGCTAAAGAATCAATTTATCAGCAGTGATTATAGAACTTTTTTAACGGGTAGGTTTTGACAAAAATTTGAAAAAAAATCTCATTTCAGCCGTTATCAAATAATGCATTGCTTGATTAAAGCTTTGGAAGAAAATTTGTCGAAGAGTGTTTAAATCTCACACGATAACAATTAAGCTTCTTAAAGTCTTACAAGAGATACGTTTGCCTGACAAAATAATTTTTATTTCCTAATAAAACCTGAAAAAATGAACGTAAAGCTTGCAGGATATTTCAGTACTTTGATCAAAAAGAAATCACCTCAAGTTTGATTTGAACCATGCATAGTGTTAATAACTATAAATGCTGCTGGTAACATATTCCAGTTCTCGATGCTTTTAGATATCAGGCCTTTTTATATATAAGCAAGCTATTGTTCTCCTATGATCCGCTTAACTTTTAAGCATAGCGATATTATTGTTATAAAAACGACAAAAATCTCACCTCTATTGCGATGTCATTTTTTCACAAGGTATAATAAGAGAACTACAGTGGCCATTTTATTAAAAACTGGATTCAGGTGATTCTCATACTTTTACTCTGTATCAATTCTTATACTAAGGTAGTTTTAGCTTTTATCAATTTTTATAGTTTTGCCTTTGATGAAATATTGTCATTTTGTGTTTAATTAAATATTTATCTTTTCCTTCCGATATTCTGCCTACTTTTTCCGATATGTTCTCTTAATTTTAAGAGATAAATTCTCTCTCAAATTTTCATATCATGATGGTATCAGCTAAAACTGAACGATGCCCAATCCCATTTCAATTTGGTCGGAGAAGCAGTCACTAATGTATAAGTAAAAGATTAGAGGATTAAAAGCTCTCAATTATATTATATTCTCATATTCTTACATTCTTATAGTTAGTTTTGCATAGTTATAAAGAATTCCACATTTAGAAAAATATAAAAATCTTATCAATTTTAATACATTTTCTTACAAGCTTAAAATTCCGGCATCAGTGATTGTGAGCTATTTGGTGCCGATTTGCAAAAAAGTGGTGTGTCTTTTTTGTAGTGTATGTCAATGTGGAAGTCCTTTCTGAGGACTTCCTAGAATTCCCCAGTGTGACTTTGTGCAACATAAACCCAGTTAAGAAGAGTCAGCTGTTCGCAATTGAGAAGTTCCGCACTCTGGCATCCCTGGACGATTCCTCTGCCTACAATATCCAGAAAGAAGTCATGGACGACGCTGGAGTTGCGGACCAGAGCAGTGAGCAATTTGAAAATTAATTTTTCAAGCCATAGATTAACATTAAAATAAAATTTTTTACTAGTTTTGACTCAATTTCTGCCAAAAATACGTCTTTTCCTAGGCTGAAGTCCCGCTCATTATCAAGCGATTTTATTGTCAGCTTACAACGAGGGGGCGGGAGAGGGTGTGTTGAGGTGCGCTTACCATTACACTTGACAAGTACCCCAGTACCCCCGTCAAAGTTAGCCTGTCGTCTGGTTGTCGCTCTACATTCATTTTTACAGGACAATATCAAAACTCTAGAATTGTGAAACACTGAATTAATTCTCTGTTAATACTCAGCATCTCAGAATAAAAATTAAGCAAAATTTTATAATTTGTTCAATCAGATTTATTAACGAGCTTAGGAATAAATTTCAGTAAGCTAACTTCCAGTTCGAATTTATGAATCGTTGCTATATGTATAAAAACAGCATAATTGGGTGAGGGTGAAATTTTTCCATGCCCACTTAAGTGCTCAAAATTGGCTGAAATTATGTAAGAAGTGCGCTGAAGATGCGCTGAATTTTTGAATTTCCAACGCCTTTTCAAAGTTTCAGCACATTTCTTACATAATTTCAGCGCATTTCTTACATAATTTCAGCGCATTCAGCGCATTTCTTACATAATTTCAGCGCATTTCTTACATAATTTCAGCCAATTCAGCGCATTTCTTACATAATTTCAGCCAATTCAGCGCATTTCTTACATAATTTCAGCCAATTCAGCGCATTTCTTACATAATTTCAGACAATTAACCGCATTTCTTACATAATTTCAGCCAATTCAGCGCAATTCTTACATAATTTCAGCGCATTTCTTACATAATTTCAGCCAATTCAGCGCATTTCTTACATAATTTCAGCCAATTCAGCGCATTTCTTACATAATTTCAGCGCATTCAACGGCGCTGACATCTCGACCCGGGTTAAGCTGGGTTGAGCTCCATCATACCCAGTATCATTTTGTGGATCTATTCTGTTTTGCCCCCCCCCCCCCCCCCCAGCTTAGTGAGCATAAATTTGTATGACCCCCAGCCGCACGTGCTATTTGCTTACATAGTAACGTGCTATATAACAACATATAATTTGTAACTGGGGGTCATGAAACAGAATAGATCCCATTTTGTTTTAGTAACGTGCGCATCGACTGATAGTGACGACGAGCGAATGTTCCAATGTGATGACAACTCATTTTGCATTCCTCAAGCATGGCAGTGCGATGGCACAGACGACTGTGATGACAAGAGTGACGAGACCAATTGCACCGCTTGGTACCCCGAACCAGGTTCTTAACTCACGTCTCCATTTGCCCAACTTTCGAAGAGCCGGGGAAAAAGGGTCAAATTTGTGCGGGCGAATTACCATTTTTGAGCGTTTAAATCTGGAAAGTCTGATCAGAGGTCATTTCAGTTTGGATAGTCTGATATTAGCTCAATTTGGGCCTGGACCTCAACCTGGGTTATTCTTAGCAGTTTTAGTTGATAAGAAAATGACAATTAAGTAAAGGGGTGTCTAATTTGCTCTAGCCCGCATAAGTATTTTAGGAAACGCAGGCGTTAAGTTATGCCAGCAAAAACGAAAAGAAAGAAGATAACAAAAATAAACAATGATTACATTCAATGAAAAAGTTTTATTTACTAGCGAAAAATAAGAAAAATACCCATAAATTTAATCCTGAAAGCTCTCTCTAAAAATAACTTTAGTTGGCTTAGCAGAATAGCGTGTGAAAAAAAGCAAATTTATTTGATCAGCCATTTGAGAAATGACTATCTGTTGTTCCTATTAAATCGCAGCTATTAGCCTGACTCTTCAATTATTTGTTTGTTGAAAAAAGTACTATAATAACTAATCTGAAATATTTAAATATCAAAAAGTCAAGGCACTCGCAAAAACATCATCGTTGAATATGAAGTTAACAAATGAAAATGCTTTGTTTATAAATCCAAATTTTGTGTTGTAAAATCTTCCTTTTTGAAGTTCAAGCGACTCATTTCTCAAGTTTGAAAAACCAATCTTTAATAGGCAGTTCTGAATAGCCACACAACTAGAGAAATTTCTAGAAGAACAGATAAGCCTAATTAAAACGACAGTTCATCAAAAAGTTTCTAAAATTTTGCCCTAATCAAGACATGATGTGAATCTGGCAAGATTATGCAAGAGGATGTTAATCTCGCCAGAAAATCTTAAAAATGCAAATACAATTCAGCTATTTCTGTTTTCTTGCTGGCTGTAGAATTTTTTATCTCGTTGAAACAAAATTGATTAACGTTGACAATGATACAGGAGTAAAAGTCTTTAAGTTTCCAAATTTAATCAGTTTTGCTAGAGTTTTGGTGAAATTTAATGCCAATAGATATTGATGTCACAGAGGTACTCAAATTGCCAAGGGCAAATCTAACTGATCTGAGTATCTCTTATCCATTTTTTATTTCAATACATTTGAAATTGAACAACTTCAAAAAAAAGATCAATACTTTAGCAAAATCGCCAAAACTGAAGAGAATTGCACAGCCGTTGTTTGCAAAAGTGTTCAAAAGTTAACAGCGAAGTCGAAATAAAAAGCTTTGTATACTAATTTTCCCGCACTACAAAAAAACTTTCTTGCTCATTTTAAGAATCCCATTTCCGCACTGTGTGTAACTGTATTCAACAATTTATTTAATTCTAATCCGCACTGATTGTATCTATAAACCCCAATTTTGCCTAATTTAATGCGCCCTTTTGAGCATTTATAGATGGATTAAGGCTTTCGAAGTTGATAGCATTTAAGTTCATATTTTGGCTGTTTTGTCTTTAAACAAAACAATTAGGTTAAGTTATCTATCTATAAAACGAAGACTATTTCTTTAGCAACTTGTTTACATCCAATATCTCAAAGATTCAATATGGGGATTTTTAGTTAAAAAATCACACATGAATTGATTACCGTTTTTTTTTGATAATATCAACCAATGAGTGGTTTTGAATTAAATTTAACCAATAAGAAAATTCATTTGAATTGTTTCATTTTTGTTTTGTTTTTATTGGCAGCTGCTTACCGACAACTAAGATAAAAATTAGAAGGATTTCTAATTTAAAAATATTGAAAAAATTGGTTACTGTTTTCTGTTGTTTATTTCAATTGATGAGGAAGTGAATTTAGCCTATCAAAATGTTCCATTGAGTTTATTCAATATGTTTGTTCTGCGTCTATTTACAGGTGTCTAGTGACAGGAGTCCACTGATTTTGAGAATTTTGTACCTCTGCCGAAACATTCAATTGAGAAACATTTAAGTTAAACTTTATTGATACGAAGGATAATCAAACTGTTAGAATTAAAGCATCTGTATTCACGACTAACTCTCTAAATTTTTTAGATTGTGGAACAATTTCTAAGATAAGATTTGAACTAAGGCTTTTGATTTCTATTTAAGCTCAAATGCAAGTTTGATTCAGCGTTTTCTGCAATTTATTTCTCTCTCTCTCTCCCTGTCTGTGTTTCCCTGTCTCTTTGTTTAATTGTGTGCCTTGGGAACTTACAGTAATTGCTGTAGGATGCATTGCTGTTTATTTCTTGACCTGCAATCAAAAACTAATAGCGTACTCAACTATAATGCATTGATAAAGTATTAACAAATGTAGCAACGATTTCTCACAGCAGTGAAAATTGATAAACTCATTCTTAAATGGCAAATTTTCAAGTTTCAATCAATTTTTACAAGCTAAAATAATAAATATTTAACTACTCCCACATCCTAAATTATTAAAGCTTTAAACTAAATTTACATGCCCCAATGCGCTCATTAAATCAGTCAGAATTGTGGATCTTGAACGCATTTATAGCTTAATATACATACCTAACTTGAGCGATACAGTTTTGTTAGGACTCGTTGCCTATATTGCAACTTGAAACTATATCAATTCTACAAAAACTCTGGCGCTACTTCTGCTAAAAATATATGCTCAGCTTTTTTCCTAATTTTGCTGATTTTATGTATTTAACTTTCTGGCACCCTTTACCGTTGCGTATATTTTTTGGTATACCTCTGCGGAATAATATATAGCAGATTACTATTAAGTTTGACTCTGTTAATAGGAGATTTGAAGATTTGTATATTGTGGTGAAGATTTGTACTTGAAGCTAAAACCAGGCATCAATCTGCGAGGTCTTTGAACAAAAATATCTTAGAGTACTATGAAACAGTAAAGATAGAGCTTTTTATTAATGGAACATGATGAATCAGTACTATTAAACGATGGTCTGGGAAAGGAATCTTGTCAATGTTAGCAAATTCATGAAAACCAAAAAACCTAATTTTTTTATTTGCTTTTGTAGTATTTAAAAGGCAGTCAGTGGTAAGCGTATTGAGTCAACAATCTCTGCTAGCACATAATTAGCCCATCATGATAATACTTGGGCTGAACAGAACAATCTACCAAATATTAAAGACTACAAAAGATAAGAAATGTGACGTTAGGTTAGATTTTCAACATAAATTTGAAAACAAGAAATCAAAAATAATAAACAAGAAAGCTTGCAGAAATTCAAATTAGAAAATAACTCAGATATACATTAAAACTTTGCCCTCAGATATTTAAAAGAGACTGAAGCTAACGGTGGATACATATTGACCCCCCCCCTCCCCCCCCCCGCTTCTTTGCTCACGTACAATAATCGAAACAGAACAATAATCCAATTTCTTTTTTTCTAACCCTATTTTTTATGTTGAAGAATTTCTTACATTCAATTATGTTCATTATGACGTGTGTTGAGTCAAATTTGAGTTTCAATTAAATCCAGACTTCTCTTGTTAGTTTACAGTTGCATCTGGTAAAAAAACAGATTTTTTTACACAAATGAACCTACACAATTATTATAGCTTTTTGAGAGGCATTTTTAGAGGACTTTCAATTCCAATGCCTAGAATCTCAAACACCAATTCTGTTTTTTTGTCAGAAAACGAGGTCAAAAAGTTATTCGTTTTCCAATTTATCAAATAAGTAACAAATGACAAAATATTTTGGATTCGTTGAGGCGATATTCAATTATCATCGAGTGAGATTATATAGTGATGCTTGACAGCAATGTTCTACAATTGTTATCAAAGACTTGTAACAGCTTCAAGCTATGCTGTTCAACGCTTCAGCTCCAGCAAATTCAAGTTGACAAATTGTGGTAAAAATTTTTGCTTCAAAATTGATCAAATATTTTGTGGTCATTTTTGCGGCCGTTGTTTGATCATTATCTAGTTTTCATAACGAATGCGTTATTTCTGCTTTTTGCTTATTTCAGACAGGCTTGAATTTAAATTAGGCTCGAATTTGCTAAATTGAGCCAAGAAATCACATGAACTGTAAAATGTCAAGATCTGTTCGATAGTGAAAATAGAATCGAAGGAACAGGTCGTCAATACTTGCTCGTAATAAAAGTTTTGATTGGCATGACACGAATTTAGCTCCGTTGCAGGTTAAACAAACGGTTTTCTTACAAGCAAATCATGTGCTTTTACATAGAATTTTTTATGTGAGAAAATATATTACACATTTTTTTGTTTGTGATCAAAACAATGACAACCCCAGTCGGTCAAATAAGTTTATCTTACAACATTTTGCAAGATCTTATAATATCATGTCAAAATCTTCAAGATTTTGCAATATAAAGTTCTTTGTTGCAAGATCATGCAAGATTAACTTTTTCTCGAAAATATGTTAATAAAATTTTAAAATGAGCAAGATATGCAACATGTATTTCATTGATTGTTTAAATAATACAAATATTTCAAAAAAAAATAAACATTGATAAAAAATAAATGAATCGAAATCATGATATAAAAGAAAAACATGAGAGCACAAAACGTGTCATATAAAAGCAAGGAGCCTCGGAAATATGCGTACGCACATAATGTTCCGACCCCGCTCATCCACATTCCTGACTTAATTGGCTAACAAACGATAAAGAGATAGAAAACTTTCAAAAAACATACACATCGTTCAATAAACAACCAATGAAATACAACAATGCCTCGCTAGAAGGCCGATAAAAGGCGTTTATAAAAAGACTACTAGAAAAAACAATAATAAAAACCAAACGATATACATTACTTACGACCAAACTTCGACGTCTATAAAAAAAACTCATAACAAAATCTGACTAACATCAGAAACAAACCAAAACAGAACAATTTAACCTATGCTTCGTGAGAAAAGAAACGGAACCTGTCCACAATGCGACTGGTTAATAGCTCGACGAAAAAGAGCAAATTGGTGCGAAGATCAAAAACATTTTTCCTTCTTTCAAAACAGTTAATTTCACAGTTATTAATTTCATTACATATCAATTGAAATCACTACAATGTTCATTTATATCAACATAGAAAGCAATTGAGACATGTTAATTTCCAATGTTCGATTACGCAAAACTTCATAGCCAAGGGATCAACAATTTTTGTTATAATTTAAAAACAAACCAACCAAAAATCCTTTGAATTGTACAAATATTTAATAATCAAACATTTTATGAAATCTTGTAGTAACTGTAGTAACACAGCCAAGAAACTAACGTTTGAAGCTAAAACCGTTATAAAAATTAATTTATAGCTGACTGGAAACAGTTTGTGGACTGTGTTTAGGGAGACTGAGCTACAAATGGACCGCAAAACTATTAAAATTCGAAGCTCAAAAACCCAAATTTCTTTTGAAAACAATTATTTTCAAAGGTCATGAGAGATTTAGGATTACAACAAAAAACCTTGGATTAAATTTCCACACGTCAGGAAGCCAGTTGGGCTTGTTAATAGTGAGACTAAGTCTCGAGCCAACAAAAAAATCAAATTCATAAAGAAACCAAAACTTCAATAAATTTTGCGACATGACAGTTTTCAAGCACTATAATTATAAGATAATACCTGAAAGAACTCTAAATTGTCATTTTCTCTTCATCTCAACATCAACGAGTCTTCCTTATAGAAGGACTAATCAGACATGACAGCAAAAAGAAACCCAAAAATTGAACAGTACAGAAATCTCGAAAACTTTTTATGAAAATAAGTGATCGAAGCAATCAGTCAAAACGAATAAGCAAGCGCGAAAAAAATGATTGATTCTACAAAAATAATTGAGACATCTAATGAGTGAGATTGAATTAGATGTTGACGAAAATAAAAGCAAAGAGGAGACATGTGAAAAAAAGCCTGTTTTTTTTTGAATTTGATTAGAAAAAACAGCTATAAAATGAAATCATTGATTAGGTTGAGTTATAAGTCATGGGAAATCAAAAGAGGTCTATCGTTATGGGTATATGGCGTATAAAAACGAAACTGCAAAAGATTGAACAAAAAATTTTTACTAATCAAAGAAGAGTGTAAACAGTACAATTTCTGCTTTTTAAACGTTATTGGGCCAAAGGCATCCAACTGAGAACTCAGCAAAAAAGGGTAAGTGAACTCGTTAAAGACGAACAAAAACAATCACTTTACATTAAAATATAAGTCTATAATATGATGGAAAGTTTGCCAAATCAAGTCCATCTTGGAGTTTAAAAAACACAAGAAAGTAGAGCTTCAACGAAGCTTCTATCTATAAATTTCGTAATACCGAGAACTAAATAGAGACTTTTTGAGGATTTAATATATGAAATTTCACCGCATTCACCGATGATCTCACGAAATTTGGACACTTTTTCAAAGCGTTGAATTCGTGTAATTTCACCAATAATTTATGCGGTGAATTTATGTAATTTCAACGCATTCACTGTTGATCTCACACAATTTTAGCACTTCTTTCTAAGCCATGAAATTATGCAATTTCACCACTAATCTAAGGGGCTAATTTATGTATTTTCACCACATTCACCTATTATCTTACAAAATTTTCCGCATTCACCGCTTATCTTACATAATTTTGAGTTGAATGGCGGTGACACCTCGATCCGGGTTATACTTGATCTCAGCTATTAGTTATTCGTAACCAACAATTGTTCCAGATAAAATCTAGCTTCAGGAAAAGATTACACACCAAAAAACCGGCTAAGTTAAGCTCAGTATACGGGAACCTGGTCGAATGTTTCAAACTATCTATTATTTTTAGACCAGGGGGAGTGTTATCGTGGGTACTATGAGTGTCAGGATGAAAGCAAGAAGTGTATTCTCTACTCACAGAAGTGTGATGGAATTCAAGATTGTGAGTCAGGGTGGGACGAATTGGAAGAGGAGGGGTGCACTCCAGGTAAAAACAACAACAATGACATCCATCCCGGGCTTAGATTTCACCCTTGATTGTTTCAACCTCCAAATTTGTTTGGGGTTAGGAACTTTATGCTTCAATGGTTTTGTTTTTTGTAGAGTCATTTTCGGGCGGATTTTTTCTGTACAAGATTGGATACGCAAGCGGTTTAAAAAAAATGAATAACCTTTATTTTTCAATCATGTAAATTACTCAGACTATAACCCTAAAGTTAGATATCTACATGCTGTAAAATGTTAAATGAATTAATCAGCATTGTTATTAATATAATAATCTTCAAATTGTGACTGTTCGTTTTCATAGGTAAAAACAGGATTTGAAGGCTCCTATTTGTCTATTAACGGGTACTTTCTTGTGTTGATCGAGCAAAAACTCGGTAAAAAACATTTTTAAAGCAAGTTTTACTGTTGAAAGTTCTTAATGAAGAGGGCAATTTGTTCCATTTTTGAACGCTTTTCAAGATTTAGGATTTGTTACTTAACTTCGTTTTCGCTTTCTTTTTTATAATAATTTGATTTGTTCTCTTCTTCTGTCTAGCGTTATGGCGACTAGAAAACATTTAAAAATTTTTGGATGTTTCCCATTGTCTTGTGTCTGTTTGTAGCCTCATTAGGGTAACTTCAATTCTTACTTTCAAAGGTATTTGATTTCCTACAAGATACAAAGAACGAATCGCATTAGCCATTTTGCTTAAAACTGAGCTCAAGTGATTTTCAAAGGTTAGGTTCGAATCAATTTGTACTCCCAGATAACGACATGCATGAGCTGGTTTGATAACTTCGCCTTTAAAAGATAAATCTGGATCCGAATTAGTATGATTTTTAAAGAATAATATCTCTGTTTTATCGGCATTTAAAGTGAGTTGATTCTCTGTCAGGTATTTGTCTGTTTGTTCTAATATTTTTTAAATTTTTTGGGGAATATTTTCATTACGTTCAAATTTGCATATAATACTAATGTCATCCGCAAATTGAAAAACATCATTTTCACCTTCCAGCTTTTCGGAAAAATCGTTGACATATAACAGAAAAATAAGAAGTCCTAACACAGTTCCTTGTGGAACACAATGATTAATAGTTATTTAATCTGATAATTCAATACCCAATTTTACGCATTGTGTTCGATTTTTGAGAATTGAATTGAAAGATTTTGCAAGATCTAAGAACACAGCACATGTGTTGTTGTTATCTTCCATATTTCCTTAAATTTTCTTTCAATAAAATAAAAAATAGCATCAGTAGACGACTTTCGAGGTTGGAAATCGAATTGTTTTTTGTTCAAGAGGGCAAATTTTTCAAGATATTCTACTAACTAATTACTTTCAAAAACTTTTGCGAAAATTGGTGTAACAGAAATTGGACGATAATTAGTTAAAACAGAAACATCTCCTTTCTTGAAGATTAATGTGACGTGCACACCCTTAAGAACTGCTGGAAAAAGCTTTCTCTTGAATACCATCGTTAAAAATAATCTGAAGATACTTCCCAAGAGCAATTTTTCCGGATTTCAATGCCCAAGCATTGATGTAACCCGGCCTTGGTGCTTCGTTGTTTTCTAGATTGTCAATAAGTTTATAGATTTCCCTCAAAGTAAAAGGTCTAATGTTAAACTCTTGAAATTTTCGCACTATTTTTTTGACGTTCAATGGAACAATCTGCCCTCTGTAGATGCCCATTTTGCTGAAAACTCTGTTAAAAGCGTGACATATTGATTTTTTGTCTTTCCTTATTCTACCATTCTCATCAATTTCAGTGATGATTGGACTGTTGTTTTTCTTTCCGATTTTTTTCTTAATGAACTTCCAGTTCTCTTTTGAGGTTTCAATTTTCTTTAAAAAATCCTCTGAAAATTGATTTTGTGCTTCTTTTAACTTTCGATTTACAAGGTTGCGAAACTTTTTAAATGACACAAATGATTGGGCACTTTGTGTCAATTTGTAATCATTGAAGTAACGATGTTTCTCGGCAACTAAATGTTGAATTTCCCTTGTCACTCAAGGTTTTTCTGAAGTAGACCTTTTCATATTAGAAACTAATTCCTTCTCTGTTGGTGCGTTTTTCTCGAGTATTGTCAAAAAAATTCTGTTAAACTCTGCAAACATTTCATCGCAGTTTCTTTGTTGATAAACTCTTCTCCAATCTGCAAAAGCCAGATCTCTATTAAATTTTTCATCGACAAAAATTTTTGTATCTTGTTCAATAAAATAATTTTGTTTTTCTTCTAACAAAAAAAGTTCGCTCTGAAAAAAAATTACATTATGATTAATATCTAAAGGAGGTAAGCAGACTTTCCAACCAGTGATTTGCTCATTAGTCGAAAAACAGTGATCTATCAAACTTCTATTATTGTTGCTTATGCGTGTAGGAATATCAATGTTAGATAACTGCAATCTTAGTCCCGCCGCAAAATTCTGAAGGTTTTTCTTCCCATTTACACTCAACATATCAAAGTTATAATCAACAGATACACAAATATTATCTGTAGCTGAGAAAACATTAGAAACCTTTGCACTTAATTCGTCTAAAAAAAGTCACCCAGGCTTTGATGTGGACAATAGGAGATGTTAATGAGACATTTTTTCCTTAATGTGTTGCCTAGTTCCAGCCATAACGTTTCAAAAAATTTCTGATCAGCTAACTCAAACTCTCTTCAGCATTTAAAATTTATGTTCTTAGGAATCCACATTCCTACACCCCCACCCTTAGCCGCTCCTGTTTGATGTGACCAATTTTTATGCAAAAAATTGTGTTCAGCGCTGAGGTTTATATTCAAGCTTTGTCCTTCGCTCATCCAAATTTTTTACTATAACAATAGTTTCCGAATCTAGCTGCTGGAGCAAGTTTGATATATCCTGATACTTATTTTGTATGCTGCGAGCGTTAAAACATACACAATTAATGCCATTTTGAGCGCCAAATATAGCATCATCCAAAGTACAAAGTTTTGAAGCATCAAAGTGTCCAGGATTTTTTTCTATGTCACCACAAAGAAGCAAAAAACTTCTGTAAGGAGTAGTGAAACCCAACGAACAGCCGCAATGAATAATAAAATCAGCTTTCTCTGGAAATAAATCAGCACATTTTCTAAATGATCATGTCTTTTATTTACTTGAGTTAAGTAACGTTGCTTAATGTATACCTGGTCTTTCACATTTCCCACAAAAAACCAGAGAGTTAAAACAAACGGTAAAAATATCATGTCAAAAAAAGTTACTCAACTCAAGCAAAGTTCAAATTTTAATGTAATTTCCGAGGTTGAACTGTATTCTGTGATGCCGGTAGTTTATGTGTTATATTATAGTGACGTATGTTTTCTACCAGATTTTTTATACCGCCATTATTGGGATGCACTCCATCAAAACATATATCATCAATTGAAACGGAATTTTCAAAAATTTCAATCCTTGACCAAGGATAGGATCCATCAAGCTCCAGGCTTATCAATTTTAGATGGTCATTGAATTCAGATATTTCCTCGTTGTTTGTTTTCCTTCCATAGCAACCGTCTTTTACCGGACGAATTTTGCCTATAGCAACACGATGAGGTTTGAATTTTTGCATACATTTGCCGACTGTTTTTTTTAGTTCAGTTGCTGCCTTCTGACCAGAAACACCTTTGTCAATTGAATTATGACCGACATGTACAATTAATGTTTCCGTTTTGGCTCCAGGGGAATAGCAATCATCTACATTAGAAATGTCTCCTATTGTTGCAGATGAATATGAGTGGTTTGCAGTCTGCTGCGAAATGTCATGCTGATTTACTTTCCGAAAAGTGTTATCAGATATAACTAATTGTTTGGCGAATCGGGGTACCATTTTTGGTTGATAAATTTTCAGTGGATGATCATCACGACTGTTGCTTTTTGATGTCTCCTGTCTCTCAAGTAAATGATCAATAACTTTAGAAGTTTGTGTTTTGAAAACGTCGATATATTTTTTCCACGCGATCAATAGTACTTTGTCCGGCAGTTAGTTTTTGCATTTCATAGTTAACAAGATCTTTTTCGAGTTTTGTTATGATAATGTCTTTTTCTTGTATTTTTTCATAGGTCTCCAAAAGCTTTGCAAGTAGTTCTTCTTTGTTGCATTTCTCGAGAACTTTTCTTTGAAAACATGGTGATAACGCGTATTTGCTCTAATTGAGACTTTATTTGCTCTATTTGAGACTTTATTTGCTCTAATTGAGACTTTATTGGCTCAAATTGAGATTTCATTTGCTCTAATTGAGACTTTATTTGCTCTAATTGAGACTTTAAAATTCCTCGCCTTTGAGGAGGCCTTTTAAAATTCCTCGTTTTTCGAAGAAAAATTGACGCTAGAAGTTTTCAAAATTCATTACAATTCGGACTTTTTCATGCTAATTGTTAAAAACGTGACATAATGAAAGCAGATCAGTTCGCTGAAAGCTTCATACACAGAACATTTTGTTTAAACTTCAAATAATTGACACCTACTAATGCAGTAAAATCAAGAAGTAATTTGGTAAATGCAAACTGATCACCATCTTTTTTGCCAAGTTTATAATTTTGCTTATGCTTGAGAACAAATATGCTTGAAAAAATTTCAGAAAAGGTTTAAAAATCTCGATCTTTGTATTATTTTCTCTCGAAACCAGCGCTAAGTTGTATTTGAGCTGCTATTTTCCATAGTTAAGTAGACAACAGGGGGATATGCGAGTCCATTTTTAAGGCTGATAAAAAAGAGAAAATAAAATAAACATATAACAAAATTTTTAAACTATTATTTTCTGCAATATTCTGAAACAAGCTATAATACTGCTCTGCCCCTCCGCAAGTTTCCTGGCTGTGGCTTATCTGTCTTACAGTTTTAAAGCTAAGAAGCATTTAAAACTAACTAATATTTTTGATCAAACAAATACCTTAAAGTTTTGGCTGCCTTCTTGCTGTTTTTCGGGTAAGAATTTACAATTTTAGTTACCAAATCATATCCAATTTTGAATGGCATTGTTCCATGATTTAAACTGATTCAACACTCGATTTCATACTGTTCGATAAAGAGAATAAAACAAATTTCAGTCTGAACTTAAACATAATACGTATAAAAAGCCATAAACCAACCCAGTGCGCCACCCCACGCGAGGACTTCCAAGATCCTGGGAACACCACGCGAGGACTTGCAAGATCTTGCCAAGATCTTAGAAACGCTCGCGTGGAACTTGCACGTACTTGGAAACGCTCGCGTGGGAATACAAGATCTGGGAAGTCTTGGCGTGTTTTCCCAAGATTTTTTGAAAATTAGAGAGAATGATTATTTACTGCAGAATAACGTTGTGCTTAATTGTTAAAAGACTTTTCTTCGTTAAAAAAGCAGAAAAACCAAGAACATCACCCTTCCAGGAAATACTGTGGTTCTTGGAAGTCTTGCCGTGGGAACCCAAGATCTTGCAAGTCTTGGAGTGTATTTTCCAGGTTTTCTGGACAGAACAGGAAATTGCTCAGTGAAATGTTAAGAACAGTGTGATTGACTGCTCAATTGATCCCAAGGTAACAACTATTGTTACCAGAAATTTCCAAAACCGTGACGTGGAAATCCAGGTAATAAAAATGCCCGTATAAAAATTGTGCTAGCAAGTCCATAAAACAAGAACTAAAAGAGAGACTGGAGAAGTTGAAAGAACAATCGCACCAAGTTGTGGGAAGACTTCTACTAAGTGTGAGATATACGAAAAAACAATCAAGCATTTGTCAGGTATCCAAGGATTAATTTCAGACCGCGAAACAATATCAACACGGAGCACTAACTGAGCAGAGGCATTAGCATGGGCTCATCTAGGTTGTTAGGTCAATTCGGGCTTCGTACGTTACAAACATGTTGGCCAGACATGAACTCAATCATAATTATTTTTTTCAACCTTAAAGCAATTTTTTTTGTTATCGTCAAACAAAAACTGTTTTCTCTGAGTTAGGTTGGCACTGATAAGGCACCGTTTTGACAGAAATAAGAGAAATCGAAATCTTGAGAAACCATGCAAAATCTTGTCAAGATCCTGTCAAGATCTTGGAAATGCTGCTTCGGGCTCGAAAAAAAAATGTTTTTTTTTCTAAGTTTTGACTGTTATCCAGGGCAATCGAACCAAAATTTTGTCTTTCTGAGTAATTTTGGGATGAAAAAGAAGCATTTGTAAAAAAAAATTAAAACTTTGAAAACCACGCAAGTTCCTGCCAAGATCCTGGAAACCCTCGTGTGGTTCTTGAAGAATCCAAGATCTTGCGTGGACTTGGCGTGGATGTCGTGGGTTCGAGCACTGGGAATCAATTAATTGTTTAATCAAAAGAACAGAATTAAAAATCCAAATATAAACTTTCTGGGTCGTGTCGATTATAGTCCAATTATAAAACCATTAATGAACTGGGGGGCTGGGGGGTTTTCGTGATAAGTTTGTATGTTACCAAATCCCCGAATTCAGTCATAATTGAGTATTAATTTCTTTCCAGTTTGGGTTATTTACATGCCATTTTGCTTGTTTCAAGAAACGCCAACCGTGGATTACGAGTGCCCTGGGTTCGGAGAGTGGGTTATCAATGTCAGCTCAACTGCAGTCCCGACCATCATGTACGCATTCATGCTTGAAAACTATTACATAGCAAACCTATATTATTTATGACATATCATAAAAATACAATGTTAGCTTCTAAACTGTAAAGGGAGGAAGTGGGGGGGGGGATCGGATCCAGAAGTAAAGAATCGTATGAGTTCTCAGTCGATTTTTAGAAATATACTTCAGCTGTTACTGAAGGGCCCTCTCCTCCTTTCCCACGAAATTCAATCCTCCCATAATTCTATAATTACGGCAATGCGGGAGGGGGAGGGGGAGGGGGAGGGGGGGTATAATCGCAAAGACTAAAAATTTTGGCATGGTTCTACACGACAATTGCTTTGTATCTATTCTTTTCTACACCCCCGGGTGACTTTTATAGACCCAAAGATTTAATCCATTCTAAAGAAGGCTTTATAGGTACCCGTAGAATGTTGGCTGATCAAATCAGCGCTGAAACCGTCTTACGACGTTTTTTGGATGGCCATTAATTACTCTGTTCGACTCCCAAATTAGTATGCCCAACTTAACGTCAGCCCACAAAGTTTGGGTTATATGTGATTCCAACATTCGCGTGGATATTTGTAGCAAATCGCATCATCAAAGTTGCGTGGTTATTGTGGTAATTAAACTGGCTCATGTACAAAAAGTTTTATTGCTACTTGGGTATTCATAAGTTTTAAGCTACAAAAATGACATAAGCTGCTCAGAATTAACTTCGCCGGATGAAATTCCAAACTATACAAGATAAGCGTAGCCTGGTCGCGCTCAACATTACGAGCGTCTGCCGGTACAAAAAAACGCAAAAAATTACGACAAATAGGATGTGGCCTGCGCTTTCTCTCGGCTTTCGACGCCCAATGTGGGAAGCGCTTAAATTTTGCGTGAGAAGTTTCCACAAGACAGTTAAATAAAGGGAAATACTTCCAAAATATGATACTAGTAGTTACGTTTGGCAGTAGTGGCATTTCAATAAATTCTCATCCGTTCTGAAATGAAGCCATACCAAATTGAAGCGAAGTGGGATCTATTCTGTTTTGCCCCCCCCCCCCTCAGCTTCGTGAGCATAATTTTTTTATGACCCCCAGGCGCACGTGCTATTTTCTTACATAGTAACGTGCTATATAACAATCTATAATTTGTATAATTTGTTACTGGGGGTCATAAAAAAACACTGGGGGGGGGGGGGCGAAACAGAACAGATCCGTACAATATACCGGTAGATGGGACTAAGACACTTGTATCAGCATTTCTTACTAAAATGAAGAATTATACTGCAATTAAATAAAATTTAATTGAACAATTTTACGAAATGCGCTACTGCAAAATGTATTTGGCGGCGGAAAATCGATTCCACTTCTCATCTTCTAGTGAATGAAATTTCCATATAAGGCACCACATTTTTATCCACAAAGTTTTTAAATCAAAGTTTCTTTCACACGTGCATTGTAATATCGCAAAAAAAAAATGGTTACAGAAGTGAATATATTTACTCAAAAACTTGGGTGCTGGTAGACGCTCGTAACGAAATACTTCATTTCAGTCATATTGACGATAAACTGCATATGAAATCCACTTTATATGCACTGAAAAACACATGATAATTATGTAATTTTTGAGAACAGATTTGGTGTTTTACTATTGATATATTTTGGTTTAGCGCTGAAATGCTCTGAGACTCAAGTTTTGATAATAAAATCCTCTTAATGGTTGCTACGAAGGGACATTTTGCCACAAATAGAACAAAGTCTAGCAGCAAAGTTTTGAATCACATTATTAAACTTTTTCAACAAAGAAAATATCCAAAGCCATGATTTCTTATTCGTAATGATTAACAAAAAACAATTGAAGCAAGATTTTAAGACAAAATGCATCTGTTACAACTTACATACAAGATCATACAACTTTTTTATATATATATATATATATATATATATATATATATATGTGTGTGTGTGTGTGTGTGTGCGTGTGTGTGTGTGTGTGTGTGTGTGTGTGTGTGTGTGTGTGTGTGTGTGTTTTAACTGGAAATAATTGGAATCTCACACTTAGAACTGCTTTCATAGTAATTTTTCTTTTCTTGGCAGATCTTCGCCTAAGTATTCAAAGGCGCCCAAGTACGAGCACAATCTGGACTGTTACTGGATGATTGAAGCGAACCCTGGAACCTCACTCCTAGTGACAGTGAACGAATTCAAAGTCGAAAAATCAACTGAGTAAGAACCACTAAAATTTCTGTAAACGGAAATCTTGCTATCGGAAGAATTAAACGGTTATCTTGTAATATCTCTGCAAACTGGCATGGTTTTCTGTCAAAATCTTGCAATAAGTCTCGGGTTATCGTGCAAAGATTATGTTATGTTGCTCTATTTTTACAAGATCCTGCAAAGTAAGCGTCGGTAATTGACCAGGGTTCAGGGTTGTTTTTTGCCACCGAAATGGGGGTTTCCCATTAGCCTGTGTCACAAAAATTTGTCTTTGAGTAGTGAAATTAGTTTCTCTTTGGCAACACAATAGTTGAGAAGTCAAGTCATGAGAAGATCGTGGTTGACCGTTACTGGGTACGAAAAAACCGGGGGTCGACGTACGAGAATGCTTTGGGCCGAAGTTGCTTAAGCTCTGAATCATTTAATTAAACTAGACATTTTATCCCAACATTGACTTTATTGGTCCTTTCATATGATAGAGCTCTAAAAAGGAGATTTACAGGCAAACATTGGAATTATTCACAGGTTGTCCCACTTATATACGATATCTGAAAATTAATCTGTAGTTTTCTATCTCTAAAAAAATACTTGTGTGGTTCAGTAATTGTTTCTACACAACATATAAAACATTACCTATGGCCTCAAAAGTTTGACAAAATACCCGAATTTCGCTAGAAACTTTTTAAGCCATGGGTAGGTTTTTGTATGTTTGTGTAGAAAGAATTACTGAACCACACAAGTAGTTTTTTTCATAGAAAACTACAGATTAGTTGTCAAATATAAGAGGGACAACCCTGGATTACTTCTAATGTTTGTCTGCGAAACTTTTTCATTTAAAAATCTGGTTTATGCTCTTTTATATTGTATCTGAGAGACCATTAACTAGTATTAGCTTCTAAACTCTTTTAGCCACCCATTCAGATTACTCTTTTAATTAATAGCCGCGAAGCGGCTATTGTTGGGGATATCGTGGTTTTTTACAATTCAAAGAATTTGAATTGCATTAGGGCGCTGTCTTTTTTTAAGTCCTGTTCACACATTTTCATGATTTTTGAAATCAAAATGGAGTTGTGATTTTGGTCACGCCGAAACAGGAAGTGGAGCGATAAATCAACTGGTTTTGCGGCGTGACATTTTTTCGCTCTAATTTCAAATTAGAGTGAGAAAACGGTGTTTGAACAACAATTCGCTTTCTCGCTAGTGTTTTTATGTTCACATGCAGCAATTTCACTTTGATATTTACTATTTTTTCTGTTTTTTGGACCGGACCTTTTTCTAAATGGTTTTATCAATCCTTTCATAGTTCATTCTAGGCATAGTTTTTTAACCAAGTTTTCATTTCTCTCTAGTGGATTTTTTTACTCACATCCGCCATTCTAACTTTGATTTTATTTTTTTTGTTAAAACTTTTTTGATCTAATTTTTTACGAAATGCTTTTCCCAATTCACTCATAGTACATTCTAGGTGTAGTTTTTGTTTAGTCAATGAGATTTCTTTGAATTGTACGTCAGGACTTGTCCGGCTATGTTTTTTCAATTCGTCGTCTCCATCGATGATTCTTACGACCTGATTTCTTGGAATTGACTTTTTCAATGACTTCAGTGACTTTTACTGCTTTGCAGTTAAAACTTTGTGTACGTGACGTCATTTCTGCTTTTAGGTCAATTGCGTGACTTGCTTCATCCAAAAATGACTTCTGAACTTACATATGGGACTTTAAATTTTATGAACATTTCCTAGTTAAAGATCAATAGTGTGCATCTAAGTAGTGCCAAACTTATATGCCCTAATTCTTGAGTATAAGTCTTCAGTTTTTGATTTCGAATATCGATTTTGAAAAGCTTTTTAAGGGCTTTTTCCTTAAAGACCGCAAGTGTAATAAAAGTGATAGTTCAAATCTAACCCAAAGTTTAGTGGTCTATTAAAGTACGGGTGGTTGATCTGTCTATTTTAATTTTTTTCAGTTGTTTTTAATTCATCGAAGGCCACAAGGGTCTATCGCGGCTATTTCCCGGCAATCTGCCGGCTAATTTCTTAAATTTATTAGGGCGCAAAAATTTTTATTAACTGCACATGACGCACCGGCACTTTAAACGAGCCAAAGTCTGGATCATAGGTGATTGCGGTCTGCCTGTCATTACTTACTAAATTACACGTTAGGCTTAATCGTTCGCTTTCTCGCTAGTGTTTTTATGTTCACATGCAGCAATTTCACTTTGATATTTACTATTTTGTCTGTTTTTTGGACCGGACTTTTTTCTAAATGGTTTTACCAATCCTTTCATAGTTCATTCTAGGCATAGTTTTTTAACCAAATTTTCATTTCTCTCTAGTGGATTTTTTTACTCACATCCGCCATTCTAACTTTGATTTTCTTTTTTTTGTTAAAACTTTTTTGATCTAATTTTTTAAGAAATGCTTTTCCCAATTCACTCATAGTACATTCTAGGTGTAGTTTTTGTTTAGTCAATGAGATTTCTTTGAATTGTACGTCAGGACTTGTCCGGCTATGTTTTTTCAATTCGTCGTCTCCATCGATGATTCTTACGACCTGATTTCTTGGAATTGACTTTTTCAATGACTTCAGTGACTTTTAATGCTTTGCAGTTAAAATTTTGTGTACGTGACGTCATTTCTGCTTTTAGGTCAATTGCGTGACTTGCTTCATCCAAAAATGACTTCTGAACTTACATATGGGACTTTAAATTTTATGAACATTTCCTAGTTAAAGATCAATAGTGTGCATCTAAGTAGTGCCAAACTTATATGCCCTAATTCTTGAGTATAAGTCTTCAGTTTTTGATTTCGAATATCGATTTTGAAAAGCTTTTTAAGGGCTTTTTCCTTAAAGACCGCAAGTGTAATAAAAGTGATAGTTCAAATCTAACCCAAAGTTTAGTGGTCTATTAAAGTACGGGTGGTTGATCTGTCTATTTTAATTTTTTTCAGTTGTTTTTAATTCATCGAAGGCCACAAGGGTCTATCGCGGCTATTTTCCGGCAATCTGCCGGCTAATTTCTTAAATTTATTAGGGCGCAAAAATTTTTATTAACTGCACATGACGCACCGGCACTTTAAACGAGCCAAAGTCTGGATCATAGGTGATTGCGGTCTGCCTGTCGTTACTTACTAAATTACACGTTAGGCTTAACTTTAGAATCACTATTTTGTCGCTGTTTTCAGCATTAAAAAGTTCATTCGTCTTAAAACTTGCCGTTTCGGTTTTTTCTGTTGATTTTTTAAGATATCTTTGAGATGCCCAAATTTCTGATGAGCAGTGATATGAGCAGGAATCAGAAATCAGAAAATAGGTTTTTCTATTTAGGTTTACTTTCATTTCGGCCTTATTAACATGTCGATAAATTGTATTGCAAAAATTAATACCACATGCGAGTAATTATTATTGCCTGGAAAGGTTGTTAAGTAAGTTTTTGTGTACTGTAATAATCAAAAATTGTGCGGATGGATATTTCCTCCAAAAATTGTGCGGATGGATGATTTTTAAGTGCAAGTAAAAAATTATTTTATTTTGAACAAGAACCTCAAACTTGGTAGCCCCAATGACCATGATAGCCCAGCACCAGTCAAAATGGAATGGTTATCCCTTAAAATCATGAATCGTCTTGGAAGATTTTCTTGTAAGATTCTGCGAGGCAGCGATTTATCACATGATGTTTTCAAGATCTTTCAGGAAAACCGTTTTTTTTGCGAGATTTGTCCTCAATTTTTCAAGACAAGCCTTTTTCTCACGATTTTTCCAAGATCTTTCAAGACAAACCTTTTTTGCAAGATTTTTCCAAGATCTTTCAAAACAACCCTTCAAGACAACCCTTTTTCCACAGGATCTTTCGAAGATCTTGCAGGACAAGCATTTTTCACAAGATTTTTGTGCAAGATCTTGTAAGACAATCACGCGGTCTCGCCTGGGTCCTTACATGCATGGTTTTGGGCAAAATTCGCAAACATGCATATTTAACAGGGACCTCATTTTTTTGAGCTATGAAATAATTTTTAGCCGGGAGTTTTTGTTTGATTAATAGGTGTGCCAACGACTACCTGCGCGTAATTGAGTATTCATCATCATCATCGTCTGGTAGTACGGGAGTGGCTGTCTATGATGAGATATTCTGTGCCAGTGAAATCTTCAGATCCAACGTCTTTTACTCTCCTGTCCTCTTTCTACACTTTCACACTGACGCAGCTGTCGCCAAAGTCGGATTCCAGATACAAATTACAACTGATAGTAAGCCGCACCTAAGATCTTTGCAATTATAGAACCCCTCGAAAAAATACCCGCCCCGATAATTGTACAAATACTGTATCTGTGGGTACCTGTGTTCTTTTTTATACTAATCAGAGGGGTTAAATGGGGGAGGTATTTTTCTATTTTAACGCTCGATAACGTGAAAACCTAGCAACTTGATTCTCTGCGACTTAAAACACTCACGTGCACATTTTAAAATGCCGAAAGTCTGCAGTGCCAGAAGTCAAAATGCCAGAAGTTGCTACTTAGCCAGAAATTAAATTTCGTTGACTTTCGTCATTTTAAAACGTGCGCGTTTTGTGTTTTAAGCATAGTTAAGTGACTCTGCAGAAGTCACTTCGAAATTCTGACTTAATATCTCGAACCGCTTCGCAGTTCTTGATAAATGCCAGAAGTTCTCAGTGACTTCAAGCAGAGTCACTTAACCATTACTTAAAATGAAGGAAGAACAAATTGTTGCAGGACTATGAACAACTCGTTTTCCTAGCGCAAATGTTTCATCTATTCTTAAACATCGCTCTGGCACGTCAATTTGGTGTTTAACACAAATTTGAGAGATCGTTACGCGCAAAGCACTATCGCGAAAATGCACATTGCAAAAACAGACGCAAATAAATTTTGTATTCAAATAAAGTTCTTAAAACACTCTTTTTTAAAATTTGAAGTTCGGTTTCTGGCTTCGTGAATTATTTCAATGAAATAAATTTTAAAGCCTTCCAATTTTTCTAGTGGAAATTGTTTGTGTCCTATTTGTATCTCTTTTTTTTCTTTCATCTATATATTTTTTAAATTTTTCGTGAATTTTTTCTTTGATTTGAACATCCAGAAGAAATGCAACTGCATGTTGATTAAAAAAATTGCATTGAGTAGAAGAGAGCTTAATACTGCTTAAAACAAACGAGAGTCGCAACGAAATCTAAAGTTAATTTTTAGCTGTTTTTTTATCGATAATTTTTTGGTCAATATTTATGATCAGAATATTGGAAACTCACTGTGCATTTTTATTACACGTAAAAAGTAATTAATCAAAATATTTGTCGAGCAATTGATTGACCATGGGCAAGGTGCATTCCCTATCTTCAGATCATGAGAAATGGTTTTTGTAAGTGATCAAATTAACTCCAGAAAAAAAGACATGAAGGTGAGATAATTCCTATATTACGACCAATGATGGGGCAGACGTGCAAAAATGAAAAATTTTACAGAAAAAATGCTATAATTTTTTAAAAAGTACTAAATTGGAGGGTTAAAAGACATTTTTGGGAGACTATTTTAGGAATCGTTGAACCGATTAGCTGGAAACAGACTTCAGTAACCTATGTGTATAAAGTTACTGTCCTTTAATGAAACGTTTTAAACGAGATAAAAACTAACACATTAAAGGAAGAGCTGAAGTTTGGTGTTTTTGTCGTTGTTTATGATAGTCTGGATTGATCTAATCCTAGCTAGTTGTTGTCTGGTTGGATGTAATTCAACAAAATGAGGCAATAAGGAGCAACAGTTTTAAAAATTTCGGTTGTTTTTACCCATATTGATCAAACTTTGATTTTAAAAAAAATTGTCAAAGCCAGGTAAGTTTTGAAAGAAAATCGTACTAAGTTCTTGTTAAACCAAAAGTGGCACATTGCTGCGCCCTTTGAAAACTTCCGGATTTAAACAAAATTGTTTGGTGAATTAAAACAACTTGAAAAGCAAAGTAAGATATAACGTCATTGGT
>NC_134481.1:44249780-44264780 GCF_964194025.1 Convolutriloba macropyga | reverse complement strand
TTTTTTCACCCCCCCCCCCCCCGCTTATCTTAACGCCATATCATTTAACCCCTATGTCATTTCACGCAACCAATTGGCAGTCGACATTGCAGGCCACCCTCAAAATTACTTCCCGCGTTGAGAAAAGGCAAAAAAACTAGCACAATAAACGTGGTTTTTATTGTTTATTTTTGTCGTTTTCGTCAATTTTGTCGTCAGGAGCGGCATTCATCGCCTATTCTTACGTTTAAAGTTGACAAAACCACTCAAATCGACGATTAACGTGGTTTTGACTGCTTTTGGCAAAAAAAAAACGCCAGAACTGACATTTTTTTTGTTTCAAGCGGACAAAAGTTTAGGGTTGCATTCATTTTGATTCAGTTGTGTCTATTGATTCAGTTTTTCATTGATGTAATCCAGAAAAAGATCAGGAAAAATCACGTATGCTGTGAGATTGATAACAAAAAGACTCACTCAATTTTTAATCTAATACAGGATTACATGATAGAATTACAGGATTATTTTGAACTAAAAGTGTTCGTCAACACTATCAAGCAATTCAGATCTCCGATTCTAATTTGAACCTTCTAGTACAAAATCACGCGCCGTCTGATTTTTATGTTGCATGAGCACGCCTGACCTGCTCAGTTAAGGGTAACTCTTCAAATTAGCAACTTTCTTAAACTCTCGCAAATCTGAACGCTTACACTGACACTTAAAAAATTCTGTAATTTTTACATGTGTTAAGATGTAAAACCCAGTCCAAAAATATCTAACTAACAATTGATTTGCATCATTTTTTTTCAGCAAGGCCGTTTTGTCCACGTTTGCCCGTTTTGACAATCAAATAACAGAAAATCACAAAATCCAATCTCATTTTTTGCGAGCCCTGCGAGCCTCTACTCCACCGGTACAACAAAAAAAATCTATTTCCAAAGATAGTGGATGGCGCTTTTAGGTGCCAACTTCAGTTCAATGTAAAAAACGCTTTAATTTTGTGAGAGTGGTTTCCACGAAACGATTAAAATTTTAAAACTAAAAAAAGAATCTAATAAATCTGAAAACATTCGTACGTTCGGCTGAATGGGCACTTCACAAAATTGTTCCGCTTAATCTGCGGTGCAATTCATTGCGGAACACGTTTTGATCAATGTTTTGCGGTGGAATTGAGTTTTCATTTTTCATGTTTAAAAGTGAAAAGCCCTGAATGGAATTTCCATATAAGGCTCCACCTTCTCCTCTGCGAAGTTCGAAATTACGTTTCACGCGCACAACGTTTTAAAAAGAAAACGTGAAATGTGATAATAAAACCGTGTAAATTTACACAAAAATTTGATACCTGTAGACGCCCGTAATGACTTCAACTTCAGATCCCGATTTTAAAAAGCCAAAAACGTATACTGTGGTCATATGATTACAGCGTAGCCTCTAATGATACAGTCTAGCCTCGGAATTAAAACCAAATATAAGTTGTCAACTAAGAAAATTGTCAACCTGCTCGGTTTGAGTTGAGAAAACAACGAAAATGTTAACATTTTTGTCTTTGGTGTCGTCGGTATGTTTTGCTTTTCAATCTGAAGAAATCGTCGTTATGTTTGGTTTGAAACGTAGAAAAATGTTAGTATGTTCTATTTCGAACGTGTGAAATTGTAGGTGTGTATTATATTTTCCTCTTTTGCTCAAATTTAAAACTGGTTGAAAATTGACGGGCATTCAGCTCTTTAGTTCAGACGAAAGCTGATACAGTCTTTCAAAATTATTCTTTTTTGTGAAAAAGTTATATTGAGAAAGCGACTTATGTACCTGCTTTCGTCTGAACAAAAGAACTGAGTGCCCCCATCAAAGTTCAATCATTTTTAAATTTGAGCGAAAATTGAAAATATAATAAATAGACAAAGACGATTTTTCAAAAAAAAATGCATTTGTTCAAAGATGCGGTTTCAATGAGGTATGAGAAGTTCCTGGAACTTCTTAGGTTACAAACCAAACGTTTATCTTCATTCCTCCTCGATTCATTATCTGGGTAAGGAACTTCCCGAAAAAAAAATTTCTCGTGAAAACATTCTCTCTGACTTTTACGGTTTAGGAAAAAAACACCCACGACCCTTCTGATGTAACAAATGCACTGAAATTATTTACTAAAAATGCACTGAATTTTAAAATAATTCAGCGTCTTCAGCCACATTTTTTTTTCGAAATTTCAACCCATTCAGTGCATTTAATAATAATTATAGTTCCTGCGTAATCGCAGCGGAACAGCGTTAGGCCTAAAGTAGCCTGTTCTCAGCTGCCCTTTTTCTTCCTCACATTTCAGACTGTTCTTTTAATGAGCAGCATTGCTCTTTTTTGGTGACTACAGTCATTTTTTTGCGTCTGTAACTTTTACATGGAACCATCATTGCAGCCAAAATTGGTCAGGCTATGGTTAAGTAAGAGCTCATCCTCACACAGACAGCTTCACGGAGGGAGAGGATTGAACTCTCAATCTTTGGCGTCTGAACCACACCTTTCCTCTTGGCGATCACGCCATTTATTACAAAAATATGGACTGAAACAGCTCGATATGTATAAGTCATTTTTATAAAATGGAAGTCTTTTCCTATTTCATTAATGCATGTATTCTTTTAGTGTAAATGGTGCCTTGTATTACTACACTGCGGGTGAAACTGACCCTGGCTCTGGTCTGGTTATGATGGACAACTTGGCATGTACGGGTGCAGAGACCTCCCTTGGGGAGTGTGAGTTCAATGGGTGGACTGTCAGCAATTGTTTTCACACCGAGGATGTGGGGGTCGCATGCAAGGCGAACGGTCAGTTTAAACATCAGACTTGTTTTCTTAAACTCCTTTTGACAAATATTTTTTAGAAAGTGATGACCGTCCGTTTTGGTCTTTTTTGGCCGTTTTTGAGAGATAATGACCGTTTATAATCAGTCAGAAACTGATAAGAGCGATGACAAGAATAAACAGTTCGGGTGTCCAAAAAAAAAATGCAACGGTGATTAAAAATTTTCCAAGGGTTGAAACTGTGAAAGAACATTGAAAATTTCCAAAAAAATAATGTGTATTTTTTTTACAGAAAAACCTACGGAAAAAGTTATTTTTATGCTAAGTGTTCTCCCTCAGGGTTCTTTGCGCCCAGATCAATGAAATGATAAGTGCATATACTTTTGCTGAGCCAAGCAACACAACAGTTTTTCGAAAACCACTCCGCCAAAAGTTTTTGTTGTTTTATAAAATAAATGATCAATTTCTATACCAAGCTTATATAAGCCAAATTGTTTGCAAAGAAATTTGAGAAAGTTTCCCAAATTTGAGATTTTAAAAAATGTCAGGTTTGCGAAAAAATTCTTTAAGTCCCCTTTCTTATGACTCTCCTTTTTTCTAAATTTCTGATTTTCGTTGAGTCTCCAACGCGTGTTCGCTGGACACAAACCGCAAAAAAAGTATTCGCAGACCACTTTTCTCAAAAAAGCTAAGAAATGTGAAATTAAAAAATCAAACTCAAAATAATTTTGCAGGAAGAACTTTTGTTGAAAGCGCAATTTATTGAGAGTTGGAATTAACTGACAATTTTAGTCTTGCTTCCACGTCAATAATGATTTATTGTTAGACTCTGGTGAGGACAAAGATCTCATTTTTGCGATCAAAGATGAAACAGACCAAAACAGCAGATTTTAAAAGATTGTTCTGGACATTCTTCAACACATCTGCTTGTAGCTATTTTCCGCAAAATGCTCTCTTAATACTGCGAAAATGGAATTTGGTACAAATTAGAGAACGCATACTTTCGAACAGCTGACGTTCCCAAGTTGAGGTCCCAGACCGGAAGTCGCTATGTCCAGACCCAGATGAACGCACGACGGCGGTGTCGTGCGTTCAAATTTACATAGTCTGGAAACACGGAAAAACGCAAGAAAGTCTGGACATGAACGCACGGAAGGTCTGATGAACGCGCAAAAGCCTGGACATGAACGCACGGAAGGTCTGATGAACGCGCAAAAGTCTGGACATGAACGCGCGAAAGGTCTGACGATCGCACGAAAGTCCGGACATGAGCGCACGAAAGGTCTGATGAACGCACGAAAGTCTGGTCGTGAACGCACGAATAGTCTGATGAACGCACAAAAATCTGATCATGACCAACGAATAGTCTGGTGAACGTACGAAAGTCTGTTGAACGCAAAAATAAATCTGGAGAACGCACGAAAGTCTGGACTTGAACGCACAAAAGTCTGGACCTGAACGCACGAAAACCTGGTGAACGCAAATAAATCTGGAGAACGCACGAAAATCTGGACTTGAACGCACGAAAATTGGTTGAACGCACGAAAGTCTGGACACAGGCACCGTCCATTTGGGACAGTCTGTTCATAGGTACTTTCCGTCTGGGACGGTCTGGATCTATCGACTTTTCGTCTGCCACCTCAACCTGGGTTTCGTTAATGCTCGAAAGCAACTGCTGTCATACCACAGTATTGTCATCATTTTGCGTTAGGAAAACTCAAATGTATAAGAAAAGTGAGATTTCAACTAACTACAGAACTTTGATTACTTGTGTCGAGGGTTGTTGGAGTAAAAAATATGAAGAGTTTTTTAAACTATGAGGAAAATGCTGTAGAAAATGTCCCCAAATTCCTAATATTTAGAGCAGAAATCAGGTATGCCAGTCTAGTTGAATACTGACGCCTATTTCGCAATAATTATGCAGCCAGATTTTATACCATTTTTTGGGTTATTTCAATAAAATTCGAAAAAAAACAACCAGATTCTTCTGTTTGGGTGAAACATGAGTATGAATCTGAATCCCATCTACATACAATTTTTTTAGATGAGATTTACACATGTCTGACACTCACAGAACATTCGGGTTGCTTTTTTGGAATCTTATTAAACTGACCTGAACTACAATATGTAATCTGGTGGCCAAGATCAATTTTCTCGTAGAAATTTAACCAAAAAATATTTGAATGGTGAATAACTGAAGCTTTAAAGAAAATATGTTTCAACAAAACATTTAACCAAGGCGTGGGGCCTTGGTGAGAGGGTTGTTTTTAAAGCAAAAAATTCCGCAAAACTAAGTGAAAAAATTTATTAGCTCAGTTTTCCGCTTTCACCACTCTAAAATCAAAATTTTCATTTGATGTCTGTTTTCATTTGTCATCGCCAGTCACATCAATTTATTGTTAATGGACGATCGATATAGTCATCGCAGAGAGCTGTGAGTGGTAGCATTAGAAAACCCGTCCAGCTTAGAATATGGAATTAAAACAATTTTTTTCGCTTTTTTTCAGTATGTTAACAAGATTTAAAGTTTTGAGAATAGTAGACGTGTTACAGCAGGGCTACTTCTGGTCTAATAGTTGCATTCTAAAATCCAAAAAAAAACAGATTAAAATGAGTGGCTGTCTTTTTTTCTCAAAAAATATTGCATTTTTATGTTCATTACAAAAGAGAAAAATTTACATTGAAGGCTCAATGTTGATGGATCCAATTGGCCTCATATACAAATTGCCAGGTATTTTTTTTTCTTTTTTAAGTCGAAAATTTATTGTCGTTTCGACTGTTAAAGTCATTTGTTTTCAAAATAACCAAAAGATTACAGAGCTTTGCCAATATTTTTACCTTATTTTGGTCAATCGAACTGGTTCCATATCTTTTCTAGTGATGACAAATGAACTAGCTATTTTCATATTTTAGGTCTTATCTGACTTTACTTCTGAGTTTTCTTACAATTAGACGTCGAGTTTTGGATGTTATTAATGTTTGTTGTTTTTATTTGAATTCATTGTTTGTCTTGTCTTGTATTCTCAGTAATAGCAAATCTCTAACGCCCTCCTAATTTGCATTTTTCTAAATTCAAATGAATGGTTTGAGTTAGACGCAGTTTTTTATTCATTCACCAGTTATTTTGGGAAAACACTTGTTTTTTTTTTAATTTTTTTTATCCCTCTCTCATTTGGAAGACAATAAAACCGAAAAGAAGGATGAGCAGGGTTGGAACATTATGTGCGAACGCTTATTACTGAGCCTCCTTGTTGTTTTGAAAAAATGAATCAAAATCAAAAGTTTTCTACGTAAAGCAAAATGGTTTTAAAATTTATGCAAAACTTGGCAACCAACATTTAAAGTAATTTTTTTCAGCTAAACATGTTAAAAAGATACGTTTATACAAAGTGTAATTCATAATAATTGTGGAAGCTTGTTGTTTTTTATGTGGACCCACTTTACTGGGGGAGGAACAAAATGTCAAATGGGTTTTTTGTTCGGACAATTTTGGCCGATCGATATAACCATCTTAGAGAGTTGTGAGTGGTATCATTAGGAAGCCGTTCAGCGTAAAATACGGAATTGAAAAGGTTTTTTTTCTGATATTTAAAGGGGTCATCGAGGTTTAATTTTGTGTGAATAGCAGACGATATTATCTTGTTTTAATTCACATTTTCCGTACTTTTTTTTCAATTTTTTGTTAATTTTTGGGAGAATATGTTAAAATTGTTTAAGTTAGTGTATTTTATTTTATGTCTAAAGATATGGTAGGGTTACTGAATTTTTCGATTTCTGTTTTTGACGAGAATTAAAGCTAAATTTTTTCATAATTCTGACTTTTTTCATCAAAAATAGCAGCAATCCCGCCTTTTAGTCCACTTTCTTCAATTTTGCTGGAACTGGACAAATTGAAACTAAACTCATTTTCTTTGTCAAGCTCAACCAAAAACAAGTGGTATACTTGCTGGACTTCAGACTGTTCTGGTATTACAATATTGCCGGTTTTTGGCAATTTTAAAGTCAATAAATATGCAAATTTAATTTTTTGGATATTCTGAAAAATAGGGTATAAAACGCGATCTATTTCGCAACCACTTGAATAAATGAATCTATTTTAGCCACGCAGAAATATCAAGGGTGATCAAGATCTCGCCCCGGGATCCTTATGGTTAAAAAAACTTTAGATTTTAATGGGGCGCTGCCTTTTTAAAAAATTTCCGCATTTATGGTTTTTCATGTAAATTACTGACAAGTGTCTCATACCAGGACTCAATTATTGACAGATTCTTTTTAGGAAAAAAGAAGCCCATTGAGTGAGCCCCTATGATTTCAGAGTTAGGCTCATGGTTTTTATGGCTGATGAATTGTGTTCAAAAAATTTTAATGATTTACGTTTTGCTTTCATTTGCTATGCTTTTTGTAGCCCAATAACTTAGTCTCCCCGATCAAAGATCCAATTCTTTTTTCAAGAAGTAAACGTGAACTTAGACATTGTTTTGAGTTGTTATCTAATGTCTCTTGTGATTGTGAGTTCATTTGTTTTAAGATATTCTTTGGTGAATTTTTGAACTTTTCAACTCATTTATCATACCTTTCTCAATTTCGGGCGTAGTCTGAGTAGAAACAGGGGAAACCAATTTCCTCTGAGTTATGAATTATTGTTTTTAACGGCTTTAAAATTAACTCACGTTTTTTTTGGATTTGATACTAGGAGTTTTCATTTTTTTCGTATTGAGCATAAATGAATATTTGATAAGTTAATTTTCTTTCCTTGTCGAATTATCACATTGAGAAAGAAATGTTGACAGATCCAATTCAAAAAGAGAATAATATTGGGACCTACAGTGCACAAGCGTTGAAAAAAGGCGACACAGTTCTCTCGCAAAAATTAGTGGTTTTTTGCTTGCATATAATTGTCTTTTTTTCGTTGTTGTATTGCATATACTTGATAAGATCCCATTTGCATTTTCAATGCGTTTATCTGAATTTTTTCGAAAACTTCGGTTTATAGCTATTTATTTCAATGACTTCCAATTTGACTTTTTTTAAGAAAAAAACATTTTTTCATTTTTGACTTTTTGCTTTTATTTTTGTCATCTAGTTATATATTTCACTAATAAGAAGTCTCCACTACTTTTGTTATCTCAAAAACTATTTTCTTGGTTGGTTATATGTTTGGACTGACGGCTTCGACCATTTAGTTTCATAAAAAACTTCGATAGTTCTATACTTTTCAAATTTTGAGTCTCTTTTTGATGTGATATCTATGAAGTGCTTTCGTATAGAAGTCCTTAAGCAAGTGAAATTTTACAGATCTTGCAAACAACAACCTAAAAATAAAGTGCCTAGAACACTGTGATATCAAAAATTGTTTGTGAAATTTGGGTTTCTAACTGAATTTGTTTTTTTGTAGTCTTGTCACTTAGTCTCATTAACAACCAAAGCAATTGCAGCCTAATTGATCAACATTTTGAAATCCTATGTCTTTTACTGCTTTTGTAAAAATTTGTTTTCAAAAATTTTTGGTTTTTTGAACTTTGCCATTTTTGAAATCATTTTTCGTACGATTTGTAGCTTAGTCTATGTAAAGACAAGTGAAAACGCGTGTCCAGTGCGCTATATTTAATCTTTGTAAGGGTTTTAGTATCAATCGTTTGTTTCTTGGCTTCCTTACTGCTCTTACTAAGAGGTTTCATAAAATAATTGAGATTATTTATTTGTACATTTTGATGGATTTTTGTTGTTTTCTTTGTAAGTTAAAACAAAAATGGTAGGTCCAATTGGCTTTGAAATTTTGTGCAATTTGAAGATTTTGATGCTCTTAGTGACAGATTTATGGTTTTAACCGCTTCAGTGCAATTTTTGCGAAAAATTTACATGAACGGTTTTATTTATCCGATGTTTGTCTTTCTTTTTGTAATGATATGACCTATACTGGATAATGACAGGTCTCAGTTGCTTTCTATGAAGATATAAATGAAATTTTTGGCGTTTTCATTTTTTATTTAATGATGTTAATCACTTTGAATTAATATGTTTCTGAAAATGGAAACTTATATTTGAACTTCTCACCTTTTTGCTCTTTTTTGTGAACCTCTTACCCATTTGCATTGAGGACATGTCCAAAACCTTTTCTAATGAACTATAGTTTATTTTGTTTTGTTTATGTTTTATCTGATGCGAGGTTGATTTTATTGTTATTTCAATATAGACATTGAGTTGTGGTCGTAATTAATGTTGGTTATTAGATTTTTATTATTGTAATTTCTAGTAGTCCTATTAATAATAGGTTCCATCCCAAGTTTTCGCTCTCATTTGGTAAGCAATTGAGCCAAGTGTGTGGATGAGCAGGGTCGGAACATTATATGCGTACGCAAATTAACGAGCCTCCTTGTTCTTTTTACATCTAATTCTCAAGAATAACTTGCCTAAATGTTTATTTGCTAACACTC
Organism: Convolutriloba macropyga; assembly: GCF_964194025.1. NCBI lineage: Eukaryota > Metazoa > Xenacoelomorpha > Acoela > Convolutidae > Convolutriloba > Convolutriloba macropyga. The sequence goes on along the minus strand of NC_134481.1, from coordinate 44,255,581 downwards.
TGAAAAATGCTTCTGAATTGATAGGTAACTGTCGGCTGAACAAAGAGCGTGTTGTACCATGACTTCTTGGTAAACAAATTTCAAAAAAGTGCCAAAAATTCGAAAAATATCAGAACTTAGATATGCCATTGTTTTTGCGATACAAAGCAACAACAAGCTGAGCCAAGAAACGGCACTGTACTTCAATTCTTTTGAAATAAATTGATGCTGAAAACTTATTATGTAGATGCATTGGAATCTATTTGAAATGAAATTTACCTCAAATAGTTGACACGAAAATGATGAAACTTTTAAGTTTGGTGGGTTTTTTAGATTATAAACCCTAGCTTAAGCTAGAAGCAAAAAATTACTCAGCCAAACCAATCGAATTATTGTTTTCTTAAAAGGTTTAAAAAATTTAACATCTCTCCAACTTAATATTTGGATCCATTTAAAAATATAGATTTGAATATAATGTAAAGTTTTGATTGATGAATATAATATTTATACGGAGAATTAAAATATAGGAACTTAAAAAATTCTTTAATATTGCAAATTTTTAACACCAGTGTTGTTGTCTTTTAACCTGCAATACAGATGTTAAGATTCTGCCTTATTCGTCACTGAGTTAAAAATCTTGTCCAGGATTAATTCAAAATTTTCAAGAGCTTTCCAACGGTTCCCTTTCCGTATCTTTTGGTCAGGACTGAAACAATAAAAAAGCCAGGCCAGCATAATGTTCTTATCATACTAAACAAATCTAGATGAGCGAAACGAAAACAAATTCGGTACTCCAGCACAGGCAATAATGCTTGTTATATGTTTCTAGACCTTAACGTGTTTGATGTGTGTCTGCCTGACACAGACAGGGGAGACAGGACCATTTATTGTCAATCGTCTTCAATTCCATCGGATGATAGCGACAGCTCCTCGCTCGAAGATCTCGTCATATACCCAGTCTACTCAAGGTACTACCCTCAGTAAAAATTTGCCCACGAGAGCCTTGAAAAATCACAGTTTTTCATAATATTTTTCAGGAAGTCATCATGTTTTTAAAACTTGCTAAGAAAATAAACATAATCTAAAAGCGGTTAAGAAAAACACTTCTTAGTGATCCACAACTGTGAAAAAATAATCGAAGGGGCTAATTTTGAAATATTATTGATCAAAAATTATCATTTCCTAATTATTTTTTCCTTTTCGACCACCCAAGTCGGTTTCGGATGTAATTATTTGCAAGATTTTGCAGGATTTACATCCATCATACAATCTACTCAAGTCATGTTATATATTAGTCACTCGAAATTTGTTATTGTGAATAGATATATTATTATGTAGTCAGTCCCATAAAGTTGCAACGTTATCGAACGTTTCAAAGGTCAAAGTCCAAATCTATAACATGCGAGAGATCAGTACTTTATTGTTCTTTTGCATGTTTAAAGTTTTTCGAAAGTTCGCTTGCGTTGCAACTTTATGGGACTTACTATAATGGTGTAAAATTGTCAATTATGATACTTTTTCATCGCTCAAGGAGGCTGGTGGGATGGGGTGGCGACGCCTTTTCGAAGTATTTCCAATATTATGCACTTTGAAAGCGTTGCCCCTACCCGGGCCGAGGATTTTCCCCAAAAATAACGGGGAAAAGAGTGTAAAGAGTGTATAAATAAAAAATTACACCCCTATTTCTCCGCTTAATTAAGGGTGGAAGAGTGTAATTATAAGAGTGTAATTTTAAAAAATAAAGGTGGAAGGAGGTAATGAGGATTGATCCCCCATCTTCCCCCTGTCAAACTTGTTACTTTAATTGTCTGCATTAACCATTGCGCCAACTGACACTAGGAGCATATGCGTCAATTTGGTTATATTGGTAATTGTGTAAGAGTGTAATTTTTTATCAGTCCACTCTAAATTACACTCTTTGCAAAGAGTGTAAAAAGAGTGGAGAAAAGAGTGTAATTACAGTGTAATTTTTAAAAATTACACTCCTACCCTCTTTTCCCCTATAAATAGGAGTGGAATACGCATTACACCCTAATCCCCGCTAATTAGGGATGGATTAGGGGTGAAACCTCGGCCCGGGTACCTTTTGAAACGATGAAATCCAATTCTTCACCCTCTGGCAAACTATATCTGCTTCAGGTACGGATTCTTCGAATCCAGCAACTGCACAGACAGCGAAATAGCTAATTGTGAATCAACCAGCATAATCTCAAATGTGTTCGAACAGTGCTACGGAAAAGAACAATGTATCATTGATCCCACAGGGTTCCAGGACCCCTGCAGTCACGTGAACTCCAAATTGAAACGAACCCTGGAAGTTCTGTACAACTGCACATGTAAGCAGTCTTGCATTGACAGCTTTATATCCGTTTTATTAACTGTAAAGTTGATCTATAAACCCAAACTGAAATCGAATGGTTATCTTTTGCAGGTTTCTGTCCGATTCTGTCAGAATCTTGCATGATCTTTTGAGGTTTCAACTAGAAATTTGCAAGGTATTCTTTTGGTCTCGCTTTGGGAAAACTTTTGCGAAGGTTACTTTCGAATTCATAACATTCGAATAACAGTTTTACATTTTAAATTGCTGATTTTTGAAGAAAATTGTAGCTCAATTGGTTTTGATTTTATTTTCAATCAACTGAAGTTTAATAGAAAATTAATAGCTATGAAATATAAAAAATGAAAAAGTAGTAACGGAAAAAGTTCAGAAAAAGCATTGCCAGTTATGGGTACAAACAAAAAATGGAGGAAATATGATCCGGTTGAGCAGATTTTTTATGGGATTAACTGACCGCTGCTTAAGAAAACTGGCCGCCTCCTAAATGAATTTTATCCATAATGGCACATTTTTTTCAAAATTTTTATCTACTAAGTGCCATCAATTTTCAGTCAATTTGAAACAAACAAAAATCAAATGAACAAGGCTTGAGGTTATCGCAAGGCTGGGTTCGTTAATGTTGCGCGACCTTAAGTCTGCTCTTTTATGCTGCTCGTTAAACAAGAATCCTCGACCTTGTAATTTTTGAATGCTCCGTACCCCCTGTGTGCGTTCAAAAATGGTCTGGTTCATAAACAAGGACAAACGAAAACCTCGACGACCTAGATAGTCTGAGGAATGATACAGTACAAAAAAATTTTGCACGTCTGAAATGACAAAACTCAAATTAAAAAAGTTTTAAAAAATTTGAAAAATTTAAAACAACTGCGAAAAAGCAACACAAAGCTCGTATTGGTTACGATTTACAGCTTCTCAAACAGAATAAACACCTTATACACAAAAATATTTCAAAATTTGTAGCCTAAGACCAATAAAGTTGGCATGCATAAAAGGCCTATTTTTTGGATTAAGTGGAATGACTCGTTAAATTCTGTGTAGTCATTTTGTGAGGCATCAAAGCACTTTGTAATCAATCGCAAAACTGGGATACAATATAAATTTTTGTCATTTTATCCGACTATATCTCAATAGCTTTTAAAACAAGTTTCACGGCAACAATGAATCATTTTTTGCAAATTCTCAAATTGTTCTGCTGACATTGTATCCAGAACATTATCTGGACTATTGCACCCCTTTTCACATTTGTTTTATGCACCTAAATAATCAAAACATAGATTGTTTTTGTGAAATGATTGTTTAAAAACTCAATGACTATTTTAAACAACAATTTGTTCAATGTATATTTTCTCATTATTGCTGGTAAACTTTTACTGAAAGATCTATAAAAATTCCATACTCTACTAAATTTTTTTAAACAATAACTATAATTATTAATTTCAAGAAAAATACAAAAGATGATTGTATATTGTTCAGGATGTCATAAATATTATTACTATTTATCATTATTGAGGTCATCAATGTCTTTTTGTGATAAAATGATAATATTCGTTTGATCGTCAACCTTTGAGAAAAACCGTAGGCTAGAGCAAGTTTTACAGCTCGCGTTTTATTTTTTTCATTGAAAATAGCAATGTTTTGTTCATGATCAACTAAAAAACAGAACAGTGCAAATGTTGATCTTACTGTTTGCAAGCGACGCCAAAATAATTAGCCATCATTATATGCAAAATATTTTTATGAAATTGTTTTTGCAAAAGTTATTTAATCTATTTACATTACTTAACTAAGGGTTTAAATTTGATACAGGGATCACCATCATAAAAGAAACTTGTTAACCACAATAGGGCGGAAAATTCTACTACAAACCAAAAACGTTATAACCAACAAAAATTAACTTAACTTACTAAACAGCTTTTTAGACAAGTATAGACGATCGCACTTGTCGCTGTTTTCTGCAATAAAACATAGCAACATGTAAAATGGAGAGAAAGCAAAGAAAACCTAATTGGTAAACTTTTACATAAACGTCCCTCTAATCACAAAAAGAGCGGGTTCAAAAGACTAGTTGCTGATTAGTTTTAGCTAAAATTTCAGCTTGGGAGAAAAAAACCTCCCAAAAAGACCTGAAGTATATAATAAAATTTTCTTAAAAATAAGTTTTGGGCCACATGAATTTCTTTGAACGGGAAATAGTCACAAAATGTTTCTTGCTTGAAGTCAGAGGGAAATGTTTCTCACAAACGGGAAATGTTTCTTGCTTGAAGTCAGAGGGCATTTTTAGTAAGTGATGAAGGTCAAAACTATGAGTTCGTCTTAAAATCATTCAAATAAAAACAGGGGGAGTAGAGCCATGAAATTAAACTATGAAATTATATTAAGTTCTATTATCAGAAATTTCAATTCTATGAGCAGCCAAACGTACCATTACACAAACGCACCATGTTAAATCTCGCAAAGATCGGCACTTGCTATGAAAACATTGAGATATGCACAAAATTTCTTTGCATGCATATCAAGAAAAAAGATCTGCAAAATGAACAAGAAAGATGACATTGCGAGACATACCAAGTTGTAAAAACTTAAAAAAGTTCCCCCAAACAAGATATAGCAGGCATTCATAAGATTATATTGAGATATATTTATATACGTTTTCATGCTTCACTAAGCTTGAACAGATCCACGAAACGGTTCGTTATTTTAGCTGCTTTCTGTCCTGCCCCCTTCTTCGAAGATTCAGGCAAGTGTTTCTACATCGGACTGGTTGAAAGTCAAGGGGAGGAGGTACCTCCTGCGGACTACCCTGATCAGAGGACGACAGGTGTCTCGAAATCGCAATCAGAGGCACTTTGTTCACAACTTTCGGGCTCTACTTTGATCGCAACTGAAGGAATTGATGCAAGCGCTGTCAGGCTTGTTAGTTTTTTATATGTTTTCCCAATGATCCCTTTAACCCCCCATTTGAAAAAACGGTCAAAACTTAACAAAAAATTGCCGTTTCTAACCCCTCATTTTAGGTAACTTGTTGTTGGTATTTGTTCTGTTTTCGAGAATTTACAAACGTTTTCTTTGTTATATTAAGGTATTGTGCGCATTTTAAAATTTGTTAGTGGATACCCCAGTCCACATAAATTAAGGGGGATTAGGAATATTATACCAGCCATAATATTTCTGTTGAAAAATTGAATCAATTCATGAAGTGGCATTTACAATTAATCGATTTCACGGGAAAAAATGGGGCTCAAAATTTGCAAAATTTTTCGCTGTTTCCTTTTTCAGGAAATCAGTTTGATAAGAGGATTTGATAAGAGGACAAACAGTTTTAGCAATGGGATCCAGAAAATAAATAAAGCGTCAATTTCAGCTCTAACAAAAACGCATATCAAGAGTTTCAAATTCATTTGTTCATTTTTCTCAATTACAAGCGGTGATCAGCAACAAAAAACCGATGTATAATTTAGAAAAACAATAAACATCGATTTCACAA
>NC_134481.1:43541056-43620638 GCF_964194025.1 Convolutriloba macropyga | reverse complement strand
CCTTAAAAATCAGGCCACTAATTTCTACAAATGAACAAACGGCGATCAAAATTTGGTGATTTGCTAGGAAATGAGAATAGACTATTTCAGAAAAGTCAAATGAAGTCACAGAATTGCCAAGTTTGGGCTTGGGACCATATTGCTAAGTGTGGAATGTGACATGATCATAGTTCTGAGATGGTGATGACGCTAGACTTGTAATTACACCTGCCCAGTAATGAAATTGACTTGATGTTAGGCCTGGTTACACCTTTCGCAGAACCGGAACAGTGGAATATTGACGCAAACTTTGACAGCGGAGATTTGATCGGTGACTCATGCAAAAGGACACCATAACGTGGCCAATGTCTAAAAAGGCAATCTTCGTCATTTTTCCAATAATATTAACGGCTGAAAAAAAATTATTTCCAAAATTTTTGCGCTTGTATTTAGGCTAAATTATCGTCCGAAATTTTTAATGACCCAAATCAAAGACTTAATTGTTCTTGTTAATAATGACATGAGCAATTGCAAAACTGCTAAATGTCTTTTTAATACACAGTTGGTATTGAGAGGGCCATTCGAAATTAATCACCAATTAGGCTTTCTTTTATTTCGGTCTATATCTTCGCTTACTTTTCAGGAAAACCCCTTGTTTCTATTAATTGATGGACACGAGATAGAAACAACGACTACTACGCGTTTGAAAACCCCAAAATGGATAACGTACAAATATGAAGTAACCGCCATCACCATCGTAAATCTATTTTTACAAAGAAAAACAAGCACATTGTTGAAATTGTTCCTGGTTTCTAAGTAGAAAACATTCTTGTCTGAATGAAATCGACCACAAGGACTGAGAAAAATCCAGTCAACAATTTGCTAGTTGCCAAAGAAGATCTCTTTACAATCGAGTTTGATACGGCAACGCAACAGTCTTAACTAACCAGATCATTAATATATCGAACGCTAAGTCAGCATTAATATTCTGAAAAAGTACGGGAGTTTTCAACTACAAACATGTCGAAGTGCAAACCAGGTTTCAAGATTTGTGCTTTCTTTTCACGGGAACAACTGACAATGGGCGGAAGCTTACTTTTGGTACAAAATTTGCAAGTTTTGAGGACCAACAGTGCGCTTGGGCTCCGTGGTGGAGCTTTAAAAATGTATTTTGTCCAATTTTACGTACTATGCAATGTTCATTTTCAAATTGAAGGATTTGAATAATGATTTGACCTAAAAAGTACTTTAATCTAAAATGCGGCTTATCAGTTGCTGAGATTGTTGTTCTCTTTGAAGTTTTCGTGTTCAAGTGTTATAACAGTTAATGTCATTTCGTCTTATTCTGTTCTTTTCTCCCACTCTTAGGCTTCAATGATTTGCGTTGTAGCATGAAAAGAACAATCAACATCAAAAATATCAAAAAAGCATCTAAGTTGTTTTTGTTATTGTCATAATAGTTGGATGTTATGTCTTTGGTTATTTTTTTAAAGGTATATTGGATGAAAGGTTATTGATAATTTTTGAATTGTGTAGAATGAAATTGGTTATAGTGTTATATAAACATAGTTTTCAATTATAACGTAGTGTTATACTGAACACGTAGTTATTATACATAAGTTATTTTCATTCTTGCTGGACTGGTTGAATAGATATTGTCAACTATCTTTAAAGTTCTTTTTTTAAAGAAACTTAAAGCCCCCTTACAAAGCCTATAACTCCAAAAAAATTATAACCAACTCTATTACTGAGGTTATTATTATATGCTACACATTACTCTACAATTAACGCACTCACATTCTCTCTACAAACGTTCACTTTTATTTATTTCCAAATGTAAAGTAAAACGTATAAGAAATATTACGAACCAAACTCAGTCTAAATTAGTATCGGATTATTGGGGTTCGTCATTCATGAAAAGCTTGAATTATTGTTAAACTAATTACGAGGGCTTGGATGAAAAGTTCACGTGGACACTATTAAAAAAAGTCCTAAACTGGAAAAAACTAATTTGTCAAAAAGTAATTTGTCAAAGAAATATTACGAACCAAACTCAGTCTAAATTAGTATCGGATTATTGGGGTTCGTCATTCATGAAAAGCTTGAATTATTGTTAAACTAATTACGAGGGCTTGGATGAAAAGTTCACGTGGACACTATTAAAAAAAGTCCTAAACTGGAAAAAACTAATTTGTCAAAAACGATTATGTCGAAACTTGAGCCGATTCTAAATGAAAAAAAAACTGAAACACGCTGCAATTCCATGCATGATATTGATAAATGTTTCCGTTCATGAAAAACTTAGCCAAGTCTTGATGAGCTTAAATCCCAAAGAATGACTCGGAAACAAATTTCATCAAAATAATGCACAGAAAAAAATTTTAGCTAAATTTTTTGACATTTTGATAATTTTTGCATAAAAAACTGTATTTCGATTGAATTGTAACTAATAGATGAACACTAGCGTAAAGTGAAAACAATCATCAAAAAAATTCGTTCTTTGGTTTTTAATAGAAAGGCCGTGTGAAAAAACAGCCCAACATAGACAAATTGAAACCATCTGTTGAGGCTGGTGTTTACAACAATCTGCCTTTATTCAATATGCGTTGTGGCATATTTAGAAGCGTTCCGGCATGTTTAGGCATGTTATCATTCAACAATTCCTTTTGTTTTCACTTTCTCCTGATGTAAATGTAGAAAAAATTTGCAACGCTTAAGTGGGCACAAAAAATTCATTTTGCCCAATAATAGGAAAGATTTATCCGAGACACAGTTCTGGAACTTATTTCTTGACACTAGAGTGCGAATTTACTCATGAATTTTAATCTGGTTCATCGGTACAGTCGGTTCATCAACAAAGAGAACCCTGAACGTTTCTTGAAAAATTATAAAAATTAATTGTACTAAGCTACTATCTTTAAAAACATCGCAATCACAGCAAACAAAAAACAATTTTAAGCGCAAAGAAAACGTTGTTTGAACCAATTTTGTTTAGCAGAAGATGAAGTAAGTTTGTGGCTGCATCACTGTTGGTACCAAGCTCACAAAAAGTAGGAGCAAAAACAACAAAAGTCATTCAAAAATCTAGAGAAAAAAATGAGTTTTTAACATGCTCTGCAATAATTTTTCGGCAAAGTATTTGCCATTTCGTGTTTAAGCAGATTTTGGACTGGACCGGCAAATTTCTTTGAATAATCAACAGTCACAATTCAAAGTCCTCCAATTATCTTGAAAGAAAAATGTAAAATTATTGAAAAAAAATTGCTAGATGAATTCCATTATCGCAAGAAAATTGAGAGAAAAATAGAAAAATGCACAAGGTCGTGCAAAATTTCCTGAAATATTCGAGCAAGATTTTTAAAGTAAAGATTAATATAGAAAATTTGAAAACAGACTGTTAAAAGACAGCGAATCCACTAAAAACGACAATGTAGAGTGCTTCTTTTACAGAAATACGTGATTTGAATGGCCTTATTTCAGTCAATTTTGGTTTTTTGCTGGAAGGCTGAGTTAGCTATGACTTGATTTAATGGACAGTTCCTCATACTGCTCCCCTGATGGGTAGAAAGATTGCGTATGCCTGTAAACTAAGCACCTTACGCTACTTCATTTTCCCCCCAAAACCGGTTTCAATTTGCATCACTTTCACAATTTCAGTTCGTGTGTTGTAACATGCAGGTTCTTAGTTACATAACAAAAAAACTTGTGCATAGGTTACGTAACTCTATTTGAAGTCACTGAAAATATCTGGTTTTCATCAAATACCGCGTCGCCGTTTGAGATTGAAGTCAAGAATTTTTAGGCATCTTATGCACAGTCTCGAACTTTCCCTTGAAACACTCCCATGCACATTTTGAAAATGCCAAATATATGCAGTGCCTGAAGTTAAAACATGCGAAGCTCCAATGTTCTTAGTCAGAAGTTAGATTTAAAAAACTAACGCGCACATTTTAAAATGCCGAAAATTTGCAGTGCCAGAAGTCAAAATGCCAGAAGTTGCTACTTAGCCAGAAATTGAATTACGTTGACTTTCGTCATTTTAAAACGTGCGTGTTTCGTGTTTTAAGCATGGTTAAGTGACTCTGCAGAAGTCACTTCGAAATTCTTGACTTAATCACTTCGAAATTCTGACTAACTGCTTCGCAGTTCTCGATAAACGCCAGAAGTTCTCAGTAAATTCAAGCAGAGTCACTTAACCATTACTTCATGAACTTTCTCCATTTTGAAAAGTGTTTTAAACAAGATCACGTGACTCTGCGCTAGTCACTTTGAAGTTACCGGCTCATCATCTCGAACCACTTCGTTGCTCTCTATAAATGGCAGAGGTTCTCAAGGAGAGGCCCGTAACCTATACTTGAAACACAATACTTGCAAGTTTGAAAATGCTGAAAGTTCATCGAGGTCAACTCCTGGTTATGTATATCCGAACTTCCAACATTTTATGTGATAGTCAATTTTCCTTAAAGTCACTGAGAACTTCTGGTATTTATCGAGAACCGCGAAGCGGTTTGAATTATTAAGTCAGAACTTTGAGTTGACTTCTGCAGAATCACGCATGCATGCTTAAAACAAGAAACGCGCACATTTTAAAATGGCGAAAGTCAACGGAATTCAACTACTGGCTAAGAAGGGACTTCTGTTGTTTTAACTTCTGGCACTGCAGATTTTCGGCATTCCAAAATGTGCACATTTACATAATGATTTACCACGTAATGACACGTGCTCTGTAATTGGGGATCATTACGTAATGGGGGGCACAAACGTCAAAAATCCCAGTTACCAACATTTTTCGTGTCTTCTGCAAGTGCATTTGTATCCGTACGATTATAACCACGCAACAAGTTTTAGATTGCCAAATGTCTGACAGTAAAATTCCAGAAAGTTCTATATGCATAGCGAGAAGTTGACTTTCATAAAATTTGTCATTTTCAAACTTGCAATTTACCTTTTAAACAAGTTTACGTGACTCTGCAGAAGTCTCGGGTCTTTCCCATTATACCCCCCCCCCCGGTTTAATGGTCAGATAACCTATCCTATAGCCCACCAATCATGGTAATTATACCAAAATAGGGCTTTAATTTCGAAATTTTGTGTGGGACTATAATGGGAAAGACCCGAATTCAGTTACAAATCGTGGCTTCACATCGCGAATGGCTACAGGGTTCTCGATACACGCCAGAAATTCTCAGTGACTTCAAGCAGAGTCATGTAATTTACGCTTATGCTTCCCAATCAGAAGTGACTTACAAGCTACCATATGGAAAAAAAACAAACCTGAAGGGAGTTTTGACAGCCAGTCGTTCAGTTTCATCTATCTCTGGTCTCCCGATGTACTTTGTCAGTTCCAGATTGCTACCACTTTTGGGGAGGAGAGGGGGCAGTAGCTGGTCCTGATGGGGAGCGCCCCCCACTCTCCCACTTCTGGTCATGGCAGAAGGGTAATTGGATGGGCAGTCAGTTTCTCACGTAAAAGATGTAACTCTAACTAATTGATTTGTTCCCTCTTACCTATTCTCTAACTAATTGATTTATAACTCATTCGGATCGGGAGAATTTTCCCCGGGAACAAAAATTTTGAGCAAGCATAAAACTAACCCGTTTTTTCCCTTTTTTATAGCTTAACAAGATGCGGGACTTGCAAAACCAGGTTGAGGGGCGCGTTAATAGTCAGACAATTCTAGACTATAATCAGCCATGATCAGACTTAAACTTTATGGTCAGACTTTGAACAGGGACCTCGTCCGTGTAATCAAAATTCACACTTCAACCCCCACCCCCACCCCTTTTAAATGTCTGATCATTAACGCACACCTCAACGTGCAAATAGAATTAATAAACTTAATTCATTTTGATAAATATTGATTGGCAATTATAAGCTCAAAAATGACGGATTTTCTAAAACTGCTTTTTACCAAGTTGCATCAGTTCAAAAATGGTCCTAAAAAATCGTGACCTAAAGGCACGTTTTTCGAGTTTTCCACAAACCCTTTTTTCAGTAATGATAAAAAGATTGTCAAATAAATGATTCAAAACAATTATCCGCCCAGAGAAACAAAAAAGTATAATAAATTATAAATGAAAGCTTTATCATAAGTTCGGCCTCCTTAACCTTCTAAAAGTGATGTATGACACTATATAAGTTTATTATCTGCGTGGAAAAAGGAACCAGCTCCAGTACTGTAATAATAAAAAAGCTTCAATTCAAATACTTAAAGTTTGTTGTGTTACATGCCATTCAAATAATAAGGGTAATGTTTATTCTAAATAAAACATTGTATGTAGTTTTCGATTTTTGTACGTAATGTAAATTGTGGCTTCAAATCTGCAAGTAAAAGCACAAATAATGATAGACAAATACATTTATCACGTTATGTTTTGAGTCAAATTTTACAGTAAACAGAAGAAACAAAAACTTTCAAATTGTTCGGTGATAAATTGTAGCAAAATTGATTGTTTTTCGTCAAGGCATGAAAAAATTCCCCTTCGAAGAACAAATAACGAAGTTCATCAGATTATTTTTAAACAAAATTTTCTCAGCCATATAGAAAATCTCCGTTTTGATTATCAATTCTTTCATTTCTTTGAAAAAGCTTTACCCTTAAGTAAAATACGACGGCTTTCTTGATCATCCGGGTGGTACTAATAATTGACTTCAGGATCGTATTCAACAGCATACAGGGCATCTGATCATAGTGACTTGGGTAGAAATTTAACAAATGAATGGGTAGTTTTCTCAGCAGGTTTATCCAGGTTTAGTGCTTTCGAAATTTAGCTGAAGAACTTGAAAAAATTATAGCACATTTCTTTGTTAATATTTTACACAAATTACGATAAAAACAATTGACATCCACTTTCACCTCGTTTTTTTACAATTCAAAGAATTTTTACTATTCAAAGAATTTTTACTATTCAAAGAATTTTTACTATTCAAAGAAATTGAATTATATTGGGGCGCTGTCTTTTTTTAAGATCTGTTCGCACATTTTCAGGATTTTTGAAGTCAAATTGAAGTAGTGATTTTGGTCACGCCGAAACAGGAAATGGAGCGAAAAAGCGAGTGGTTTTGCGGCGTGCAATTTTTTCGCTCTAATTTTAAAGTAGAGTGAGAAAACGGTGTTTGAACAAAAATTCACTTTCTCGCTAGTGGTTTTTTGTTCACATGCGGCAATTTCACTTTAATTTTTACTGTTTTTTCAATTTTTTGGATTGGTTTTTTTCTAATTGGTTTTCCCAATCCATTCATAGTTCGTTCTAGGCCTAGTTTTTTGTTAGAATCAAATTTACATTTCTCGCTAGTCGTTTTTTGTTCTTGCTAGCGGCATTTTGACATTGATTTTCTGATTTTTTTTAGAAGTGGTTTTCGCAATTCACTCATAGTCCATTCTGTGTCTAATTTTTTGTTTAGTAGATGAAAACTCGTTGAATTAAACGTCAGGACTTGTCCTGCTTTGTTTTTTTTAATAAAAGCCCGTACTCAGAAAATTGGACATAAGATGCTATGCTTGTTCTTTATGAAAAGGCAGAGGAGTCTGAATCCATGTTAATTAAAATGTTTGAGTTGTCATCTCTACGTGTGGTCTAACACCTCAAATACACATTTTTGATTACAAAAAAGAACCAAACTCAAAAACTTTTGCATTGTTGCAATTTTTCAAAATTTGCGAATGTCAACATTCGAAAATCTCATTTTTTTCATTTTCTCATCTACTTATCTCCGCATTTCCTAATAATTGCAATCGCTATAAGATCATTAATTGAAGTAGCACACGCCATGTTTCATAGATTTAAAAAAATGTTTTGATTGAAATGTTTCGGTGTAGAGAAAAGAAGACAGTAATGTGTTAAGACCGTTGTAACAGCTAACAGGTTTTTTAGTCTTGCACACTCTAAATCTTCCCAATTTTTTGTCGAACAACAAAATGAGTTTAGCAGAATATGTGGGAATTTTAATATAAGGAGGTTTACAACGTTATCGTCACGGTTTCATTGCCATAACGGTGTCTCAAAGCGTCTCACATTCTGACAACAGCGTTGGTGAAGAAAAGATCTTCTCACTGGGGCTGCCATTTTAATGTTTTGGAAAATTTAATCCAATTTTATCTCGACTTTAGTTAAAACTTATATTAAAACTTGTTTGGGTAAAATTATTATCAAAATGTGCAAATGATCATAACATCCTTTGTTTGAGGAACATCTCAAAATTACAAGCAGAAAGTTGAAAACAATAAATTATGCTTTAGGGATAATCAACCAAATGGGCTTTACAAATGATTTCAAAACTGCTGCGAGGCCAACTATTAATGCCTAATTATTTAAAACAAGTTCAGCTTCTCAAACTTTTCTTTGGCACCTCAGTGGTATGCCCAAATACACGCTTTGTCACCGGGGGGGGGGGGACGTCCCCACTCGTGACGATCCGTGAGGTACAATTTTGAGGTCGAAAAATTGTGTCTCTCAATTTTGCCAGAGGGACAAAAACTTGTAAAAAATTTCTCGATTTGTGCCGGGGAAAAAAACTTGTAAATTTTTCTCAAATTTGTGGGGGACAAAAACTTGTAAAATTTTGTCAATTTTGTGCGGTGAGAAAAAATTGTGAAATTTTTGTCAAATTTGTTTGGTGGGCAAAACTTTTGATATTTTCAGCTATTTTGTGCGAGGGATAAAAACTTGTTAAAATTTCACAGTTTTGTGGAATTATTGAAAAACTTGTATAAATAATGGAATTATTGAAAAACTTGTAAAAATAATCATCCGGGTGGTACTAATAATTGACTTCAGGATCGTATTCAACAGTATACAGGGCATCTGATCATAGTGACTTGGGTAGAATTTTAAAGAAAATGAGCAATTTTTTCAGCAGGTTTATCCAGGTTTAGTGATTTCGAAATTTAGCTGAAAAACCAATTGAAAAAACTATAGCAAACTTCTGCGTTGAAATTTTACAGAAATTACGATAAAAGATTTACATCCATTTTCTTCTCGTTTTTTTCATTAGAGCTCATAATCAGAAAAATGGACTTAAGATGCGATTCTTGTTCTTCAGGAAAAGGCAGGGAGTCTGGATCCATTTTAATTAAAATGATTTAGTTGTCATCTCTATGTGTGATCTGGTACCTCAAGCACACATTTTTAATTACGAAAAGAACTTAACTCAAAACTTTTGTATGGTTACAGTTCTTCAAACATTCGCAAATTATCAATTTTCAGAAATCTCATTTCTCATTTTCTCATCTAGTTATTTCAACATTTTCATGACATTTCATCTAGTAATTTTGCAACTGTTATAAGATTATTAAATGAAGTAGTACAGGCCATTTTTCATAGATTCAAAGAGATTTTTTCGATTGGAAAATTTTGGCGTAGAAAAACAAGACAGTAATGGGTTAAGATACCGTTGTAACAGCTGACAACTTTTTTTAGGATTCCACACTCTAAGTTTTCCCAATTTTTTGAAAAAAAATGAGTATAGCTAAATATGTGGCGATCTTAAAGTAAGAAACCTTACAACTTAATAGGTTACGTTATTTTTTCTCTACGTGGCTTTCGATACTTCGATTACTAATCTTATAACGATTGCAAAATTACTAGATGAACTGTCACAAAAAATTTGGAAATAAGCAGAAAGGAACCAGAAAAAAATGAGGTATCTGAATAAAGACTTTACAAAATTTTCAAAAATTGTAGCAAAACAGAATTTTTAATTTTAGTTCTTTTTTATGTAAAAATGTGTACTTGAGGTGTCATAGCACACATAGAGATGACAACTCAAGCAATTTAATCAACATGGAGCCAGATTTCTCCGAATTTTCTTAAAGAAACAATTTCGCCGCGTATGTTCGTTTTTCTGAGTTTGAGGTCTAGTTAAGAAACAAACAAGGTGATAATGACAATAACTTTTATTATCGTATTTTTTTGTAATAATTATCAAAGAGGGTTGCTATAGTTATTTTATGTGCTTTATTTTATGAGTGCTAAAAATTGAAACCATCAAACATGGATCAAAATGCTGAAAAATCATCAGTTCTCTCGTCAACTTTCATTTTGATACCAGAATCTCACAGCGTCTTATATTCTGATGACAGCTTCGATGCAGAACACATCTTCTCAAATGAACTGCCAATTTAGTGTTCACGAAAAAAAAATCCAATTTTATTTTGACTTAATTTCAAACTTTTATTGAAATTTGTTTGAATAAAGTTATTGTCAAAACTGTGTAAATGAGGATACTCTCTAAATGTCGAAAAGGTTGAACGCAATAAATTTTTCTATAGGATCCAACTAAAGGGTCCAACCAGAGGATCGAACCAACAATTGATTATAAAACTGCTTGGAGGCCAACTATTAGAGCCTATTTATTTAAAACGGGTGCAGATTCTCAAGTTTTTTCGCACCTCAGCAATTTGTTTTTGTTTTTACAATTTTCGACATTATACTGTTTATATCAGTTCACTGTTTCTATTTAAGAAATTTGTTTTCGTAACATTTTTTAAGATTTACTATTAATATTTTTGCTACAATTTAAATAGAATATGATTCGGATTTAGAAATCAAGATACGTCAATTTGTTTTTGAGTGAGGGGTACTATATCCTGACTTATTCTTTTTAAAAAAATATGAACCACATGGATAGGTTAGTTATAAGGATAATACGCCATAAAAAGTGCATACTTATTTTCCAAAAAACTTGCAGTTTCGGTTTGTGTTTTTGTAACACAAGGAAAACTTCTTCAATTAGCATTAGAATTATCAGTCGATATGCTTTAATTGTTACAAAAAAGAGTTCCATAAATCAATTATTTTCCAGTGCAATCCTATTGGTAAGCGCTAGTGTGTTCAATTTGTTTTCAATTTTTTTGCCTGTTTGTTCTTGCCCATCTGCCTGTTCTTGCCAGTCTCTGCCTGTTTTTATGTCAAAAAGGTTTTGTCTTAGAGGACAACTTTTCTCTTCTCTTTGACTTGCATTGGTGACACCTAAAATATCGCCACAATTTACAAAAAAGCTGTAAGTTTCTGAAATTTTATTTCTTATTTGTCTCTAAAGGTTCAACTGTTCTGCCGAGCTGGTTCTTTTTGTAGGATGTGTTTACACATTTTTCAGGACTTTGAGATTTCACAACAAGATATATATTAATTGCCTCCAGCTGTTTATAGTAGTCAAGCAAGTGCTTGCTTTAGTGGACTGGTTGAAAAGGACTGAACTCCAGATAGGAAATAATAAATTGAAATTTAGTTTTTTAATGGTTTTTATGATTCTTTTCAGGTTTTCTAACAATCTGGTCTTCAAATGGACGTTTTTTGCAGCTCAAATGGGTTTATTCACTGTAATTTTTTTCTTCCAGGCTGTTTTTGGGTTGCATGATGTTTGGATTTGTAAACTTAAAAACAAAAATCAAAGTATTTTCTTTTTCAACTTTTTCAGTATTTAAAAAGAACTTGTTATTTTTCGAAATTCCCATGTTTAAGAGGTGCACTGTTTTTTGAAGCGGAGGATATTTGTCAAGTTTTTCTGTTTTTGGTATCTTATTTATCCGAACAGATTTCTGACATCGTGTGACAAAGTGATTTGGTAGCTCTTAGCAAAAAATCATTGATTTTTAAAATCATTGATATTAAAAATAATAGATAACTTAGCAATGGTGTTTACCAATATAGTTTTTTTTCATAAAACTTATATTAATTTTTTTTCAATTTTAGTGCAAGTAATAACTTAAACAATTTTTGGAATTTCAATAATTAACTTTACAGTGTTGGGCCTAACAAATGAAGTTCAAAGATCTTCAACAAATCTGAAAAATTTTTTGCTGGTTTCTCGTTTTTGACAGTTTTTGTTATTTTTGACAGCTTCTGTATGGCGATCCTAAATTATGTTGAACCTTCTGTTTTAGTCGCTAAATGAAATTTTGGTTTTATGTTTCTGATGCAAAACTTTGATATTCAGTGCCTGAATACCACGAATATCTAAAATGTTATCATTCAAAACTTAAAAGTTATCATTTCCCTCTGTATTTGGATAAATATTATTTGTCAGATTGGCTTGCATCTTCGTTTAGTTTTATGGAGGGTAATTCAGGACCTGCTCTGACCTGTTTTTATTTCGTCATCAAAATTTTTGTTGACTGCATTAAATCACACTGATTCAAAATCTACTTTTTGTTTTTTCATTCATGCAATTCCATGACGTCACTTTCCACTTTTAATAGAGCAACTTTTTTGTTCATGAGCATAAATAACATGTTGGCCTAAAATTTTGCCTAGTTTTCTTAGAGGAGTTTAAAACTGAAGATATCTAACCGACAAAATAAGTTATCCAAATATCTCAACAAATTTTGCTTCCTTTAAAGATAAATTTTTTCTCTTCATTCTTATTTTTTATAAAGTTTTTTATGCCATTTGGAGTTTAAAGGTCTTCGAAGCCACATCAGCTTTCTTCTGAAAATTTCTCAGCTATTTTATCTATTCAATATTAGCATTCGGTGCGGTTTATATTGGTCTCTGTTATACATAATAACCACATTAATTTTCACTGAAAACTATTAGAAAAAGTACAAAACGTTGAATTAATTTGGAACGGATGGATAACAAATAAAACTAATGTCTACAAAAATTTGATGTTTTAACATCCAGGAAGACAAAAAATAGCATCTTGTAAAATTGACAGCTGCTGCGATAGATAAATGAACTATAGTTAGTCCGGTAAAGTTTCAACGCAATCGAACGTTTTCAAGGGTCAAAGTTCAAATTTAAAACATGCAGAGGTCATCATATTGTTATTCATTTGCATGTCGGTTGTCTTTCGAACGTTCTCTTGCGCTTAAACTTTATGGGACTAACAATATAGTGTGTCCTTTAAAGTTGAATTAAGCGAAGTTCAAATGACAGCATGCATGTCGAGAATGTCACAGCCCGAAATTTAAGAAAAAAGGGTGAGAAAAACAGATGGAATGGAATCAAAATGGTTTAAATATTGCATTTCCCAAAATGTTTTGGTTGTTTTCAACTTTATGGAACACACTATAAACATGCAGTAGCAATTTTTTTCATTGCAACTCAAAAAATCTTTTCACTTGGTGATTTTTGAGATCAAAATTTATTTGACCAGTTAAGTTAGAAAAATAAACTAAATATGGTTCTAATTTCACGGACCATGCCAGTATGTATAAGCCGATAGCACTGCTAGGAGTAAAAACGTGAACAGACATCCATTAAACCGATTCAAAACGTTCGCCAAAACTTTCCATTCTTCCATTATTTCCATTTCGCTCAATTCTTTCTGGGAAGTCTCAAATAGGGTGAAATGATTGTGATCGGACAAGACTGAACCCCTAGCCGCGATTGAAACTTTCGGCTGTCTTTGGCCCCCACTTGTTGGCAACGATTGCGAGAAACTTGTACGTTGTTTCGGAATTGAAACACTCATTCGGCGAGCGTTGAAAAAGTTGGGGGGTAAATTTAAGTCGACTGACGAATTTCGCCCATCCGGGCTAATTCGGTCTTTCATAATGTAACTGGGCGCTCCCCCAAATTCATCTTCGCTGTCATCTTCAATTATACTATCGCCGTATCGACTCGTTTTGACCCCGTTTTGTTTCATTAAAAGTTTGGGCGATGTTTTCGCGAACGCCGAGTAGGCAGCGCCGTTTATAGGCGCCGATGTTGAAGATGAAATGTCGGTTAGTTGCACGTTACGATTGGCGACTGCAATTTGTTCATGATTCAGTCGGTAAAAAGGTCCGACAAATTTGCGGACAAAATTGCAAAATGAACGGAAGGAGGGTGGGGCTCGGGCTTTGCTGTTTGCGAAGAAAATACTCATGGTCAAAATTTGCATGAAGAGAGATAAAGCTGAAACAGAAAAATAACCCTATTTTTTCAATTAATTGTCGCCAAAAATGTTTTTTATCAGTTAAAATTAGAAATTGAAACTAATTTTTGAATGAAAGTTTTTGTTCATATACGAGCGTCAAATTTGAGACCATGTAAAGTCGAGCATCTTAACAAATTTAGGTCTTTCTTATGTTAGCGGGAGTTTTGCTAATGTTAGTCGAGCTCAAATTGATCTAAAGCCTTCATGGAATGTTTGAGACGAGCATGCTTTTTTCATAAGTCGAGGCGTAAACATACTTTGTCAAACTTAAATTAATTAATGTCTTTTGTCTTCAAAATATGCAAAATCTGAAGTTGTCAATTATTTTCAAAAATTTGAAATTTCTCAATTGAGTAGAACTTGTCGAGAAGTGGACAAAAACCAAAATTATGCAGGATAACAGTCTTAATTTAACTGGAGAAAAATACAAAGATTTTTAATATCGGTTGTCTTGCAAGTCACGTAAATGCAAGATTTGTATTTGTCAATTATTTTGAGTGCTTAAAATTATCTCAAACGTCGATCATAAAAATTACCTTAAAAATTATGTAAAACATGATGGACTTGATCCAAGCACCAAAAACCCCCCTCCCCAAAAAAAAATCTTTGCCCGATTTTCATAAGAAAACTTGTAAATTTAATATCAATACTATCGAAGTTTTCAATCTTCAATTTCCATTTTTGGCCAGAGTTCTGTTGAAAAAAAAATCTGGCATGATGAGCCTGCGCCTCTAGCAAATACCATTTAATCCAATCTTCTGGACTTATTTTAATTCATGTAAAAAAGGCCCTTGCTCTTTAGAACATGACGACAAAGGAGCAACTTATCTCGATTGCAAAATTAATTAATTAAATTAATTATTTGAAGAGGAAGCAATTATCAGATCTACCCTAAATAACTTCCAATGATATTATAATTTCCTGCTTTCATCAGAAAAGTTTAGAATTCGGA
This sequence comes from Convolutriloba macropyga, assembly GCF_964194025.1. Taxonomy (NCBI): domain Eukaryota; kingdom Metazoa; phylum Xenacoelomorpha; order Acoela; family Convolutidae; genus Convolutriloba; species Convolutriloba macropyga. The sequence goes on along the minus strand of NC_134481.1, from coordinate 43,605,843 downwards.
TCTATTCTGTTTTGCCCCCCCCCCCCCCCCCCCAGTGTTCTTACGCCCCCCCCCCCCCCAGTTAAAATTATATGTTGCTATATAGCACGCTACTATGTAAAAAATAGCACGTGCGCCTGAGGGGGGGGGGGGGGGGGTGCGTGAAAAATAAAAGCTCACTAAGGTAGGTGGGGGATGTAAAACAGAATATATCACCGAGTTCAATTATTTGTCTTTTTTTATTAGACGAAGGGGGATTTTGTTTAATATTTTTCAGCCTATATGCCAATGCAGTTAATTTTTATTATCTTTGTCCGTTAGGCAGTTAACTTCGATTTTTCAAAAATTTTTAGTTCAGTTTCTTAAAAATCATTTACCGAAACTAGACGACTATGAGCTGGAATTATTACCCCCCATTCCGGATTAATAGCTCTAAAATGAGACAAGTACTCAACCCAGCGGCTAAAGCCAGAACTTTTTAATTTGTATAAAGTCAAGTAAAGGAAAGCAATTGCGTGCTTTACTCTTAAGAAAATCAAAATTTCACGATATGCAGAATCATGTGGAAAAACATCGGTGTCGATTTAAACTTGTTTAATCAATCCAACAATCTAATTTCAAAATTTAGAAAAAAATAGATTTGGGTAAATGAGCAGATATCATTTATATAATAAACATGTCCCATGCTCAGAAACGATCAAATTGTACATTTTGTTTTTGGAAAAAACGCTTTAGTTAGATTCTATTTTCGAGAATCGGGCCATGAACGAGTCGATTCTATTAAAAAAAAGATGTCCCCAGTTTAAAAACGAGCAACTGTTTCTTTAAATTGGAAGGAGCGCTGGCTCAAAATGTGAAATCATTGTCAAAATTTGGATTATAACATGACAATTAAACATTTAATTTCTTGTACAATTTAATCAGTAAATTCTCTGAGAGAAGATTATGTTTCAGAACTGCAAAGTTGCCAGCGAAACAACATGCCGTTTATATTTTAAAATATTTGATACAAGGTTGCTCAAAAATTATCAATCAAAAATTTTGGTAAAACGACAACTCTTCCCATTTTCCGGTCATTTTTGTTAATTATTGGACTAACGTTGAAATTTTAAATAAAAAAAATTTTTTTCTAAAAAGATGCAAAGTGGCCGAAAAAATTCCAAAAATTGAAAAAAGTAATCCTTCATAATGCCGAGCTATAAAGTACCGCCAATTCAATGAATTTAAGCTCACGCATTCAAACTGAAAGCTTGATCCGATTTTATTTTGGAAAAAAGTGGCTAAAAATGGTAAAGGAAAAAATTTAAAATAAATTTTATTTCTTGTAATTTTTCCAATCATTTAGTTTTGACAACAGTCAGAATTTATATTAGTCTCGTGTGTATTAAATAGTTAATGAAAACAATGATATTTGACTTGAACTTTACATAAATTAACACTAATTGAAAAAAAACGAAAAAATATAGTACAGCTAATTTTAAAAAATGTCTTCATAAGAATTAAATAAATAAAGTACATATCACATGCCTCTCCTTCTAGAACTGAAAACCTGCAACCGAAATTTAATGAATGACCAATTTGATTTTGCATTCCTTGATCTGCAACCTCAGTCAAAGTCAGACACTTTTTAGCAAATTGGTAAGATTTAAAAAAATTATTGGTCATTATTAAATCAATGGAAATAAATTTAACTGAAGTTCAAATAATTCTTAGCAGATTATCAACATAGACGCCAATTGTCAGCGTCCACTAATTTTTCTGATCCAGATAGTTCAAGAAAACTTGGGAACAAACAAAAATATCTGAAGTTGAATAGAAATTGGTTAGATTTCAAATCAAACTAAAAACGGCCAATTTTTGAAAGAAAGAATAAACGAAGAAAGAATTAAAAAATTGTGGAAAATTGAAAAACTTTCCCAGGCAACCTGAAAAGAAATTCGAGGCGCAAATATCCGACGGGCGTCCTAATGATAACACTAATGTCTTTCTACGACAAATATGTCGACCTGCCTGGACCTGAGCAAAAATCCAGTTAATCATATAGTTCCTCCCCCATTAAGTGGAGTGTGAACCAAAATACGATTATCTAGCGTGTCTTATCAAGCTACCTCCCATTTCAAGTTACATGGGCGGCTGCGTAATTGAACGATCAGATGAAGATATCTTATCCAAATTCAGTTTTGGCAAATATGAATTTATAAAATTATACTGATAAAAGTTAGAGTGCGTTAGTGATTTGATGTCGTGGGTTTTCTTACCAATAAGCAGAATTGAGGCTACTAAGAAGCAGCCCAGTACACTGTTGCCTCCCTGTGGCATCATTTCACTCACAACCATCAGGTTCACACTTTGGGCAAGGAAAACTGTGATCCCATATCCCACCTACGACAACACAAACAACATAAACAACAACATCACAACAACGTCTATAGGCATTTCTCTGCCCATCAATTAAAAAACAAAAACCCAAATAGCGACTAACGTTGGACCAATTGCTCTCGAACGACAGGCGAGGCAATTTAATTCGTAGAGGGATGTACCCTTAATTTTTTATGGGATCTAAAAATTTAAGCCAAGGAAGGGGTTCGATCCCCGCCCTCTTATGTACTAGACAGAAGAATTATCCACTCGCCTCTTACGCCAAAATGACTAGATTGATTTGACAAACGTGCAAAAGAAATTAATTCAAGTTTCCTCATTAAAATTAGATTGAGTAGCTTAAAAATTATCTATTTTAGTGAAAGAATAAACATACTCTATTCGAAAAAATATAATGTACAAATCTGAATCTTAGTTTAAACAAAAAGAAAACTGAAGCCATTGTTTTCAAACCCAAGTCATCGAATACCCCCTTGCAGTGTCTTCAAGTCATGGGCGAATCAGTACAAACGAGTAAGAGCGTAAAGTTATTGGGAATAATTTTTGATGAAACAATGACCTTCGAGAAACAACTAAATTCAGTATGCCAACAATGCTATATTCAATTGAAGAAACTGTATGCGATTAGAAGATTTTTAAATTATGACCAACGGAAAATGTTCGCTTCAAGTTTTATATTATCCCGACTAGACTATTGCAACTCCCTGTATCTCAACATCAGTAAAAATCTCTTAGAAAAACTTTATCGAGTACAAAAGTCTGCTGCTAGATTTGTTACAGGTGAGAGAAAAGGAGTTTCAGTGAGGCAGCAGTTGAAGAAGCTACACTGGCTCCCCGTTTCAGCAAGGACTAAATTCAAAATTGGTTGCATCATGTTTCGAGTTCACAGGAATGCCAAATCACCTGACTACATATCCAGCCTGTTTGCACTAAATAACAAATCAGTTAATGAAAAAAGAAGAACTAAGTTTGTGCTACCCAAATGCAAAACTGAGACAATGAAAAAGTCGTTTGCCTATCAAGGAGCTAGTTTGTGGAATAGCTTACCCGACTTCGTGACAGCATCAGAAAGCTACTTGAGTTTTCGAAAAAATTTAAAGACGTTTTTATTCTGCCAGTCGACATGATTATATTGCAGCTACCACTCTTGAGTGCAAGAAAGAGTGGCTAAACCAGCATCAATTCAATATAATCCGCCTCAAAAGCTCTAAATCAAAATCTCTAAAATTTCAGCTAATTGTTAAGTATAGGAACTTCAATGTTATCGATTCTTTATATAATATAAATAAAACCTACTTTGCTAATCAGCGGGTACACAGGTTCTCAATTCGTAAGCAAATATAAAACAATACACCCATTTATCGTTTTTTGTTCCGCAGTGCGCTTCTCCGGGAAAATGTAATATAAACAAAAAAAGTTTCTGTCTCCTGCAAAGCTTGGCAAGATATGCCAGCATTTTGTAGACGCAATTTACATTTGAAAGTGGCTGGTAGAATCAATTTTTCAGTAGTGACTTGACGATGAACATTATTTTTTCAACATAGCCGACAAATGGTTGGAAAACAGCCCTCGTTGACCCCTTTGACGTAGACGAGGATTGAAACAGAAAAAGGGAAGATATAGAAAATAACACATTTTCTCGAATGGTCGAAGGGCTCTATTTTGATTTGTCATTTCTGTTAGATTCTAAAGTTAAAGTTAACTCAATCAGACTGAAGGCTAATAAACCTAAAACTAATGCCAGCTAGCAATTGTTCTAGTGTACTTTGATAACCTAATGCACCATGGCATAATGACCGGGCTTTCTCGGTTTATCCCCTTTCTTTTGATTTCGTGCTTTTGTTCTTGATCTTATTCACTACATTGCGTAATTCGACTCGTGAAATTAAGGTAATACTAGGCAGAAAAGAAATTAAAATCCATTCAGTAAAACAGTGAGTGAGGCGATGTGGAGGTAGTGAATTTTGTGAAGCAAAAAACAATGCCTGAAAGATAAAAATTTTCCAAAAACTTCAGACTTTTTTCGTCAAGAAAACAAGACATTAAACGCGCACAAAAAAAAACAAAAAAATCTGAAAAAAAAACAAAAAAACACATTTTCCTTAAATCTAGTGTCGTAAGAATTGTTGAAGTTTGCGCATTTATGTCGTAAAAATTGTCGAAGTTTAGAAGAATGCGTACACCATACAACAAGATTGCCGACACAAAGAGAGAGAGAGAGAGAGAGAGAGAGAGAGTGAGAGAGAGAGAGAAAAGAGAGAGAGAGAGAGAGAGAGAGAGAGAGAGAGAGAGAAAGAGCGAGAGAGAGAGAGAGAGAGAGAAATGAGAAGGAGACAAGATCAGAAATGCGCAAAGACAGATTTTGCAAAACTCAAATTTTTCTAATAGTTAGTGGCATCAAAGAAAAAAACAAGAGAAACAGAACACCAAATAACAGAAAACCAAATAACGGCACGACTGAAAACCTAATACATAGCGTTCCGAAAACAATTAGTATTTAAGTCATCAAAAATGGGCCGACAAGTGACGCTGCTAAATTAACAGAAATAACGCCTCACCAGAAGCGCAATAAAAAAATATTTTGTAATAAAACTTTTTTGAGACTGAGTATAAAAACCACAAAATAAGCAACAAAAGGGGCAGAACTCTAAAATCGACGATTATGCAAAATTAAAGAAAATGGTGTAGATTTAGGGAAAACCATTGTTAAGAATTGCAGCTATTACGAAGATTGGCAGCAACAGACAACATTAACAAACAGTCGAAGTCAACATTGACCATAATTACGCACTTTGAAGGTCAATGAGAAATATTGTTTACTCGACAAAAACGAGAACAAAAGAAAAGCAACAAAAGCAGGCGGGATTCAAAAATTCAGTCTAATTCTTTGAAAAATGGTTAAAAATGCCATAAAACCCACCAATATAATCTCAACTTGTTATTCACATTCCTTTAACTTTTATAAGCGATCAATTACCACTGTCATCAAAACGAAATGTTACAAATTGAATAAACAGGGGGTAAACTCAAAACTTTGGTTAAACTTTAGAAAACAATTTGTGTCCAAGTCAAAGGAAGCATTACTTATGAACCAAAACAATGCAGTTGATTCCTTAAGTTTCTTTGGCGACCGATAATTGATCAAATTCAAATGATTGAACAGAATGAGTGATGGGACAACATGTTAATATGAGACTAATTCATAAGACAACAAAAAACACAAAAACGGGAATGGCTCAAAATATTGCTAGTACTTTTTAAAAAAGTTATAACAAAGTAATAAAAAACCGTGAAACTCAATTGAAATTGTTACCTGACTTCTATTATGCCTAATTGGAGAGCAAATACAAAAGTTGTCAAAGGTACCGACAAATAGGACACGAAAAAGAGTTAAAAACTGACGAAACCAAAAATCACTTATATTTTAACAAAACAAGGTGTGTCTGGTTGGCTGACACCAATAACTGCCTTTAATGACACAAAAATTAAAACTTTGCGTTTTTAGAACAAATGAATGATCTATTAAAATCATTGGTTAAAAATTGGGAGCAAGTATATCAAAATTAGTTAATTTGTATCACAAGTAAAACAAAGTTGCTTTCAAAAACCGAACATCTGTTCGAGCAAAATTTTCTCACTCCAACTTCAAAAAATTTTGATCTAATAATCACGCTTCGAGCCTAGTCAATTGGGAAAATCTGAAACGAAAAATCGTTCACTACCGAAACCTAGCCCGGAGAATTTTTGCAGATTATACTCAACCGGTGCTAAGACAATAGATCGAAAGACAACAGATCGAAAGCAAAAATAGGGACAATAGGTCTGAAAATAAAATTTTCAAGTTATGTATTGGCCAATCAGATTTGAAGGCTCTCTTTTTTTTGTACAGCATATGACATGTGCTGGTTTGGTATTTTGTTCGGTTGTGATAGATTCATACCAAGTCCCACGGGCTGCCATGTGGTAATTATATTTCAGCTGTATTTAAATCAACTGTATTAAATCAGCAATCAACTGTATTTAAAAAAATGAAAAAATACAGAAAAAAGAAGCAGAGTAAATAAAGATATGGTCTAAGTGATCAACTCAGAAAAGAAATCTGCGAGAAACAAAATCAGTTTTGGGCTAATTGCTAGAATGGAGAAGTTTTAGACTCGTTATAAAAGAATAGTAAAAAAGTATTGGGCAACTTAATACGTTTGAAAGTTGAGAATCGAATTTAAAAAAAATGGAACTCGTACATTGATGAAAAAGACATTGAATGGAACGGAGACGGTGCTCTAATACTCCTCTTCAAAAGCGCCTAAATAAAGCCGTTGAGAGGTTGACTACGCTGACGAAAATCAATACAATTTGCTACCTTACCAAGAGCCATTTTTGAAGCCAGTTAGCAGCCCTTAGTATCCCAGGCTAGTCACCCTGAAATTTTTTTTGTCTGAGACAATTCTAAAACCGTGATCATAAAATTTTAAAAACCCTTCAGTTGGGGGAACTTTGCTTTCAGAAACTACATTGAAATTTAAGTTGACTTCCCCCCAATTGAAGCCCCACTATTACACAATTTTACAACTAATATTTAACTTAATTTTACATAATTTTACGACATAATATTTAAGACTTTTGAGCTCCATTGTAGCCTCAATCTTACATAGTTTTTGGGCTGAAAAATTGTACCCGGGTTTGAAATTTATCAAATTTAACAAAATATAGCCAAATCGCTGAGCATATTTTTTAAAATATGAGCGTCATATTAATTATCAAGATCAAATTACGTCATCAAATGACGGCGTTCTTTCAACTCGTTCAAGCTTTCAGTTTATATTGATGAAATTTAAAGGAAATCTTTTTTGATTTGGTCGCTTGCTGTTAAAAAGAAGTGTAAACTCCGTATAGTTGACCAACTGATAAATATTAAAAGACTAAGTTAGACCGATCTCAATTATTCCAATATTTCAGCTGCGATTTCTAGTAAATAATAGATGTGACTTTAAGGCATGTTTGAAAGGTGTGATTGTTATAAGTTAGGGACGCCTCCACTTTTTAGCGTCTTGAAATTCATAAAATTCAAGAGATGTTGATATAATTTTTCTCAAAGTCAGCTACAAGTCCCTTGCGTTGAAAATGATATATTTAGTGTCACCGAAGTGATGTTTACCCTGATCACCGATTATACAACTTTCGTTAATTTCATGCTAGGACTTATATAATTGCTAGTAATCGTACTAGGCCAAATATGGTTCCTAGTAATCATGCTAGGTAATATATGATTTTCTTGATTTCTTAGTAGTCATACAGAGATATAATCTGATTTATTGGAAATCATACAAAAACCATACAAAAAATTTTTAAGCCGAAAAACTGTATTACTTTTGTTCTTGCTAGAATTTTTAAAAAATTCTTGGAATTCGTACAAGGTTATATATGGTATATAAAACATTGACTAAACTTCCCATATAATATAGTCAAAGGAATTTCAATTTGATATATCGTATGTGCAGTCCAGAGAAAAACTTACTTCAGAGAAAAAAGAAACCTAAGTCATAAAGAAAAATGTTTTTTTTTTAAAAATCTAGCACCCATTTTTGCGATAAGTATTGCACTGCGGCGGATCACAAAGTGATGCCTTATTGAACAATTTTTTTAAAAAAAATCAATTCAAGGAAAACAGATGAGAGCGTTGTACTGAAGTACAAGTTTATTCTTATATAGAATACTTAGCTTAATTAAACTAAGTATTCAAATTACATCAATCTAAAAATAGAATGATGCAATTAGCTGAACCATTAATATTGCGTAAAATGTCCGTTCGGCCAAACGGAGATTTTGCCGTCCAGCCAGTAGCACGGGATTTATCCCGTTTTAAAAACTATATATATACTAAAACAAAAGTACAACATTTGAGAAATTAAGAATTAGCAACTCAGAGAAACTGAGAATCTAATCTATCCAAATTGAGAAAATAATCTCAAAACAAATGTGATTCAAAAAGGAATTTCATAAAAGAGAATTTTTGCAGATTGTAGTCAACCGGTGCCAGGACAATCGATTGAAAGACAACAGATGGAAAGCAAAAATAGGGACAATAGATCGAAAACTAAAATTTTCGTATTGGCCAATCAGATTTGAGGGCTCATTTATTGTACAGCATATGGCAGGTGCTAGTTTGATATTTTGTTCAGTTGTGAGAGATTCATATGAGGTCCCTCGGACTGCCATGGCCACGGCTCACCAGGCATGGAGAGATGATTATGAAGAATGGTAATTATATTTCAGCTGTATTTGAATCAGCAATCAATCGTATTTAAAAAAAATAAAAAAAACAGAAAAGAGCTACTATTTTCAAAATGAAGCAGATTAAATAAAGATATGGTCTACGTGATCAACTCAGAAGAAAAATCCACGAGAAACAAAATAAGTTTTGAGCTAAGTCCTAGAATGTGGAAGTTTCACACTATTTTAATTGAAAAGTAAAAAAGTATTAGGCAACTTTGGAACACGTACATTAATGAAAAACATTGAATAGAAAGGAGACGGTGCTCCAATACTCTTCACCAAGACCTCCTAACTAAAGCCGTTGAGAGGTTGACGAGGCTGATGAAAATCAATACAACTTGCTACCTTACCAAGAGCCATTTTTGAGGCCTGTTAGCAGCCCTTAGTAGCCCAGGCTAGTCGCCTTGAATATTTTTTTGTCCAAGACAATTATCTGAAATCGAGATAATAAAATTTTAAAAACCCTTGTTGGGGGAACGTTGCTTTGAGAAACGACATTGAAATTTATCAGAAGGCTGTTACTATTCAAGCCAGTGAAATTGACAACCCTCAACGCGTTCTTTTGATGCTCATCTCGGGTTTAGTAGGTTTACATCAAACATCTATCTACGTGGTTAAAGCAGCTTTGATTTCACAAAAAATATTTTACGTGAAAGCATAGAAGCTTCACTCATTTCACTAATTTAAAAAAAAATTTGGCGTGGGTCTCCCAACACGTTTAACATGGTGTAAAAATAAGTCTGCAATGGGTGGAGTTTTTTAGGAGTTCCCCCTAATTGCAGCCCCACTATTGCATAATTTTACGACTAATATTTAACATAATTTTACATAATTTTACGACATAATATTTAAGACTTTTGAGCTGCATTGTAGCCTCAATCTCACGTAGTTTTTGGGCTGAAAATTTTTTTCCTGGGTTTGAAAAAGGAACCACTTTACAACATAAAGAACCGTGAAAAATTTATCAAATTTAACAAAACGTAGACAAATCGCTGAGCATATTTTTTAAAATATGAGCGGCATATTAATTATCAAGATCAAATTACGTCATCAAATGACGGCGTTCTTTCAACTCGTTCAAGCTTTCAGTTTATATTGATGAAATTTAAAGGAAATCTTTTTTGATTTGGTCGCTTGCTGTTAAAAAGAAGTGTAAACTCCGTATAGTTGACCAACTGATAAATATTAAAAGACTAAGTTAGACCGATCTCAACTATTCCAATATTTCAGCTGCGGTTTATAGTAAATAATAGATGTGACTTTAAGGCATATTTGAAAGGTGTGATTGTTATAAGTTAGGGACGCCTCCACTTTTTAGCGTCTTGAAATTCATAAAATTCGAGAGATATTGATATAGTTTTTCTCAAAGTCAGCTACAAGTCCCTTGCGTTGAAAATGACATTCAGTGTCACCGAAGTGATGTTTACCCTGATCACCGATCACACAACTTTCGTTAATTTCATGCTAGGACATATATAATTCCTAGTAATCGTACTAGGTCAAATATGGTTCCTAGTAATCATGCTAGGTAATATATGATTTTCCTGATTTCTTAGTAATCATACAGAGATATAATCTGATTTATTGGAAATCATACAAAAACCAAACAAATTTTTAAGCCGAAAAACTGTATTACTTTTGTTCTTGCTAGAATTTTTAAAAAAATTCTTGGAATTCGTACAAGGTTATATATGGTATATAAAACATTGACTAAACTTCCCGTATAATATAGTCAAAGGAATTTCAATTTGATATATCGTATGTGCAGTCCACAAGTTACCATTTGGGCGCACTAAAACAATGATTTTGGATTTAATACGTATTAAGAAGATGATTTAAAAGTTAGATGAAACTTCTTCTCCAATGAATGAGCATTTATAGGTATAAACTGGCTTCAGAGAAAATAGAAACTTAAGTCATAAAGAAAAACATGTTTTTTTAATCTAGCACCCAATTTTGCGATAAGTATTGTACTGCCGGCGGATCACAAAGTGATGCCTTATTGAAGAGAATTTTTTTAAAAAATCAACTCAAGGAAAACAGATGAGAGCGTTTTCTAACTCTGGTCCAGCTCTTCTTGAAATCAAAACAAAATCTGTTCAAGTACAGCGCAATGTAATACTAGTCTTGCAAAGCTGAAAAAACATTGAGCGTTCATGGCGGCAGATTGCGGGACAAAAAAAAACAAAACAGACTGCAGAGAAACCTGATTAAATAAATACCATAATCAAAGTCGAAAAGTAAAATAGAAAGAGAATCGGATTCTGATCTCTTACTTTATCAATAATTTGAAATCAAATTTCAAACAATAATGTATTTTATACACAACAGTCTAATATTTAAATAGCTTGAGTGACTTTTTTTGAATTTCATTTCAATTAAAGATAAACTAAACTTTTTATAGTCAATTTACATTAAATAAATGAAAGATAAATAAATGATCTTGTTGAGTGACTTGAGTCACGTGTGCTCAAATTTTTTATCACAACATTCATTCTTCTTACTACTTATTGAAACTGCTATGATAAATGCCTCACGCTCATAAACTCAGCTACTCAATGATAGCAGTCAACGAAAAATTTATTGAACTTGCTTATATGCTTATTGATCTATTGGCGTGAACTAGTAGAAAAAATGGAGAAAAAATTGACCAACTTAAAAACGTAGCCGCAAGATACAAGAAACAAACATACAGCGACTAATGTTGAAAGAATTGCTCTCGAATGACCGGCGGGTGGAAAAATATTTGAGCCAATGACCTCCTGGCGGGATTCCAATCATTGACCTCCGGATCTATAACCAAATACGCTGCACATTCGGCTTTCACACCATGATTGTTGTATGATGCAACCGATTTAATATCAGCAACAAGCTTTGCTTCGGAGTGAGAGCAAAAGAAAAGAGATTACTCAAAAATGAAAAACATAAGTGTGAAAAAGTCCCTTTATAATTCAAAGAATGTTCTAGAAGAAAAACGAAAAATGGTCTAGCGGAAAATTTGCATAAAAAAGACCATCACGTTTACAATAATTGCTATGAACTTCGTTCAAGAGCAATTAAAAATGAGGGGTCCATGGAAGTTTTGTTTTCTCAACCAAAAAAAGTCGATTTTTTGTTTCAAATCAAAGTTTAGTTAGTTATTGGAGAAATCAATTTTTGAGTGCGCAATTTTCGCGTCTAAAATTTAATACTGCCACTTTAGCTGTATCTCCTGAATTGAAGAGTACAAAAAAGTAAGCCGAAAGACCTCCCAGGACCAAAAAGACAATTGACTCAAACCTGCCATAAAATTAAACGAGCCAATCGCATCCATCGAACTCCTTAACTAAAAAAGATTTTAATAACCTAAAATGAAACAGTTTTGGTTTCCAAATTGCATCTCATATTATTTAACAAATTGCAGGATCAAAACAAAAAATAACCACCGAAAAACACCAAATAAATTAGATGTGGAGTTGTTCATATTAATTTCTACAAAATCATAGAGAGAGACTAAAATTCATAATTGAGAAACCAAACCTATTCAGAAAAAAACCCAAACATTGTCACGAAAAAAAACACTTAGACAACAAAACACGTAGATACACAGAAGTACGACCGCGTTCACAGACACAGGCACAAACACACACGCAAGCACACACACACGTTAACACACACGCACAGACACACCACACGTTCGCAAACACATGCACACACCTACACACACACATACGCACACACACACACGCACTCACCACCCATTAGCACCCACATGCACCCACCTATACACACACACACACACACACACACACACACACACACACACACACACACACACACACACACACACACACACACACACACACACACGCACACACACACACACACACACACACACACACACACACACACACACACACACGCACTCACCACACGTACGCGCCCACATGCACACATCTACACACACACACACACACGCACACACACGCACTCACCAGACGTACACACACACGTGCTCACATTCACATACAGGCACACTCACACATACGTGCAGATACGGACACATACTCACACACACAAACACATGCACGCCCTCATCACACGTACAAAAACACCCAAACACATACGTACATACACACCCACTCACCACACGTACGCACCCACAAGCACTCGCCTTCACATGCATACACACGCACTTACCACACTTACGCACGCACATACACATACCTAAACACAAATACCGACGCGCACGTAAACACACACAAACACTCACACACACACAAATCCACACACAAACACACTCACCACACGTACGCACGCACATGCACACTCCTCTATACAAAAACACACGAACGCACACAAACACGCGCACACACACATTCACACTAACACACGCAGACAAACTCATAAAGACGCTCACCACACGTACACACATGGGAACACCATCGCGCGCACAAGCGCATACACATTAAACGTGAACAAAAACATTGACTGTGAATAAATATAGCATCACAAATACATATCAATTTCTTTCTCACATTTTTTCCTCGAAGAATTACCGAAACCGCAGTTGAAACTCGACTATCTTTCAATGCATATATGTCAATCAATACTAGTCTAAAATTCGCATCTGACATTTTCCCTAGACGAACTGGGACGGTTATATGCTAAGACTCAAGATTGCAACGGCTATCTGGTGACAGACTCAAAAAAAGACTGGTACCCATTAGGTTGTCAAACGTTGGTATTTTTTACTCTAGTTGGTCTTCAAGAAAAGTTGTAAAATTTTTTGTTCTTTTTCTCAAAATTGCAAAAACTGTTTTGAAAAATAATTTTTTTAATTGGGTCAAGGAGTTGATTTGAAGGGACCATGTGGTGGTACCAGACTTCTGGTACCCATTAGGTTGTCAGACGTTGGTAATTTTTAGCTTTGTTGGTCTTACGTTTTTTTGCTCTTAATCACCAAAACTGTTGTTAAAAAATTTTTCTGCCTTTCACTCCCCCTTTTTTTCCTGCGATCCATTCACTCAGCATGCTTTACCTTATTGGTGTTTTAGTTGTTTATGATGTATTTTGATGTATAGTTTTGTCTCAGATTTCAGTTTTAAAATAGCCAAAAAACTGGTGTCTTTTTAGAAAACCTATAAAAATATCGAAATCGATTTATAGGATTCTAATTGGTACACATACAAATAGCTACTGAGCTCACGAACCATGCTTGCTGAGAAAATGCTTTATGTGTTATATGTTGTTTAGGCCCATTATGGGCGTTTGGGGGTTGTTTTTTACGCTTTAGAAAGCTTTTTATAGCTATGTTGGTCCTGCAAGAGCGTTGGTTTTCTGTCTGAGACTTTTCTGGAGCGAAGGATGCCTGGCAAGAGTCTTACAAAGTCAACGGTTATCTGTTAAGAATCTTATAAGAACAACGGTTGTTTGCTAAGAATCTTGCAAGATTAACGGTTATCTGGTAAGAGTCTTGTAATAGCCCTTACAAGATGGCGCATTATCATACAAGAGTCTTGCAAGATCTTAGCAGATAACGAGTCCTATATAGACTAGTTCTGATCTTAGCAGATAACTAGACCTATAGATAACGAGTCTCAATTTGACTAGGGTTTTAACAGAGTAACTAAATTTTATTCGCAGTGATATTAATTGATATTAATTATAACCTTTTCTCCTGTCTCGCAGGGTATGATGAAGTTGAAGATACAGAGAAAGTTGATGAGTATTGATGGTAGAATGACATTCAACATGAAGTAAGTCGGCTTCCGCTTGAAAGACAGAGAGAATGAAATACAACTGAACATCGTATCATTCGCCTCCAGACTCGGATCTAAAAACAATATATTCTATCACTTTATATGACGATATATAAGTTGAACTTGGAAAAATTTTGAATGTAAATCTATATTTATCTAATTATCTTATCTATATCATATTTTTTTTATAAAGCTATCAAGGTTTGTTTTGCTGGGTAATCAATCTGTAACTCGATAGAACTATTTTTTTTACATTGCGCGCTCTTAATTAAAAGTTAGGGCATTTTTTTCACGATCTAGATACTTGATAGATTAAAATACGGAATGAAAGTTATTATGATTGAGCGCTGAAAATAAATGTGACCTCAGTCTGGGCTGTTAACTTTAATAGAGAATAACCTAACTACATAAACTTAATCAATTCAAATTAACTTTCAATCGTGGTCTCGTTTAATATGTTATAAACGTGTTGTCATGAAGAAACACTGAATTGAAATTAGATATAGATATTTCGTGAACTTTGTAACTTTAAATATTTAAATCTTTGAATCTTTTTTTCTTCTTTTTCATCTTTTCTTTTCAGCAATCCTAATTGTCTCATTTTATATGAACGAATAAAATCGCACAGGAATTAAATCTTTCACAACCGATGCGAATTAAGAGAAAGTCCTTCAAGAAAATTGAAAACAATATCTTCTAAATCTTGTACGATTTTTGCATTTTTTTTCGATTCGCTTCATCCCTAGAAAAAACTGAGAGGCAATATATGGCAAAAATTATCCGTTTAATGTTTGACACAAGCTATGATTTTTAGCCAATAATGAAGAATACAATGAAAAGACACGTTACACTTGTGTGATTAGGATACCGACAAAATGTGTTTAAATGAAACAGTTCAACAAACTACAAATCAGGGCTAAAATGTCAACAATTGGGTTCTGAATGACTGCCAAACTACAAAATTTTAAGTAAAATCTACTGGGTAAAAATAAATATGGCTTTAATTATTCAAATAAGTTGATATACTCTTCAACTGATGAAAAAAAAATCTTGAAAGTTTCTGATGAATAACGAAGATAATTCAAACGCAAATGAGAGTCATAGTTGGTGGAGTAGAGCGTTACTGCCTACCAAGAGAATCATTTGTACTGTGGGTAATAATAAGGAAAAAGTGGTTCAGAGCAAGCTCCTGTTGACCTAATGCTGTTCCGGTCTAATAAAACTGATCAAAGAAGCGTCATCAACAATTATTTTTATACAGATTATTGTTCCGACCCCTCTTGAGGGGGGGAATAAACTTGAACGGTTTTTTTGTTCAGACAATTTTTACCGATCGATACATTCATTGTACAGAGTTGTGTGTGTTACAAACCCCGTTCAGCGCAGAATATGGAAATGAAAAAATTTTTTGAATATCATTTTCTAGAGCGATTTATAGTGGTTTAAATTTTTGTGAATATTAGACCGATTTGCGTCATTGTTATTCACATTTTCCGGAATTTTTGCTGAAATTTCGACAATTTTGCTAAAATATGTAAAAATTGTTAACATGAGTACTGTTGGTTTAATTTTTAATGTCGAAAGTTTATTGTTGACTATTTTAACCAAATTTTTTGGCTAAACTTTGGGCAAATGTTTTAAATTCAGCCTTTTCATCCAAAAATTGCCCGAAATAAGCTTATTTAGTCCTCTTCGATTAAATTTGCCGGCGGTACACACACCAAAAACAACTAACACAATCTTTGTATACTACAAACGGAGCTATTCCTACTTCCACTTTCATTGAGAGTAGTCTGGAATTAAATTTTTGCCGTTTTTAATAACTTTACTCTATGATTATCAAAAACGCAGCAATTTTTTTCATCTTTCAACTAACAAAATATCTAAATCTATAATATTCGAAACAATTGAGTGTTCTATCTGCGAAAGCAAGGCAGGTCTTGGCCTATTTTTGGACTGTTACAATAAAAAAATTGGATTTTATTCAGTCGGTCTTTTTTTTAAAAAAGTTTTGACATTTTATGTTAATTAAAGAACAGAAAAATTCAAAAAATTCAAATCAAAGCTCGTTGTTGATAAGTCCGAATAGCTTACTAAGCGTTTTCCAATTTTTGACGGCTTATTGAACTTTGCCCTTTTTCTTCTCTTAATTTGGTCCACTTGTAGCTTAGTGTCAGCAAAGAAAGAATGATTCCTCTTGCACTTATTCCTACTAAATTAATTTTTTTTGTGGTTTTACGGGTTAAGTTATGGTTTTACCTCTTTGATACTATTAGATTTTTCAGTTTTTCTTTGATTTTTAGGCGCTGGCCCATTTTCACGTTTTTTTTCTATTTTTGTCACATTAAAACATTATTGACATCTCAAATATAACACCATTTTCTTCCACAATAAAACGCAATTCAACACATAAAAGTCTTTTAAGGCTTTGATTATGGTTTCAACGGCTTCGGCAACCCTTTCTCGAAGAACTTAATGGAGTTTTTTTACTTTTGTCATTAACAGTCATTTTAATTTTTCTTGCTTTGTCGTTTTAGTCGTATGAATTTTCCTGGACTGTAGTACATGAGCATTACCATCACAAAACAATCTTATACTACGTATGTTATGATGCAGTAAATTGATAATTCCCTCGTGCTGTATGTATACCTTAACATTGTCAACCATATGCAATCGTTCCTCGTGCTGTATGTATACCTTAACATTGTCAACCATAACATCGTCAACGATTGTCTCTTATGCTCAAAGTTAACTGGTACTACGCACTAAATGTGCAGACTGACAAAAGGTCAATTGAAGTTCTGCCTTATCTTTCATTGAATAAAGTTGTGCGTTGAATATTCTCTTTTCGATTAAAGATTAGATCTTATTCTAATAAGCTGAGCATCACATGGAGCAGTCAGCTGAAAAAGGAAAAACGATACTAGGTCTTGAACCATTCTGGGAAAAACCCAGCTCAAACCCACCAACACCATGGGAAAAGTGGAGAAGTCAGTTGAAAATGGCCTTAGTCGCAAAGACAAATATAGAACTCGACGACCTCCTAAGAGAGAAACCAACAACAATAATTTATCCCCAGAGCCAGTAGAAGAGCAACCAGTGCAAAACCCAACCCAGACGATGGAAAGAGAGAGGCTAACAAGATCTAATCAGGCAACAGCCAAATGGAAAAACAAATGTAACCTAATTGACAGAATAGGGGTGCTATGCGGCGACAAGCCATGGGACATCGCAGATAAACGAGCAAAGTCAATGATTTACCTAACCATTGGATTCGAAGGACGAAGAATGCATACAAGGAAAAACCCCCATACTAACGTCGAGAAAATCACGACACAACAACTGTGGGAGGAACTAGAGCCGACGATCATACGACCACGGAACGTCACCTTCGACCGGTACTTGTTGCTCACAAGACGACAACAAAAAGGGGAAACCATGGAACAGTTCCATTCAGCTCTAAGGTCTCTAGCAGAATTTTACCAACTGGGAGGGTTGGAAGACGACTTGTTACGAGACATCCTTACAGCCAACATGATCGACCCGGAGATTCAGAAAGAACTTTGAAAGGTAACATTAGAACCAGAAAAGGCACTTGAATCAGCCATTAGCATTGATTTAGGTGCCCGAAGCCAGTTAGCCGTACAAGCCAAAAACACTACAGACCCCTCAATAGTGTCAATAGTAGGACAATCGGAGCCAGTCCTAGCCATCTCTAAATCGAGATACCGGGGAAATTACCGAGGTAACTTTAGCCAGCCCCGAGGCAAACGCCAATCGCCCAGAGGCAATTCATACCAGTCAAACAGACAACAATTCCAGCAACATAACTGTCGTAACTGCGGACAACCTTGGACACAAGAACATCGAAGTAAGTGTCAAGCCATTGGACAGACGTGTGGAAGATGCAATAAACCCAATCACTTAGCGAAAGTCTGCAGATCCAATCTGAACAGATACACAAATAATCGTAATGTCAACGAAATAATAGAACCAGACGAAACACAGAACGAAGAACAAATAAACGTGGTCTCACTAAACAACGAAATAGGAAGTATTAGAGAGGATTCAAAAGACGACTACATGGTCAACCTGATTTCCCCCACCGAAAAATCACCCACACCCACAAAACTTCACATCAAATTTGGTAACACCAAATACTGGGTAATGGTGAATTCAGGTAGTTCAAGCAGCTTAGTAACGGAAAGAATGGCACATGAAATAGAAGATAGAGATAAAAACAGCTGGTGGAGTCATAAGACGAATCCCACAAACTTGCGCAGCTTTACGAATACACCAATCCGAAACGTCGGCACACTATACTGTGACATAGAATGTAATGGTTGGAATGCCGGAAGAGCTGACCTCATCGTCGTACCCAACAACCACACAGCGATTATAGGACGAGACTTATTTCAAGGGCTCGGAATATAAGTCAACCAACAACCCTCCACAAAATCGGAAGGTAAGCAAATTGCATTGATACAAAAACTTTGAGGGACAAAACTGAAAAACGGAAATATCTAAAAAATTCCCCAACCCAATAAAAAGGATAGGACGATCAAAAACCCATACAGTTAAGTCAAAATTCAAAACAAACTTCACGCCCGTTCACCAAAGAGGATGGAGAATACCAATCCACCTACAGTCACAGGTAGAAGAAGAACTCAAAAAATTACAAAAGAACGGCAACATAATCAAACTGGACAAATGGAGTGACAAAAACTTTATTTCACCCATAGTAATAACAGTCAAACGAGACAAAACAATAAAACTTGCCATGGACTCCAAAGTCATAAACAAAGCGATTCACAAAAACAAATATCAAATGCAAAATATAGACTGCCTGATGGGTAATATTGCACAATCAATCTCGGAATCGTCGCACGAAAGCGAAGTACTTTTTTCCACCATCGACCTACGATACGCACACAGTCAATTACCACTCGACAAGGCAACCGCAAATGCATTGCAATTTTAATATCATAGGCGGTCAAGCTACAGGAACATACAGATTCATTACAGGTTTCTATGGTTTAAAAGATATGCCCGCAGAATTCTAAAAAGCAATGGATACAACGCTAAGGGGCCTCAAAAACACATATAGTTTCCTGGACGACATAATAATTGTCACGGGCGGAGGAATAAAAAACCATAAACAACCAGTATTCGAATGTCTGGAAAGACTTGACAAGGAAAATTTAAGCATAAACTTAGAAAAATGTCATTTCGCAAAAAATAAAATAGCATGGCTAGGATTTGAAATCAACCAACACGGTATAAAACGATTAGTCACCCAAACAGAAGCCATACAAAGTCTAAAAGCACCCAGCACATGTAAACAACTTAAATCCTTCCTGGGTAGTGTACACCACCTAACAAAATTCGTCCCGAATTTAGGAACACAATGCAGAATCTTTCGAGAATTACTGAAAAAAGATAATAAATACGTATGGACCACAAAACACCAAACAGCATTAAAAAAAGAGCACATAAAAAACATAACCGAAAACACGCACTTTGAACAATCGAGAAAAACACGAGTACGTACAGACGCATCACGATCCGGACTCGGAGCAGTGCTCGAGCAAGAATCGAACAACGGCTGGGAAACAATAGCATACGCCTCGCGTTTTCTAAACAAAGCTAAAGAAAAATTTAGCATGAACGAGCTCGAACTCTTAGGCATAGTTTGGTCACTCGAACATTTTAAGCTTTATTTGTATAGTCAATATTTCACTGTAGAAACAGACCATCGAGCACTTCTATCCATACTTAAAGATAAATAAACAGAAGCACACCAAAGCAGATTCACCCGCTGGTGCGATCGGCTAATCCCATTCGACTTTAATATCGAACATATACCAGGTTCAAAGATGGGCCTCACAGATTACATATCCAGAAACCCCCACGGCGCCGCAAAACCAATTAGTATGTATTATGAAGACTTTGTAATAGCACAAATAGATGCTATAGTTAAAACAATTAATGCAATTAGACAACGCGGTAGACCACGAAAATTTCCTATATTGGAATCGCACGACGATTCCAAGACATCAAATACAACGACTGTAATTAAATGTCAAAGAGGCCGTCCGAGAAAATCACCTCTGGAATCGCGGGACGATTCCAAAATCAACGTGCCTAGAGCACAAAGTCATAAGACAAAAAACAAAAGTAGTTCAAAAACAACATAATTACAGCCTACGCAGACAACAATTTAATCCCAATTTAGAAAACCGCGTGACGAGAAATAACGTAATTGAGCAAAAATTCACACAACAAGCGATTGCAAAATCGCATTTGCCAAATAACTCGAATAACAACCAGTTGCTAACGCAAAAACAACATTCTTCAGAAATGCAATAAGACAAAGACGAAACGCAAAACACTCCCCCAAAGAGCCCAGGAAAATGTCCACTCTCATTCACCAGCTACCTGAGCCCCAACAAAGAAGACAACAACCCGCCGCCTCTGCAAGAAGAACCAACAACATCAAATACAACACTGGATAAAGCAATCAGAGACGTTTTCAGCTCGACATTAATAGCAGCCATGACCAACAGGGACAGTGTTCTAAGAGAGATTTGAGATTGCATCATCCAGAACGATGAACGCCGATGCAAAGCAGTGAGCAATCAGATATACCCCCACTGGAACCAATTGAGCGTAAACGATGGCTGCATACTACTTCACAACCGCCTCACGATTCCCAATGCACTTAAAGAGGCAGTCATTGACGTTCTGCATGCCACCCATCCGGAATCATGGGGAATGACAGAACTAGCGAACAGACTATGGTGGCCTTTCATTAACAGAGATCTGATAAACAAGGCAAAAACATGCCACCCCTGCACTGAATTTGGTAAGAACCTTAAAAGTATAATACCAAAAACTAAATGATCACCAATGGAACCATGCGTCGAACCAAACGAAGAAATCCAAATAGACTTCGGTGGACCAATAGTAGACGGTCAAGGGAGAGAAGTATACTTTCTCGCATGCATCGATCGATTTTCCAAATTTCCATCCCTTAAATTATACAATCACGCGAACGCAATAAACGTAGAACACTTCCTAAATAAATATATGTCCATACATGGGGTACCTAGATCTATACGAAAGGACCAAGCTAGATGCCAAAAGGTAATACAATTAGAGAATTGTGCAGCAGAAACAACAAAGGAATAATATTTGCACCTGTAAACGACCATAGATCGATAGGCCTCGTTGAAAGATTAATTCAAACGGTCAAACGAAGATTAGGGTGCATCAAGCTAGATCCAAAACAACAACCGTTTAATATAAAACAGTCCTTAAGACAAATCGCACAACAACTAAGAATATGTCGGAAAAAAGCAACCAATATATCACCATTCGAAGCGCACTTCGGGCGCCCCGCCTATACTCCAATAACCAATCTAACGACAAAACCTGATAGTAGAAATTTAAAATGGCCAAATGTACAACCTGATTATTTAGATGACAACATCATGGGAGCGGACGAGCTGATATCCGATGAACGGTGGGAACAAGAGGACCTCAACAGCGACGAGGAGGTGCGTACTTCAAAAGAGAGGATGCTCACAGCAGCTAAGAACAACACCGGCGAGATCCCTGGAACAATCCGAATGACCCCCCAATCAACGTTGGAACCGGTCGCCGAATCCAGTAGAGGCCTACAACTAGCAAGGAAAACAATTGCTTCAACACGCAGCAAGAAACAACTACAAGGCCTGTATGAAGCAATACCAGAAGAGGCAGCACTAGTCAAAACCTCCGGCTCAACACTAACGATTAAATACCCGGGACAAGACGACACCGTTTTACACAAGTCCGAGGTAGCTAGATTCGGTACGCCCGCACAACCCCAAATTCCCCTAATTCAATTTGCGGCACGAAAGACGGTCATTAATCACCACGAAAAGCTACAGCGAACAATGAACGTCCACCAAAAAGAGCAAATGACCAAATTGAAAGGCGAACGTACAATCCGCAAAAGGCAACAAGACTCACCTACCAACCCCAACCTGGACAACCTCGCGAATGTTCATCGCACAAATGTTCCTCCAAAAAGGAAATATGTACAGTCTCCTAAAAAAGGGGGCGCGAAGAAACAACATAGAGACCAATACGCATCCTCGCAAGAAGAAGACGAAGACAATACCATCCCAGCCCACGAGGCAACGGCGGAAGCCAACCTAAAAGATGCAGACTATGAACCACAAGAGTCGATAGACATACACGGAATCAACCAAGGCAAAAAGCCACGACGAAGTAATAGACTCAAAAAGAAGCCAACAAAGTATGGACAGACTGAAACTTTATCCACCGACGACGACACAGATGAGACTCAAACCAGCACTCCAATCAAAGGCTCCAAAGGCATCGCAAATTTCCAACCGGATTCAAGTGCGCAGGACGATTCCACGCAAGGACCGGAAGAAGAGCGTAGAAGTACCTCACCAGTTCTAGACCAAACACAAGAGCCTACAGAGACTGATCCGGTATCACCCCGGGCCGAAGGACAGGTGCTGGAATTATCGCTCCAATCACAAGAGGCAAGAGAGAGAGAGAACTAAGCCCACATGAACTCTGACTTAGATGCCATTGCAATCGCATAACAAACTTTTAAAAAATTTGGTTTTTTCTCCGAGGTGAAATGTAGTACATGAGCATTACCATCACAAAACAATCTTATACTACGTATGTTATGATGCAGTAAATTAATAATTCCCTCGTGCAGTATGTATACCTTAACATTGTCAACCATAACATCGTCAACGATTGTCTCTTATGCTCAAAGTTAACTGGTACTACACACTAAATGTGCAGACTGACAAAAGGTCAATTGCAGTTCTGCCTTATCTTTCATTGAATAAAGATGTGCGTTGAATATTCTCTTTTCGATTACAGATTAGATCTTATTCTAATAAGCTGAGCATCACTTGGATAAAAACAAGTCTGATTGATTTTTAACTGAGGAATACATGAGCTTATATTCTGATCTGATTATATAGCTGATGGCTTTCATGAATTTGAAATTCTTTTTTTACAAAAATTTTTAAAAACTAAACACTTATTAACTACGCTTTATTATTTTTTTGGCTATTTGTAACCTAGTCCTTATAATGACAGGTCAAATACGACATTGTTGCTGTCAACGAAAAATGCAAATGTGCAAAATTGAAAGAATTTGTTATGGAATTACTGGCTCCAACAGGGGCTTTTTTGCAAAAAACGTAATTTAATTTTTAATTTTTGTCTATATTTCACGTTTTTTTTGTAGTCGTAAGACCTCTTCGGACTAATTACAAGTCTCAAGCGCTTCCTTTGGACTAAAAAACAAACCTATTTAGTTATTATTGTTTGTAGTTAATGGCTTTCATGGCTTTGAAAATAATTGTTTTCGAAAATTACAAAATACAACTTAATTTCGCCCGTTTCCTCATTTTTTTCTACTTTTTAAATGTTCGCCTTGATGAGCGGTCCTATGACACATTATTGGCGTTACAAGAAGGCTCAAATGAACATATTTTGAGAGGCCGAATTTGGCTTTACGGCTTTGACAACGTTTTCCCGCAAGTTTTAGTTGAATTTCTGTTTGCCTCTATTTTATTCGGTTTTCTTTTTGCAACCGCAATAAAAACTGAATAGTGACAGGTGTTAATGATCTCCTATAGAGACATAGATAGCATTAACTTCAGTTGGTTTCTAATGGTTTACATTATATTGAAATTAATTGCTTTTAAAAAGTTTTAGCGAATATCCAATTTTCCTGTTATTTGTCTAATTGTAACCGAGCCTTTTTATGAAGTTGTCACATATCTTATCTAAAAAAATAAAAGTTAGTTTGTTTAGTTTCAGTTTTATCTCACGCTTAATTGACATAAAGTTTTCTTTTCAAATTGACCTAAAGTTTTGCTTGCAGTTAATATTTGTTGCTATTGTTGTTTGATTTAGTTGTTCGTATTAACTTGATTTCGCTATAATGGCTGATCTCATCAATTTAATGCAGCAATTTTATTCCACTGAGTTCTTTGCGTAGGAGGCGATATTTTTGTTCATACAGATTTTTTTGAATCTTTTTTTCAATTTTTGGGTGCTTTCTATCTGTTCCTCCTTTGGTTGACCTTTATGCCAAAAATTTGGATGAGGTGGGTCGGAACTTTATTTGCGGACGCACGCACATTACCGAGCCTCTTTGTTTTAACTGTTTCCAAATATTTTTGGCAAATATTTTACTTGCTTGTAAAAAGCAGGAAAAACTATTTTAGTTTAATTTGAAAAATCTGTAAGTTTTGTATCCTGCAGATCACTAAGAGCATCAAACGAGGATATCACTCTTGAAGAACTAACAATATGCAGTAGAAAAAAAGATCCAGGTTTTTGCTGCCGCAAAATGCTCAGTCAAATTGCTTAATGTGATAAACTTTAATTAATTTGGTGCAGGAAAAAATTGCTCTTGCTTTTTAATTAAAACTTTATTGTAGTATTTAGAGGTAAACTAATTGGTTGAATTAAACGCTTTAAGTTTTAGTTATCCTTTTTTTAGTTATGCTAACGAATGGTGCGATCAATCGTTGAAAAACGTAGATGTAACCTCTAAACAAAACGTTTTTTGATACCTGGTTTAAATTATCAACCCTTGTCGACTTTCGAACTATTACATCATTACAAGGGTGAAATCTGATAATCCGTTGTGAAATTAGTAACAGTTCTTAACAGAGGAAAATGTTTCAGAAAACATCACTTCACATTTAAAGCTGTTCAACGTTTTTTATCTGAATAACAAAAAGTTGTCTTACTCTTAAAGACAAAGGAAAAAAATACGCTGAAAACTGATGATCACTCTCGAGAAATTTATAAAAACAAATTAATTAGTGTGGAAGTAATCACAGACAATTCCAATAAAAAATTTCGCTACATAAAACCAGTAATTAACATTAATTGTACTGTTGTCCAATAGAATGGGCTGAGCGAAATTAGTCAAAAACGTGACCAAAAGAGTTTGTTTTGTTCGATTTTTTTGACACCTATTGAATCGGAAAATCACGAAGTCGTACTAGTACTGTATTTGATTTCTTTCAGTTTGTGCTAAGATCATAATTGTTCCTAGTTGATTCCATTACGGTTTCCTTGGTAACAAAATATGATACTATGTATTTACAAGAATTTTAGAGCATCGTCCAACGGAAGTAAACTGTTTTCATTAGTTTCCTTCCGCAATCATTTTTAAGATTTCCTGAACTAAAATCATATATCAGGTTGTTGACTTCAACAACTTTTCAGTGTGAATCCTTCCATTCATCATATACAATCTTTTTGGATCCATGTTAAGATCGTGCTAAGAAATATTTGTCATAAAAATATTTGTCATATACGATTCTTCTATCAATTGTAATTTTTATTAATCTATCAGAAGCAAGTATAATTTTAGAACTCAACATGAATTTCTAAAAAAAGCTTTTACTTTTCGGACAATCTACACCGTAATAAAAATTTTTGCTCTTTCGCAGACAAATTTATTGCTCGAAACAAACAGCTAGGGGAACAGAATTGATAACTTGTTTCATAAACTTGTCTAAAAACTTGTAAAAAAGTTAATTTTGTTAACTATAGCTGGCATTTTTATGTCATGTGTCTGTACCATTGTATAACCTTAGGTTATGTTAAATGATCTCAAACTTTTAATACAAAATTATACCGTTTTAGGCGGCAGCTTGTTATTGAGCAAACTTAGTGGCTTCGTTCTCAAACATTGTGACATTTATTAGCATCATATCTCTATCCCTCCTTCAGTTATAAACAGATAAACTTGTATTCACCACGAAAAGTTCATCCTTTTATTTGCAGGAAAACAGCGTGAGAAATTTGTCCATAACAAAAACAACAAACTTTTCTCATCGTCTTTTGGCGCCAGTGTGAATATGGTTTGTTGAGGCATATAAGGTCACATCTCAAAAAGGAGAAAAAAAAGGGGAAAAAGTGACAAAAATGGAGAAAAAAGAGCAAAAATTAGTGTCAGTTTCAATTATCTAAAGCGGTGAGAATAATTCTTTATTATCCATGAATGATAAATTCAATTTATTCATTCACGGTCACACATAATGTTGAGTTTAAAACGATGAGTTTATAATGTTGAGTTTGAAAAGAAATTAACGTATTTAGAATAGTGTTATCTTTTCCCGAACCCAGAACATGCATATAATTACTAACATTTTCTTTTACCGAAAAAATTCCACCAACATAACACGTCACAGTGGCCCAGTGTTTTCAAAGGGGGCAAAAAAATCCATATTTCCAATTTGCCAGGAATAATATTAATAACTGTTTTTGTATCATATCGGGGCTGCTTTCCAGATTAGAATGGGGCCACTGCAAAACACGGGCTGGGCAAAAAACAATCCATTTAAAATTCCCCACAAATCACAAAAAGGTAAAAATTACGTCAGGAATTTTGATTTCTTTCTCGTAAATTTGGGATTTTATCTCAACCAAAATATCAATATATACCTCTCGTGTGTAATGTTATCAGCGCGTTGTTCCATTAAAATGATACCTCATCCAGAAAGATATGAACTTTTTTCAATTGAGACAAATGCAAATCAAAAAATTTCGGTCACGGGTGAAATATTTAAGTGTTCCAACTTGCGCTTGATGAAAGTGCAAATAAGAAGAGAGAGAGAGAGAGAGAGAGAGAGAAAATTTTTCAGAAGTTTCAAATATATAAATATTCATATTAAGGTTGAGCAGATATTATTAACTGCAACGAGTTAATATATTTTTGTGACGCAGCGCTTTTCGTAAACTGTGTTGAAATATCCACGCCGGCGCTTTTTAGGTGGTCTGTTTAATTTAAATTTTTCCTTTCTTAGTGACCGGAAAAAGCATTCATATAAGCTTTCAGTGCATCAAAATGAAAAAGCGAATAATATTTTTAGTATATATCTCAGATTTTCAACAAATTTTGCAGAATATGGCATGGACAAATTTCAATTACGGGATAAAATTTTGATGAGATATTTCGCCAGCAGTTAATGCTGATTTAACGAGACATATGCACAGACAGCTGACCATATTTAAACCCAAATAATTCTAAGCGTTTTGAGAATGAGTTTTCGTGTTAAAAGTTTGTAGGGCGCAATGATTTAGAGTTGAAAAGATAGTGTTGAAACAGGGGGTCAGGGTAATTGAATTGGGGGGGGGGGGGGGGGGGGGGAGAGGTGAGACCGGCCTAATGGTTAAGTTAATGACCGAATCTTAGCTACTACTGCCGTCAAGTATAAGCAATATAAGTTCATAGGTCGAGAAGTCCTTGTGTTGAGGGTTTTAGACATTTCACATTTAAAAATGACATGATCAGAGTCTGGAAATTGAAGGCACAGAATGAGAATGTCATGATTCAGTAACTATGGCTATGATCTTTCTATGATCAGAGAATGAAAAGATGTCGATATAAATGACTCACCTTTCCAAGGGCCGTCCCAAATTCTATTCTACTCAGTTTTTGTTTCTTTCCTACGGAAAACATATTTCCTCTACGATGAAAGACAAACAATTTTTGTGGCAGTTGACATCGATGATGGATATTATCCATTAAAATGAAGGAAACAGTAAACAGCTGTGGAAATATTGACTGTGAAGTATTTAGAGATAAGAGTTAATATAAATATCGATATTGACACCCGTACCTGACTATTAGAGAAAATCAGTACTGAACCTGGAAAAATCAGTACTGAATTTAAGAGATAATCAGTACTGAATCACGAGAAATCAGTACTGAATTTAAGAGATAATCAGTACTGAATCACGAGAAATCCGTACTGAATTTAAGATATAATCAGTACTGAATCACGAGAAATCAGTACTGAATTTACGAGATAATCAGTACAGAATCAGGAAAAATCAGTTCTGAATTTAAGAGATAATCAGTACTGAATCACCAGAAATCAGTACTGTATTGAAGAGAGAATCAGTACTGATTCAGAAAAAAATCATCGCAAACTGAGTCATAACGGAATCAATGCTGAATCAGAATGTTCATAACAATTTCATTCCTGGTCGTAAACTAAGAAATTCTGTTCATGATTTCTGTTAGATTATCAGTTAGGTTTAATCAGAAGCTAGGTTCAATACAAAGTATCTAAAAAAGGTATAATCGGATGACTGAAATTAGTCTGAATCAGAGATATAGCCTCTTTTAAATTTCCGCAGATCAGTGAATTAGACGAATCTGAATTCTGTAATGTTCTCTGATTCAGAAAGAGCCAAAATATCGGCTCCACCTCAAATGTCTAAATTATCTCTGAATTATAGTAAAATGTTAAATTTCAGCTCGGAAACTTTTCGGAGTAAATCTACCCGAGTTGGGTTTGATGTTAATCTTGCAAGATTTCATTGCAAGATTAATAATTGTGTTGCAAGGGTCTTGCAGTATTAGATCCAAAATTTGCAAGATTCTTGCAAGATTAAAATCCCAAATTCAGACTATAGTTTTTTTCTGATTTGACAGGTACGGGTGCAAACAATCAATCAAACAAACAAACAAGCACAATAAAGAGGTGTGTATTTGTGTGTCGTACGCAGTAAACATGGAAAACAAACAGGATAGCGTGTGAATAATTATGACGAAGCACTTTCAAGGTTGTGAGTAGGCGAACGAGGGGGGGGGGGGGGATGGTGCCGGGGGG
This sequence comes from Convolutriloba macropyga, assembly GCF_964194025.1. Lineage (NCBI taxonomy): Eukaryota > Metazoa > Xenacoelomorpha > Acoela > Convolutidae > Convolutriloba > Convolutriloba macropyga. Next base: position 43,576,778 of record NC_134481.1, on the reverse strand, counting down.
AGGGGGGTAGGTGTGATCAAAGTCACCGTACCCTTACCCCCACCCTTTTGGTCTTTTGGTTCAAGATATTCGAAATAACTCCTCAAAGCTACCACAACGAAGTATATTAAATTATCTTTATAGATGTTAACTTTATACTGACCTTTGGCTACATTCGTGTCTAAAATGCGGATGCAGGCATGAATTATAAGCAAATTGTTTACAATTATAAACATACACAAACATATTGGGTGAAAAAGGCGGAAACAGTTTGGAATTGTCATTGTTCACTGCAGCCGCAAATGAAAAATCACCCATGTCGAGGTCCACCCATGTGGGGTGTGTGTGTGTGTGTGGGGGGGGGGGGGGTTGAGACGGAAAAGAGCCAAATATTTAACAAGCAAAGAGTCCGCCCTGAAGAATTCAGGAAAAAATTTCGATTTAAAAAGTACATTTCAGTTTTTGAATAAAAAAATTCAACCCTTAATAAAGGTAAGGGCATTCAATTTCCCCCCGTAGTCTGTACATTCTATTCTTTCCCCATATGAACAAAATCCTTTCCGAATATTTATTCACTTTACGTCATCATATTTCTCCCTTCGTCGCCTCGACACGGGTGAATTCAATTCAACTTAAAGAAGCTAGCTTGTAATGTCATTTTGAAAACTTTCAGCAGCGATATATTGTTTTTCAGTCCGGTAATCGTGCCAGTTGATTGCAGTTACAGAGCAAAAAACATTGTGACACATTTAATCGGATTGCTGAAATTTGTTAACTATCTGTAATAGAACAAACAGATTAGTTCATTGATATAGTTGTCCAGTTTCTGCTTAGAATTATTGTCATGAAAATGTCGATATGTTCGGTCTCTTAGATTTGATATGTTCAGTTTCTTTTATTCAGTATCTTTGAATTTAAACATAAGATAATCCTCGGTTTGTTCGGGTTCTTGGATTCCATATATTCAGTTCCTAACGTAATAAACGTTTGGGATGTTCATTTTCTTAGATTTGGGATGTTTGGTCGAAAATGGTCGGTTTTTTGTACAAAATTCAGATTTTTGATCATAATGTATTCAAATGCAACGATGACTTTCTAATTTCAAGAGTTTCAAACGTATCTCGTATCTCCTGGAGAAAGTTTCTCCGAAACAATTTAGTTGAAGACAAATTTTTTTGTCTGTTTTTAAGTTGAAAATTTAACACACTTACCGAACATTGACGTGGGATTTAGTTAACACATACTCAATGACTGTTGATATGATAAGATGGCTTTAGAGATTCTGAATTAAGAATAACAAATTAAATTCATGATTTGAGACAAATTCATTAGCCACGCAAATTAAACAAAAATTGTATCGAAAAAGCAATTCTACCGCCGGTATGTGTGCATATTGGTGCATTACATCAGTATATGAATCCTAAATAAAAGCGGGAAATCGATCCCCCTATGCGCCACAGCTGTCTTGAAAAATCAGACATAGCAGGTATGTGCCCAATTATTCTCCTCTTTTTCTAGTTTTAACTTAATTCAATTTCTTAATATACTTTTCCCCTCTTTTTCCCATCCCGGACATCAAAAAAATTCTCTTATTGACCCTTACGCATAATAACGACCACTAACAACAGCAACCGCGGCTTGCCAGAGCTACTCAACAACAAGAATACACAATCTTGAAAAGCCAGTAAAGATCCTTCACGGTGTTTAAAATGGCTCAGTACCCCTGAAACAGCACAGAGTTTAGAGCCAATGACTCAAATTCAAAGCTAAAATCAAAACTAAAACTTTTGAAACTCCTATTGTAATAAAAATGACTGTTAACGGTTGAACATGAATTTTCCTGCTTAATTGATATGATAATTAGCAAGTGAGTTTCGTGGTTCCGAATTTTCTTATATGTTATTTTCTCATGATTTCATTTTGTTTGAAAGCAACTATACCGGCAGTTTCTAACGCTTAAAGCTGAACATACCAAAGAAGAAACTGAACACACTGACGAGTATCTATTGGTTAAAACCAAACAAAATAAGTCTGAGAAACCGAACAAACCAACAATCTCTTACGATTTAAAAAAAACCGAATTGGTATCAGTCAAATTTCAAGAAACCAAAACCGCCCATTTTTTCAGTTTCTTGAAATAGGTCGCATTTTGGTATTATTTTGATCTTTATTTCAGAAATTGAAGAAAGGTTTGAGTTTTTGGTGCAGAGTTTTGCTTTTGAGCTTTTATTACGTCTGTCAGAAGTGTTCATTTTTTGCTTTTTTGGTTATTTTACTATCTCTAACTCGGTCACAGGCACTTTGGTACCTTGCAACTTTTAATACTGGGATCAAAAAATTACAGGCAATGAAAGTAAGATTTTTTGTCAACCGATGTTTTGGCTGTGGATTTGTAAATATTTATGGCGAGACAAGTTGTTGCAGCAGATACATTTTAATCAGTGACGGTAATGAAGCAACATTTCTCAATCGGTTCCTCAAACCCGCAATCGAATAGCGTTGTTCACTTTCAGTCAGGGTAACCATAAACAGATGCCAAATAAAAAGAGAAACAGAAATCATAATACTTGATACCTTTATACGTGATGTATGCGCCCTCGAAGTTCTCAACGTCAAACACTGAGCTGGGCTGGAAGAACTTCATATCAGCTGCGCCCTCTTCTTTCGGTCGGATGTCAATCTCGGAGGCGAAATGGGCCCAAGAGCCCACTTCGAACGAGCAGCTCTGAAAAAAAGGATAATATGAGCACTTTTTGTGGCTGTGTTGAGACCATGACGTCACAAACACTTCGAAAGTTTTTCCCAATCTTTTTGACAATTTTTCCGCTTTTTGGCATTTTTGCAATTTTTATGACATTGTGTTTTTTATTTGTCTATGATTGGGTTTAGAGTTTAGTTTTCAGGTCTTGGCTATTTTTACTTGCCAAGTCTTGACCAACACCTGGTTGAGACTTGCAAGACTAGGTCATGGATTTACACCTGCCCCGTCTCGGATAAATCAAATACTAAATTCAGATATGCCTGGTTTTTTTCAAGACTTGGATTAAAATTGCAGGACTCGGCCGGGATTTGAAAAAAAACTGATAACAATAGAAAAAAGAGACATGATAGTAGTTCTGTGTCAAAACCGATATTGTATTTCCGACAAGAATTATCGCGATTTCTGAGCAATTTTACGTTAACATTCTTATCCTATTTTAAAATATGGAGAACTTATTGACCAGTCAGTCCATCAGAAAGCAATATTCCCATTTTCTAAATTTTGATTGGCCAGCAGTAAAATTCCTATAATTTGGTACGTGTGCCATTTTCACTAGCGCCATTCCATCCATATTGCAAACTTGGTGCAATTTCAATTCGTCCATTTGATTTTCTTTTATTATATATGCCACTTAAAGATATGAGAGTAGATAAATTCAAACGCAGATACTGATTTCTAATTCGTTTGAGTTAGCATGATTAATATATTATAAACATAAACGTACTACCCTTCCACCCATAAGCTGCATAACATTCACAGTCTGTACAATTATATTCAAAAAATTGTTTCCAACTGGTTTATCTTTTATCTATAATCCCTATACCTATGCTCATAGAGAATCAGTACTCAATAAAAAAAATACAGAAAATTCTGTTTTTAGTACTGATTCAAAATGAATTCAGAAGCAATTCTGAACATCTCTGATTCAAACAAAAATTCAGATTCATTTCATATATAGCGTACATTTTCAAAAGCTTACAACGTAACCTCTAACTTACAACCAAGTTTGAAGAAAAGTGAAGTGACTCATTTAATAAAACTTCAAAAATTTAAAGTGAATTTCGATTCTAGACTTTCTAAAGTGAACTCTGAGTTTTTAAGTTTTGTGTTTTAATCAGAATCATCTAAGCTATCCCTAGTTGAGAATGGATTGTTATCTTGTAGGAATATGGCAGATTCTGGCAGATTCCTACAAAACGATGCATCTTCTGCTAGAAATATCTGACAGATTCCTACAAGCTAACAATTTTTATGCCAGAAGTTTACGAGATAACCGTTTTCCTGCCAGATTTATACAATATAATCATTTTTTGCCAGATTACTACAATATAACCATTTATGTGCCTGGGTCTTACAAGATAAATAATTTCTGTCAAATTAACAAAATATATAACAATTTTCTGGTAAGATTCCTGTATATTAAAACTTTTATGGGAATACCATAGATTCTTCTCACTTATAACGCTAATTGAGCTTGTAATGTATACTCGCAATCATTATTTAAAATATTCGAAAAACTTGTGAAAGGCGTTTGTTGTAATTATTCGTATTTCATTGAGACACTTAAAGTACGTCGTGTACTCTACGTGAAATGTAAACAAATAACAAATTTGGAAAAGCAACTCACTAAACTATCACATCTAGCACTTTTCATCGAGCACGGTTTAATGTTTCCTCAAAAATTTTTTATTCTTTAAAAAGATCAACAAGACAACTGTATTGGTAATAATTTTCTGAGATAATTTGAGTAGATTAGATATTATTAATCAATTGAAATGCAGCTCAGCCAGAACGAACTCTTACTCTTCTATCAGAATCTGAATCTTTCAAGATAACCGTTTTTCTGCCAGAATCTTGCAGGATAGCTATTCTTCGGGCATATTCTGCCTTATAATCATTTTTTCGGCAGATTCTGTCAGATAAACCGCTTTCTGGCAGAATCTCACAAGATTATCTGGCCGATTTTGGAAGATAACCATCTATCTATCAGAATCTGACAGATTCCTGCAAGATAACCATCCGGTCTCAATTGGAGACTTTTCATCTTCCACTAATTCAGAATTAAATTTTGAGGGTTGGCAAATTTTTCTAAAATGACCAAGCGCAGTCTTAATTGAACATTTCGATGCCTCATTGCAAAAATAAATCATTATCACAAGAACACTTTCAAGTCAAATTAGCATGATATTTTAAGACGTCAGGTAATGACAGGAAACATACTAGGCGGATTATTATTTTTAGAAGAGCGAACGAGAGAGAGAGAGAGAGAGAGAGAGAGAGAGAGAAATATGGCTACTTATTAATAAATTAGTGCTTCTAATACTATTAATGTGTCCTGGTTAAGTATTTTCAATATGGAAATGATCTTCTCAAATCGTCCCTCAGTTTGGCAGACTAATTTATTCAGGCGTGATCTAGATTGATTGTTCTTGTGTCACTTGTTACACCTACTCGTTCTAAGAGATGCTCTTTAATGATCAACATGTTTTCTGTATGAGAGCATGTATTACCATAATTGGGATCAGAGGTTAGGCCAAACTCTCAAGTCTTTCCACGCCCAAAATTTTCCATGTTCAAACAAGTAAGAAACGTTTGAAAAAATTTAAGAAGTCTTATGTCCTATTAAGTTCAAAAAATTAAAAAAGTTCAAAAAGTTCCAAAAGATCAAAAATTTCTGTTCTCAAGTTTTTTTTATTTCGTTTACAGCTGTCACCAGAAAATGAGCAAAATGTGCTCTATTACAACATCTATTTCAAAATCGTAGAATCAGAGAAAACCCCCCTTCCCCCCCCCCCCCCCCCCCCCCCGCTTTGTTCATAAAAGACGGATCAAAGTTGAACAGTTGTGGTCATTCGCAAGGAGTACACAAAATAAAAAAAACTTAATTTAGGTCCAATTAAATTTGAATTACTGAGCTCAACCGAGCAATTATTGCTACTGATAATAATTAACAAGCATCAAAAACTGGGATCTTTTCCGTTTATCTTATCTTTTCCACCCCCCCCCCCCCCCCCGTACGTTATGTGCCTCCCAGTTACATAACACGTGTCATTACATAGTAAATCATTATGTAAAATTACGGCACGTGCGTCGGGGGGGGGGGTGCAAATAATATGCCCCCACTAAGCTGGGAGGGCACAAACGGAAAAGATCCAAAAATTTATATAATCAAATTGGCTATGCAAGACAAACAGATCTTTTCAAGAAACAATTAAGATTTTGAAATCATTGGTGATGAAGCAAAGCGTTCGGCATTTATAGATTGAAAAATTTTACCCCGATATAAAAAAATGATAGCCTTTTTATACGAGACTATTAATATCTGTAGTTAATATCAACCATTTTGTCAATTTTGAAAAGCTTGATAAAAATGATGTTTTTTTAAAAAAAACTCAAAAATAACATGTTTTTTTAAATTGCGTGTTATTTTGAACTCGTATTTCACCAAATTTATATTTATTTTACATTTAATGTAATTGATGTTTAGAGTTAGACCATGATTAAAGTCATGTTTTAAACTCAATCGTGATTTTTTTGTGTGAACAATCTCCTTTTTGTTCACAGGATGGTAATTGTCTGACTTGGGAACAGAATTTCCCGTCTGAAGTACTTAATGACGCAATACAGTATGCAGAATAGATTAAAAGAAATTAAACAGGAAATATCAAGTCACACTCCTAGTACGATTAATAGGGAAAATTGCACTTTTTAAAACATAAAAATGTGCTTATGATAAAAAAGCAGCTATAATTGTTACAAAATTAAAGCGCATTAGTTCACACGCAAAGCAACGAGTAATTGGTCACTAAAACGGTAAAATAGTCAACACAAATGTTTTCAACGTATCAGAGTGAATTTTTTTGTGACAGGGAAAACTTAACTCTTGGGGAGATTTTTTGACATCCGATATTGTCAGTCGAGATAAATTGAAATCTCAAAGTTTTGCAATACATTTTCGGTTAAAAAAATGAACTTTGAAGATTAGAATCAAAAACAGAGTCCTTGCAAAGTTTTAATAGAAACTTCTTTATAATAAGATTGTTTTTTTCTCCGCATATTTAAGAAACAAGACAGCTCGTGCAAGGCTCTGTGTAGCACAATGTTCCATTACACATCTCAAGTTTTTCACCAAAATTGTTTTTAGTTTTTTTTCTTCTGAAATACTGATATTTTTGCACTATTAGCTTAACAACAAATAAAGGAAAGGAACCAAAAAAATCTTTAAAAAAAGTTGAACTAGTTTTGTTCAACTAGAAAGAAAGATAGAACCCGTATTCATTGAGTCCATGCTACAAGTTGGTTGAAAAAGAAAAAAAAATTGGTCAAATATTCAAAATTCACTGGTTTCCATTGAAATAAAGAACATTAAGTATATGAGAGCATTAAGGTGTCAACTGATGGTTATAGACAAGTTCACCTATACTTCTTCAGGGAACCAATTTGATCTTTGGGCAACTAAAAAATAACAAATGCTAAGGAAACTCAAAAAGCCATTAATGATTTACTGAAACAGCGAGGGAGCCATAAAAACAATGAGTTATTCTCTGAGAACGTATTATATAATGAAATCTTTCAAAGAGCAACCTTCACTTGAAAACTGATTTGTCTGTGATTGAGATGAAGAAAAATTGTGATAACAAACAACACTTATATAATTTTATTATGTCAATGAAAATTTCAATTGCTAAAAACCAATATGTTTAATGATTTTAGCAATTGCTCAATATGTTATCTCCGCAAAAAGTTAAAATGACATCGGAGAAATTTGCATATTTTGCATTGAAGCCACGAATCTATGATTTCAATATCTCCTAAATAAAATCCATTCTTATCTCAGCTGATAACAAAATATTCTCTGCAGTTTTCATTCTTTAAACGTAAACTCTACAGAGGGGAAACATAGCAAGCACTGGTCATCACTTAACATAAATGAACTCTTCATAAGATCAAAGCAATCAATCAACAATATTGATTATATTTTGTCGCTCGCTTTGTGAGGCACACTGTTTAGCGATATACACAAATCACCCCAACAATTGACTTACTCAATTGTATAATTGAAACTTAATCTCTCAGTCACAGCAGCCTTGATGAAGAAATTGACTATGGTTTCAAAAACGCACAACAGAAGAAAGCAAACTTTTTTCCAGCGAAACTTTTACAAAATACCTAGCAAAAAAGGTCAACTCGATCAGATACATAAAATTTGGATTGCAGAAGCAACTTTGGCTGAATTGGGGTTGCTCAAAATTTAAATCAAGAATAATGGTCAATGTCGTGCAACAATCAAGTCAGAAGTGAAACTTGAAAAAACATTGACTTTTGTCCTTATCGCAACCAAAACGAGTTGGTTGTTCCCGCAACTTAAAACTGAAAAAAAAACTTAACAAACTGTCTAGAACAATGTAATTGAATCCTTATCTACATTCTCTTACATTTTATGGTTTACCCCTCGTTCAAAGAACAAAAACCTTCTTTCCCCAAAACAATTTTGAGGACAAAAGTCTCCCCTGTTACCGGCAAATAGTTTCTTTGTTCCAAAACTTGTGCGACGCACTGAAGAGAGCATCAGCGGTCAGTGCAACCATCAAGTGCCGAGCACAGTAAACGGAACCCGAAAGCTGGCAGCCGGTCAAGACAAAGAAAAGACACAGAAAAGACACAGAAAAGACACAGAAAAGACACAAAAAAAAGACAAGCAATTTTTTCAGCGACGAAGCCAAGTTTGGGTTACAAACGTCACCCCGACGAGAGGATCAAGTTTTTTTTTACTGGTTTCAGACGTCACCAGCAGAAGTCCACCCGAGGTCTCAGACGTTACCTCTGATGTCCTGTTCCCCGTTTAGAGCCATCCAAAATCTCTATTTTTTTTTTCGACAAAAAGCCTCCAAAAAATTGATATTTATTCCCCAAAAAAGCTTATTTGTTACTATAACACCTCGATTCAAAAACCTCGACTTGTTTCATTATTTTCAAAGCGAGTTAAGGCCATTTTCTCATTTCTAAAGAAAAATCTGCGAAAAAAAAACACAAAAATCAGAAATGTTCCTTAAATCAGAAAATTCAAAAAACACAATTTAGTTTTCTGACTACATATCCGTTTCAATTGAGGAAAAAACTGTTAAACCACTCTTTTGAGTTAATTTGTAATCAAACAGAAAGCTATTTGCATCGATATATCCAATCAGTATCATATAAATAAGAAATGTCGGAGAAAATTTTTTGAATTCAGAAAATTCAAAAAACACAATTTAGTTTTCTGACTACATATCCGTTTCAATTGCAGAAAAAACTATTAAACCACTCTTTTGAACTCATTTGTAAACAAACACAAAGCTATTTGCATCGATATATCCAATCAGTATCATATAAATAAGAAATGTCAGAGAAAATTTTTTGAATTCAGAAAATGCAAAAAACAATTTAGTTTCTGACTACATATCCGTTTCAATTGCGGAAAAAACTATTAAACCACTCTTTTGAATTGGTTTTTAATCAAACAGAAAGCTATTTGCATCGATATATCCAATAAGTATCATATAAATAAGAAATGTCGGAGAAAAATTTTTGAATTCAGAAAATTCAAAAAACACAATTTAGTTTTCTGACTACATATCCGTTTCAATTGCGGAAAAAACTATTAAACCACTCTTTTGAATTGGTTTTTAATCAAACAGAAAGCTATTTGCATCGATATATCCAATAAGTATCATATAAATAAGAAATGTCGGAGAAAAATTTTTGAATTCAGAAAATTCAAAAAACACAATTTAGTTTTCTGACTACCTATCCGTTTCAATTGCGGAAAAAACTACTAAACCACTCTTCTGAATTAATTTTTGATCAAACAAAAAGCCACTTTGATCGATATATCACATCGGTATCATATCAATGAGAAATGTTAGAAAAAATTTTTTTGAATTCAGAAAACTCAAAAAAAAAAAATTTAGTTTTCTGATTACATATCCACTTGAATTAAGGAAAAAACTAATAAAACACTCTTCTGAATTAATTTTAATTTTCGATTAAACAAAAAGCCACTTCGATCGATATATCACACCAGCATCATATCAATAAGAAATGTCGGAGAAAATTTTTTGAATTCAGAAAATTCAAAAAACACAATTTAGTTTTCTGACTACATATCCGTTTCAATTGCAGAAAAAACTATTAAACCACTCTTTTGAACTCATTTGTAAACAAACACAAAGCTATTTGCATCGATATATCCAATCAGTATCATATAAATAAGAAATGTCAGAGAAAATTTTTTGAATTCAGAAAATGCAAAAAACAATTTAGTTTCTGACTACATATCCGTTTCAATTGCGGAAAAAACTATTAAACCACTCTTTTGAATTGGTTTTTAATCAAACAGAAAGCTATTTGCATCGATATATCCAATAAGTATCATATAAATAAGAAATGTCGGAGAAAAATTTTTGAATTCAGAAAATTCAAAAAACACAATTTAATTTTCTGACTACATATCCGTTTGAATTGCGGAAAAAACTATTAGACCACTCTTTTGAACTCATTTGTAAACAAACACAAAGCTATTTGCATCGATATATCCAATCAGTATCATATAAATAAGAAATGTCAGAGAAAATTTTTTGAATTCAGAAAATGCAAAAAACAATTTAGTTTCTGACTACATATCCGTTTCAATTGCGGAAAAAACTATTAAACCACTCTTTTGAACTCATTTGTAAACAAACACAAAGCTATTTGCATCGATATATCCAATCAGTATCATATAAATAAGAAATGTCAGAAAAAATTTTGTTGATTTAAGAAAATTCAAAAAACACAATTTAATTTTCTGACTACATATCCGTTCGAATTGCGGAAAAAACTATTAGACCACTCTTTTGAACTCATTTGTAAACAAACACAAAGCTATTTGCATCGATATATCCAATCAGTATCATATAAATAAGAAATGTCAGAGAAAATTTTTTGAATTCAGAAAATGCAAAAAACAATTTAGTTTCTGACTACATATCCGTTTCAATTGCGGAAAAAACTATTAAACCACTCTTTTGAACTCATTTGTAAACAAACACAAAGCTATTTGCATCGATATATCCAATCAGTATCATATAAATAAGAAATGTCAGAAAAAATTTTGTTGATTTAAGAAAATTCAAAAAACACAATTTAGTTTTCTCAATCCATATCCGTTTCAATTGCGGAATAAACCAATAAAACACTCTCTTGAAATAGTTTGCAGTCAAACAGAAAGCCATTTCCGTAGATTTATCCAATCAGTGTCATATAAATGAGAAATATCAGAAAAAAATTTTTGAATTCAGAAAATTCAAAAACACAAGTTAGTTTTCTGACGACATATTCATTTGATTTCCCAAATAAACCACTAAACAAACCCCTAAGACACGTCATTGCCAGTCAGTTTGATAGTTTCAACTGTATAGGGAAGTAAATAGAAAGTCCTTAGGCGCCACACCAAATATCAAAACTTTCATTTGACGAAAATAAATACCATTTTAATTTTTTTTGGAAAATACGTCCAAACTTAATTTTTTGCTGAAGTCCTCGGTCTCAGACGTTGCCGTCTCCGAAGTCCCTTTATCCCTATTGGTTTCAGGCGTTACCCTTAGCAGAAGAGGAGTTTTCGAAGAAAATTGATTCCAGTAGTCACCAGAAATTTTGATATTTTTTTCCTACTCTCAGTTATTTTGAAAGGCAGTTCTCAGACAATATCTGTCGGAGAGAGCTTTGAAAGTTTAGTAGAGTCAATGCATATTAAAGATAACGAAGGAAGAGTGAAAAACAACAGATAAAGCCACACAGTTTTAAAGAAAACGAAAAAGTTTTTGCAAAACCCGAAAAAAGTCAATACACCAAAGAGATCCAAAGATCTCCACAACATGACTCGCCTCTGCAATTTTCTAGCATTCAGTAGCCCCTCTGTAACTCTTGTTGCCTAAACGTATCGTACTTTTACAAATTTCTTATCTTTAGCCGTCACAACAACAATAAACTGCTAGAAAAAGAACAGGTTTCAAAGTTATAAATTCGCAAAAAACTGTGAGAGTTAATTTTAATCATAGTGCTCGGTTAGGGTTAGGAAGCTGAGGAAAGTTTCTTGAGTAGCTTTATAAGCTTGGTAATTTATTCGAATTTGAGAGAAACAGAGGAGTTTATTGAAGTTTTCAAGAAAAAAGGAGTTTAATGTAACAATTAATTGAACTCTGTTCTAATATTGGTTCAACTGCATAATTGTAGCAAGGCACAGTTTTCCTGTAAACCACAGTAGCCACACACACTAGTTCAAACAGTTAACCCCAGCTATTTAAACGAAACTTGTGTTAATTCAACAAAAAACAAGCAATTATTTAGGTTTGTTGAACGAAAAACGATTAAAACGCGCGAACTTTCGGAAAAGCTTTTAGGTTTTTTAGTGCAAAAAGCTAGATTTAGCACACAAAACACATCCTAGGACATCAATTTTACGAAAAGTTACGTCGCTGGTCTTTTGAACAAGAAAAAACTGGAATCATTAGCATTCAAACCTCAGACAACGCTTTTTCAAATCAAAAATTTGCGTCGCTCCGGTTCTCAAAGCCGTTCTTCACCTTCAGTAACGAGCTGCTTCACCAACAGCTTCAACAGTCAGCTTCAACAAAGCAACAGCCACCAAGATGTCGAAGCAGAACAGCGCTGAATGTCAGTTTGCCATCAATATGTTCAAAGCGAAAGAAATGTCAATGAAGAAACTGCTCGATCTCCTTGAGAAAACTGTGGAGCAGAAAAGGAGTTTCCGATCATTGTCTTTGATGATCAACAAGATCAAAGGCCAGGAAGCGGAGCTCAAAAGACTCTCAGAGGAAATGATGAGACAGCAAACACATCAAAGTACTGCATCATCAATATTGAATAGGCAAACGACATTAATAACTCGACTCAAGGAATTGGAACTGCAAGTCGACCTCTTGGACGATGATGGCCAGCTCAGTCAGTCTTCCAGTCGCATTAGAGATGATGTCAGCATGATCTCCAGCAGAAGAAACGACGACAAGTTCCAGTGACGACAAGGAACGAATCCAGCATCAGCGCGATATAGAAGAAAAGCAGACAAGCAGTAACTTCATCAATCAGCCGCCCCCAATACCACCACGGCCAAGACAACCATCATTCATCATTTCTAAATTTCCGGCCTCATCATTTCTACAAACATCTAATGAACCAGACTTCAAATTCAACATTTGCTTGAAGCCCACCAAAGAAATCCTAAAAGGGAAGTTCATGAAAGTCTTCTAAAATCGAAAAATAACTTTGAAAACCAAATAAATGCTCCCAATCCTTTTCCCTACTTTGACAAAGATACCAGCCAGGAATTCACATCTCCAACAAAATTAAGGAAAGTTGAAATTGCCTCCACTCTGAAAAACAGACAGGTCAACGAAATTGAAACAGCTCAAATCAACTTGAGTGACAATTTTATTACGTCGCAGAACCTTTTGCCTCCAATCCAAAATTTGAACCTTTCAGGCAATCGCTCACTTTCAAACCCCTTCAATTTGGCTGATACAACTATCCAATTACATGCAGATGGTCTAGAGGAAACCTTTAATTTAAACTTGCCAAAGCAAAGAAACAATCAGGATTCATTTGCCAACAGAAATCCTCAATATCATAATTTTCCCAATGTGCAACAAAAATTTGGACCTTCTCAAGTTCACATAGGAACAAATGGATACCCCGAAAGTCAATTTTTGAACTGTGATCGGCAAAAGCTCCCTGCTTACCCACAGTGGCAAACAGAACCTCACATCTTCCAAGTAAAACTGATAAAATAGTCTTAGAAAACGACTGCCTACAATCCAATCAATGTATTAATCCTATAACTGGGGTACACTCCACAAGTGTCCCACCAATTACCATGCAACTCATGGAACAACCGCATCAAAATACCGTCTCAAATCCTGCAGCTCCTAATTTTCAGCCAAACCAGGTAGCTTCAGAATCAAACGTAATTGCAGCTCCTCTGCAATTTCCACAACCTGTGAACAGTCAACACGGGCTCGTCAGCACAGGTTTCTCAATTAATCAAAATATGGCAGAGCCCAGTCAGTTGTGTAACAACCAGTTTATTCCTGGCTCTCAACTTCAATCGAACCTTCAAGCCCCAGTAACTTCCACGATCCATGGCCCAATGTGCATTAATCAACAGCTAAATCCTGTTGGACAAAATCAGTTCAGCCAGCCTCTAATCAACCAGAGTTTACTAACCACTGTCAATCAACATATTAGCTCAGTACACTCGAACACTAATGGAACACAGGAAAGAGGAAATAATGATTTCAAACATTCAATCAAATTGCCACCTCTGAAACTTCAGAATTTCAATGGTAACCCTATCCACTTTCACGAGTGGATCAATAACTTCAACACAATGATTCACAACAACACTTCCATTACAGACACGCATCGTATAACCTACTTGCAGAATTCTGTAAGTGGGAAAGCAAAAGACTTGATTCATGCTTACTCCTGCTATCCATCTTATTATCAGACAGCACTGAATGAACTAATCCGACATTTCGGTGATCGTACTGTAGTTGTTAATGCGTCCATAAACCAGCTCGAAAACTGGCAAATGAACTTCCAAAACAAGCAAAGCTTCATTGCCTTTTCCTCATTTTTGAAAAGACTTGTGCAAGCCTTCCAATACCTTGGCTTTACAGCAGACCTCCAGTCTACAACACTCATTAAGAAAGCCAAAGAGAAAACACCACATCATCTTTTGGTTCTGAAATTCTGAAATGGACTGAACATTGTCTTACCGAGCTCAGCTCAGACCCGACTCTCGTCGATTTTCAACAATGGTTAGAGCTCCAAGCTCAAATCTACGACAAAGTGAGTCGAGAAAGCAATCAAAGAACCATCAGTTCTCAAGCCTCAAAGTTTGTCAACTCGAACAACCTACAAACCAAGCCATACAAAAGCAACCTCCCATTGTCAGTCAACAACGCATCAGCGGAAAACAATAGAAAACATTGGAACTTTGCGCCTCAGCAGAAACAACCGTCAACTTCACAAAACGTTCCAAATAAAACTTTTAACACAAAACGATCTTGCGAGAAGTGCAAACAAGAACACAGCATTGCCACTTGCCCTGAGTATCAGTTGTGCTCACCAGGTGATCGATACAACCTCGTCAGCCAAAGAAATTTGTGTACAAACTGCTTGAGCAACAAACACCACAAACAAACGTGCCCATCGCAAAAACGATGTCAAGTTTGCAGTGGATTCCACCACACAACTCTTCATGATCCTGCCAAGCAAATCAAACGCCCTACAGCAACCTTTTCTACTGAAGTTGTTTCTGGTAGCAATCCAACAGCTTCTTCTAGTAGTAACGATTCAAGTGAAAATCCAAATACATCTTCTCAACAGAAAAGTCAAACAACAAAGCCCCCAACAGCCGTTATGGCCAAACTTTCAACAACCAAAGCCATCAAAACGTGTAACGACGTAATTTAAACGGCAATGCAATAAACCAATCGTTCAGCATTAACCAGTGCTCAGAAACACCGAAAAATTGGTATGAGCAAATGCAGCTTATTCCGGTTTCATTCCTCAAGGGGGATAAAGCATTCGATACCTACGCCCTCATAGATCCCGGTAGCCAATTCAGCTTTGTATTGGACGCCATAGCTGAATTTCTTGAGCTTCCCCGTGAAACTCAACAGTCAGTACCACTACAATTTCTCAAAACTGAGAACAGCTTGTCCCTCTCAAAAATTGCTGAGCCAGTCACAATAACTCCATATAAGTCAACTGAAATATCGTTTGAACTCTCTCGAACGATCAGCAACCCGTCCCTGAACGTCGCAGCTGCAAAAATTTTTGAACTTAATCAAATTTGTGATGCCTTCAACAGTTTGCGCCACATACATTTCCCAAATATTGCCGATGGCAAAATCGGCGCCCTCCTCGGTGTTAATGCAATCGCATTCACCTACCCTACACATGTTATACCTGGCAATCAAATTCAACCGTTTGGCGTGAAAACTAAACTTGGTTGGACCCTCGCCTGTGAATATGAGGACCGTATCTCAGCAACCACTCAGCAGCCCACAAGTCACCAGAAGAAGAAATTTATTTTCCATGTGTCAAGAAACAGAACAGATGAACCCGGACTTGACGAACTTGTTCAACAGTTCTGGAGTATTGAAGCAGATGGCATTCAGAAGGACCGTGAACAAGTTTACACAAAACAAGAAGAACAAATTCTTGATATTTTGAAGAACTCTATCAATCAGAATGGTGAGAGATATGAAATCAAACTGCCCTGGAAATCAGAAATAAAGTTGGAAAACAACTTCTATTCTGCACTGAACCAAGTCAAAAGCCTCAACACACGCCTTCAGCGTAAACCTTTGTTGCAAGAAAATACAATAAGACTCTCTTGACAGACCTTGAGAAAAAATATGTCAAACCGGTGGAAATGCAAGATCCTCAACCAGACAGAATTTGGTACCTGCCACACCATCCTGTAGAAAATATCAACAAGCCAGGAAACGTCCGCCAAGTTGCAAATGCCGCTTCAAAATTCCGCGGCCAATCGCTTAATTCAAACCTTCTCACAGGACCCGATCTCCTTAATAACCTTTTAGGTGTCCTGATGAGATTTCGAGAACATTCCGTTGCAGTCCTTGCGGACATCGAAAGCATGTTTATGCAAATCGCCATCCATCAGATTGATCAATCTGCTCTTCGATTTCTCTGGTTAGCAGACAATCAGATACAACAATACCAATTTACCAGACTCATCTTTGGAGCAAATTGCTCGCCTTCGTGCGCAATATACGTTCTTAACCATTGCGCTAAAGAGAACATTCAACATTTCCCAGAGGCCCTCAAAGCCGTCAGAAAGCACTTTTACATGGATGACTACATCCAATCACATGCAACAGAAAAAAACGCTTGCAAGGCAGTTCTTGAAACAAAACATTGTCTAAAAACAGGTGGGTTTCGACTCACAAAATTTGTTTCAAACAGCTCTATAGTCCTAAATCAAATACCTCCAGATGACAAAGACAACCGGACAGATATTGTTTGAGTTCTTGGTGTTAAATGGAATCCTGAGAAAGACTGTTTTCTTATGAAACCTCTCGCTCATTTCCCAAAAGATGCCTTAGCGTACACTCAACGTAAGATCTTTAGTCTTGTCTCCTCGATCTTCGACCCAATTGGGATAATGTCGCCATCAACGATCCGTTTCAAAATAGTTCTTCAAGAACTGTGGAAACTTAAGAAAAAATGGGATTAACAAATTGACCCTCAAGTAGTTAAACCACTTCAAAAGAATTTGGACTTATACTTTTTTTCACCAGAAGTGACATTAAACAGAAGTCTCAATAAGAGTTGCCATTCACCCGAAAGTGAAAATGAAATCCATGTATTTGTCGACGCCTCAGCTGTAGCAGTTGCAGCCGTTGCATACTTGAAAACAGTTCCTAACTTAGCCGCTGATGTTGAAACTTGTTACTTAATAGGCAAATGCAAAGTTGCTCCAATTAAACAAATCAGCATACCCAAATTAGAGTTGGAAGCCGCAGTCATCGGAGTGCGCATCCTTTCAACCATCATGAAAGAGTCATCGTTTCACATTACTCGTTCTACAATCTGGACAGATAGTCAAGTAGTACTTGTCTGGTTATCCACAACCAAGAAACAACCTGTTTTTGTTGCGAATCGCCTCAAAGAAATCCTTGCATCAACTGATATTTACCAATGGAAACACGTTACCACAAAAAAAATCCAGCTGACCACGGGACCCGTGGTCTCAATACAGACGAAATACCAGCCAAGTGGCTAACAGCGCCAGCATTTCTTTCCACAAGACAGCTCAGTGCTCCTGAAAACTCTCCAAAGCATGTGTTAGCAACGCATGAAATTTCACGCAATTTGTCGGAGCAAATAATCGACCCGACACGGTTCTCAACTTGGAACAAGTTGCTCCTGACTATAGAAACAGTCTTCAATTTGGTCTTTCGGATTAGAAAACAAAGACCTAAAGATCAGCAGTATATAACAGAAGACGTCATTCTTGCAAGAAATCGGCTGATCAAAATGTCGCAGCAAAATTTCTTCTTCTCAACAATCCAAGCCCTGAAACGTGGTTCCAGGATAGATTCAAAGAGCAAAATCCGTTCGCTCAACCCAATGTTGGACAACAATGAAATGCTTCGGTCATGCGGAAGATTGCAATTTGCGCCAGATAACCTCGAAGTCGAGAAATTTCCGATTATACTGCACGCAAAAGACAAGATAGCGAGACTCTATATAGAGCATGCACACAACATTTGCATTCATCAAGGAACAGAGCCAGTGAAAACTTTTGTGCAGCAAAGATACCACATCAGTGGCCTCAGGAAAACACTTTTGAGTATAAAGTACCGATGTTTCCTCTGCAGACGATTTGCCGCTCAAAACATTCAACCTGTAATGGCTCCCCTTCCTGCCTGCCGGTTTCCGACACACTCTACTCAGTATCCTTTCGCGAACAGCGGAGTCAACTTTTTTGGACCCTTTTATATAGAAGATGCCAAAGGACAGATTGAAAAACACTACGGTCTCATCTTCATTTGCCTGGTTACTAGGTGTGTCCATCTAGAAGCTTGTCCCGATTTCAACACTGACACTTTTCTAAACGCTTATCGACGTTTTGTAAGCCGCAGATGTCAGCCAACAACAATGCTCAGTGACAATGGCAAGACATTAATTGGTGCACTCTATTGATCATTCTAGGCTCCAGAAGATTGTCGCTTGATGTGTTCAGGACAATTTTGGTCGAGACCGAAGCTATATTGAACTCCAGACCACTAACGATTGTCGCTGACCTTCCGGAAAATGAAATGCCTCTCACGCCAAACCATTTTCTGATCAACAGACCGTTCAATTCTCTCCCACCAGGATAGTTTGACAGCCAAGAACCCGCCAGTTTCAAGTCTTGGAAGAATGTGCAGCAAATGGTTGACCATTTCTGGAAACGACTCGTCAAGGAGTATCTTTCGACACTGTTAAAGAGGTCTAAATGGAGCGATAGTGGCCAAACACCACTGAGAGTCAACGACATTGTTTGGATTCTGAAAGATATGACTCCAGGTGGAATTTGGCCCCTTGGACGTGTTCTCGAGGTCTACCCTGGAGGAGATGGACAACACCGTGTGGTGAAGGTGAAAACGGCTTACGGCACGTACGTTCGCCCGGTCTCCGCGCTCGCACGCGTTTTGGCTGATTAGCCCATTTTTTCTTGACCTTTTTCCGAAACGGTTCTCTAGGCAACTTGAGTTACACCCTCTATGACGATCTGGTCAACCGTCTGTGATGAGTTAGTTGGCCTCCTCTTTCCCCTGGAGCATGTCGTGCAACAATCAAGTCAGAAGTGAAACTTGAAAAAACATTGACTTTTGTCCTTATCGCAACTAAAACGAGTTGGTTGTTTCCGCAACTTAAAACTGAAAAAAAACTTAACAAACTGTCTAGAACAATGTAATTGATTCCTTATCTACATTCTCTTACAGTCAAATGTCAGTGATGGTAAAAACTCGATGATACTTGAACTCATAAATATCTTGTTCAGATTATGATGCACTCGATGTGAAAAAAATTATCGATTGCTAAAAAATTATCGATGGATAGAACCCGACTAGATTTACAGATTGAAAACATTGTATCTTTGTATTAAAATATATGACTTCGAGAGATCCTGGTCAAATTGGCATGGTGTATCAAGGGTCTTCCCAGGAGGGGGTCTACACCTGCATCGGGAGTTCAGTACAATTGTGAAGCGTTCAAATCGAGCAGAAAATGAGGGCTTGAACAACTGACTGTCTTTTTTTCAAATCGTTGCTCAATCATGAATGGTCAAATGTCAATGATGGTATAACTTTGATGATACTTGAACTCATAAATATCTTGTTCAGATTATGATGCACTCGATGTGAAAAAAATTATCGATTGCTAAAAAATTATCGATGGATAGAACCCGATTAGATTTACAGATTTCTACAATGAAAACATTGTATCTCTGTATTAAAATGTATGACTTTGAGAGATCCTGGTCTAATTGGCATGGTGTATCAATGGTCTTCCCAGGATGGGGGTCTAAACCTGAATCAATAGTTCAATAAATTGCTGAGGTGTTCTGCTCGGGCAGAAAACAAGAATTTCTGAACAGCTGAACATTTTATGCAATAACTTGTTACCATCCATGAGGGATAAGAATAGACAAATTGACGCTAACCGCAAAATTTGATTATTCGGCCAAAATTACAGCTGCCAGACAAGTGCAATGCCAAAAGTGCAATGCCAAACTGCCAAAAAACAAACTGCCCTGGGGAATTTAAAATTGGTGAAAAATATAAATGGTTTTTGCAAAAAATAAGCAAAAGTTGCAATAAGGAGTCAAAAATAGTTGACAAAATAGTTATTTCGATTTGATAGAGAAACCCAATCTCCTACAGAACAATTCGAATCTGTTAAATCTCTTATAAGATTTCCCATCTTTTGGTCCTTTAAAATTGTTATTTTAACACTCACCTGTGCCACCTATCAGTAGTTTTGTAACTACTTAAATTTCTGTTACATTCGTATGTCGTAAAGCGTTTATCTCAACCTTGCTCTCTCTCATACCCACTTTCTCTCTCTCTCTCACTCACTCACTCTCTCTCTCTCTCTCTCTCTCTCTCTCTCTCTCTTGCTTTCTTGCTTTCTCTTTCTCTCTCTCTGTCTCTTCTTTCTCTCTATATATATCTCTCTCCCTCTTTCTCTCTCTCTCTATCTCTCTATCTCTCTCTCTCTCTCTCTCTCTCTCTCTCTCTCTATCTATCTCTCTCTCTTTCTCTCTCTATCTCTCTCTCTCTCTCTCTCTCTCTCTCCCTTTCTTTCTCTCTCTCTCTCTCTCTCTCTCTCTCTCTCTCTCTCTCTCTCTTTCTCTCTCTCTATCTCTTTCTCTCTCTCTCTCTCTCTCTCTATCTCTCTCTCTCTCTCTCTCTCTCTCTCTCTCTCTCTTTCTCTCTCTCTCTTTCTTTCTCTCTTTGTCTCTTCTGCTGGTAGAAATATTGGCATTTTATATTGATTTTTAGCAGCCTTTAATTTCAGTTTGTGGGCTTTCCAGATAATTGTTCGAATCTATTACGGGTACATTAGCATTAGCTACGCTCGACTGTATATAACTCAGTGAACACAGAAATGAAATTTGTGATTAATAAAATTTTGAAGAAATCCGAAACAATATCGACATTGTTTTGGATTTCTTCAAAATTTTATTAATTTGTGGCACCAGTCAATGTATTATGAGTCATATATGACCTTGTATGAAATCCAAGAAATTTTTTCAACTTCAATGGAAAATCAAAATTATACAGTTTTTAGTCTTTGAATTCTTTTGTATGATCCTTGTATGATTTCTAGGAAATCATATATGGTCCTTGTATGACTACCAAGAATTCATACAAATCATATATGACCTAGTATGATTACTAAAAATCATATATGACCTAGTACGAAATCAAAGAAAGTTGTATGATCGTTGACACGGGTCTTGCTGCCTAGTTATGATAGCGGTTGTGGTATTAGCAGCTTAAATTAATTTTTTGCAATTAATTGCTCGAATTACTTTATGGATGCAATCTACCACTAGAGTAAAGGTCGGTTGAAGCAACAATTTTGCCAGCGTTGAAGTTTACACGACAATTACCCAATATTAAAATACCAACAAAGTATCATTGTCTTTTTGCTCATTTTATTCACATAATGTCTCTAAACAACAATCCGATGACATATTATTGGAAGGCATTACAAGCATGCATTAACATGATCCAGAAGACATTTGACCCAGTGTTTGATTCTGATAGTTTCAAATCAAGTGTGAAAAGCCGTTGATGCATGGCTGAGTCCCAAGAATCATGTCCAAATGAACTAATCTCACTTAAATAACACGCTTAAAAAATCAATACACTATTATTTTTTTTAGACGTCATCATGCTAATATATTTTCCTGAGAAATTAAACAATATACTAAAGTTTGGTTATTTTGGCTCATTGGCAATGGGTATTTTGATCTGATGCCCTTTTAATTATCACATCAAGGAAAAGTTGAATACAGATGTATGTTACTTTTGGATGCATTTCTGCACTGATATCACGTGTGTTTTATGTACTAGTTAGAAATAACCAAAACTGAGTGGCCTCTGAAAACTTCATTTTAAAAGGAAATTTGAGAAAAACTGTTCAACAAAACTGCTCAGCTTAACGAAAGATTTTTATTGCGAGAATTTTATCACTAAATCAAAGCAGTTAAAAAATGTGTTCAGAATCTCTGGAAAGGGTAATCTCTATGAAAGGGTAAGCCGATCACAATAGATTATAGAGAATGGAGCAACAACTTTTTTTTCATAAATGAAAAAAAAACATTTTCAGTGTCACCTTGTTAATATTATCTCTAAAATTTTATTGGTTATTGCCGAAACGGTTTTATCAATCTTTAAAATAACCTCTGTGTTTGTTTGAAAGAAAACAGATACAGAGTACTACATAAACTGCAGTCTAAATCTTAAAATACAATAGTTTTTTTCTGAAATAATAATTGTTTTTACAAAAAACTAAACTATATCAAAAACGGATAGGTTTATATTTTTGATCTTTAGATTTGGAAGTTTCCCTACAACCTAACATGAAATTTGCAATAAAAAACAATGGAAATTTTCTGTCATCGCAAGAATATGCAGGTCTTCATCCTATGGAAATTCTTCGGGACAATTTGGCTGAGTTTAAAGAAGCGCTGCGAAAAACTTTATTAAACAGCGTAAAAAGCTGTGAAAAACTTATATAAACAACACAAACCAACAATGATCACATGTCAGTGGATCAAAATTGCAGCTATGTACTCTTTTGTTAGAGTAATGGTGAACATCATATATAGGTCATTTAAACTTAAAAAGATGTCAACAAGCTTGCATACGTATTTTTTGGTATAAATAAACATTCGTTTCGTAGAACAACTATTTTGTAGCACGCAAAAAACACGCACTTCATAAATGAAGCACATTATTGGGTCAATATTTTGTCAAAATTAATGCAGCATTTGCCTTTCCAAGCTCTGAATATTTTTTTTACCGCACTCAGCGTTAAAAATTACAGTAGTCGAAAAATAGTAGTCTTATATACATTAGACCACCCATGTACACGTCTATCAGTAATCTAACTAATACATTACATAGCTCTAATGCTACACTAATGATTTTTCCTACCTCTAAAATAGTATTCTAAAAAGCTCTAGTGACCGATATATCGAAAAACTTGCAAGAATCTTGCAAGTTTTCTCGCAAGATCTTGCAAGAGAATGCATACGGCTTCCATCTTCTTGCAAGATTCTCGCAAGCTTTTTAATTCTCAGGTTCGAGTTGTTTTTAATTGTTTCTTGGAGAATCTTATTTGAAAGTGAACTCTTGCAGGAAAGTTTCAAAGTTCTTATTTCAAAGTTTTATTGATTTGGGATTGCTTGTTTGATTTTTTCTCGATAATGGTTAAAAACATCATCTGCGTTTCAAATCAAAATAAAACGCACGTTTCCAAGTTTTAAAATGCCGAATGTCTGCAGTGCCAGAAGTTGCAATGTCAGCAATTATTCCTTCATATACATAGTCGAAACTTCCAAGTTGAGTGTTAGACTAGTTATGTTGTTTAAAGAGAACCGCGTAGCATTTTGAGATGTGAAGCTATATTTTTGGGGTCTTTCCCATTATAGCCTCCTGAAAATATAGCCCCCCATTATGGTATATTTACCATGATGGGGGGGCTATAGGTTATCCGACCACTAAGCTGGGGGGTATAATGGGAAAGACCCAAATTTTGAAGTGACTTCCGCAGAATGACGTAAATTGTGTTTTTAAAGGACGAAAGTTTATAGAAGTCTACTTCTGGCTGTGCACATAGGATCTTCTGGCATTTTGACTTCAGGCAATGCAGACATTCAGCATTTTTAAAAAAGCATTTTAAATCATGGTCACAAAATTCGCATAATTGTCACTTCATAGTTTCTGACTTAACGTCTCAAACCAATACGCTGTCATCTAAAAATTACAGTAGTCGAAAAATAGTAGTCTTATATACATTAGACCACCCATGTACACGTCTATCAGTAATCTAACCAATACATTACATAGCTCTAATGCTACTCTAATGATTTTTCCTACCTCTAAAATAGTATTCTGAAAAGCTCTAGTGACCGATGAATCGAAAAACTTGCAAGAATCTTGCAAGTTTTCTCGCAAGATCTTGCAAGAGAATGCATACGGCTTCCATCTTCTTGCAAGATTCTCGCAAGCTTTTTAATTCTCAGGTTCGAGTTGTTTTTAATTGTTTGTTGGAGAATCTTATTTGAATTTGAACTCTTGCAGGAAACTTGCAAGATTCTTGCAAGATTTGACATTCAAAAGGTATTTTAGAAAAAAACCAATTAGAATCAGTTCAACTGATCGAAATTCCTGTAAATGTCAATTCAGTTGGTTTTCAGTTAGTTTTAGCTGCTAAATATAATCAAGAAACTTTTTAGAATTTAAAAAGTTGCAAGATTCTTGCAAGATTATGAATCGGGGCTAATTGTTTTCCATGGATTTCGGTTTTTTAACTTGTTGAAAAAAAAACAATAATTTTCTTCAGATGTGTTTTCTACAACAAAAGTAACCTGATTTATTTTTTTTGCCTTGATTGATTTCTTGCAAGATTCTTGCAAGTTTTGAATCACCTTGCAAGATTCTTTCAAGTTTTAAATTCACTCAACACTAGGGAGAGTACAAAAAAGAAATGATTTGCATCGCATCTCGGGTACTTTAGTTGAAAGCATTTTTTCTTGATAATGTCAACTTAAAATTTTGTGATGATAACCTTAAATTACGCTATTTAATTTAGCTTTTGTAGGTGTTTGCGTCTGCTTCCCAGGAAAACCAATTGGGAATTAGATCTGTATAGCCAACTTGATTAAATTCCACAAATTAGGGCAAAATTAACCACAGGCAGGGCCACTGGATGGCAATCTAGTTTTGTACCTGTTTGTCATAAGGAAAGTACCAGGCATTCATGACACAGACGAGTTCCGCTTTGAATGGTTTGAGAACCATTGTGATGCCATTGGACAAGAGGGCAGGTGGGGAGGGGAATCCCTCGTTGAAGTGCTCCCCTGACAACTGGGTGAAGAAGATGATGTCTGGCATCCACATCTCCCTCACCTGCAAGTCTATTCGGCCTATGTTCCCGTTCTTCTCTGGCACCCAGCTGAAATTATCAAAACCCTTGTTCACGCATAATAGGAACAAAAGGATCTTACATTTGTGCCCCCCCCCACCCCCCAATTGCATTAGCTCAAATCACCAAACCAGAACATTTATGACTTTTTCTTAGTACCGTTTGTTCTTATTTCAAAGTTTTATTGATTTGGGATTGCTTGTTTGATTTTTTCTCGATAATGGTTAAAAACATCATCGGCGTTTCAAATCAAAATAAAACGCACGTTTCCAAGTTTTAAAATGCCGAATGTCTGCAGTGCCAGAAGTTGCAATGTCAGCAATTATTCCTTCATATACATAGTCGAAACTTCCAAGTTGAGTGCTAGACTAGTTATGTTGTTTAAAGAGAACCGCGTAGCGTTTTGAGATGTGAAGCTATATTTTTGGGGTCTTTCCCATTATAGCCTCCTGAAAATATAGCCCCCCATTATGGTATATTTACCATGATGGGGGGGCTATAGGTTATCCGACCACTAAGCTGGGGGGTATTGTAGCTGAGAAGTAAAACAGTCTACCAAATTCAAGTTTCCAATTCAATCTTTTTATATAGTCAACGTCATAAGTTCGTATAAAGCAACGTATAAGTATTGGCGAACATAGCAACAAGTGAGAGTTTAGACGGCAAGGTTTTTTTGATGCTCTTTTACTGGTTTTTTGTCTGATGTCATTGACGTCAGAATCAGTTCATAATCGATCAACAATCGTCTGAAGAACCTAAAAATATTAAGCCGAAAACCACCATAATCCGTACATATCGTAGTTATATTTACTTAAAATTAGGTTATACGAACTTTTTCCGAACTTTCTATGCATATTAGAACGTTTTATATGCATTTAAATACTCAATTCTGATTGGCTAATAATCTCTCGCTTAAATCTATTTAGTTACTAACATCCTCCGGCCCAGAAGAAGATGCTGGGAGAATGGGTACTAATTTTACAAGCGGGCGAACGAGCAATCCAGAGGACGTGCGCAATACGGCGGAGCGTGCGACGCTGTCTGAACCGTAACGGAGTTCAGTGATCCGAGCAGAGGGGTAGTAACCCCTCGGGTTGGTTTCTTCAACTACCCAAACCAAATCACCGGTCTTAAGGTGATGGTCGGCAGGCGTCTGCCACTTGGAACGTCGGTTCAGCGCCGGTACGTATTCTTTGATCCAACGAGACCAAATAGCGTTAGCGTAGGACTGCGCGCGGGCGTAACGTTTACGGTGATCAAACTCATCTACGCCAATGATGGAAGGGAGACTACGTGCTTGGTTACCGAGGAGAAAGTGATTAGGTGTTAATGCGCCTAGGTCGGCCGGGTCGGCGCTTACGGGCGTTAACGGACGCGAATTAAGTGCATGTTCGACCAGACAAAAAGTGGTACTTAAAACCTCATCTGTGAGGCGACGTGTTCCAAGGATTGTGTAAAGTACGCGCTTGAAACTACGTACTAGCCTCTCCCAGATGCCACCCTGGTGTGGCGCACTGGGCGGGTTGAACCTCCACTTGATGCCTTTGTGGGCAAGTTCCACAGCGATGTTGATGGTATTCCACTTTTCGATGTTCTCGCGTAGTTCTTTTTCCGCGCCAACAAAGTTAGTGCCATTGTCTGACCAAATAATGGCTGGTGTACCCCGACGGGAGACGAACCGCTCCACTCCCATTACACACGAACTGGCGTCCATGGACGGAACGATTTCAACATGAACGGCACGAGTAGTTAAGCATGTGAAGAGGAAACCCCACCTCTTCTCGGTAGTCCTACGTACAGTAACGTAAAACGGGCCGAAGTAGTCGACCCCGGTGTTCGTGAAGGGAGGAGACTGGTATGCGAGTCTTTCTACTGGGAGGTCAGCCATAATGGGTTGAATAGTGGCAGCGCGGAACGTTCTGCACGTGACGCAGTTGGATTTAATTGAACGCAGTGAGGATCGTAACTTAAGGATGGTATAACGTTCTTGCATTTTAGCCCTCAGGTAGTCAATACCTTGATGATGATGTTTAACGTGGGTGTGCCTGAGGAACAACTTTACAAATGCATGGCGTGCGTCAAGAACGATAGGATGTTTTACATCAAAGTCAACTTCGACCAACCGTTTGATGCGGCCGGCCGATCGGATTAGACGATTTGGCCCAATGAAGGGAGATAACGGAGCAATGCGGCTACTCCGTTTAACGGGTTTGTTTTCGAGGAGAATTTTTCTCTCTGCATTGAATGACTCCCCTTGCACAAGATACTGGAGATGACGCTCGGCTTCGTCAAGCTCCGTGGGGTCTATGATGCTACCATCGGCATTACGGTAACATTCGTGAGAAGGTAACAAGCGGAGTGCGTACGCTGTTATCCGTAGCAACTTCTGATAAGAACTGTACTTATCGAAGGGAATTAGTTGCGGGGGCGGTTCCTTAGTTGACTTGGTTACAGATACGGCCAATGATGTATTGGTTTCGTCAGTTTCCTTAGTTACTATACCAAGTTTGATGTTATTAACTACTTCAGTGCTTGGTTCGAACGGGAATTGCTTGGTTCTTAGGAAATCTGGACCTCTCACCCAGCTACTTGATTGCAAAATCTCAGCAGACATACCACGAGTGCCGGCATCTGCCGGATTATCGCTTGAGGCAACGTGGTTCCATTCGCCAACGCTTGTGTGTTCTAAGATTTCGCAAACACGGTTTGCAATAAATATTGGGTGCTTGGTTGCAGAGTTAAGCCATTGCAAGACAGTAGTGCTGTCGGTCCACATGAAAACCCTGTTGACTTTTACTGTGAGAGCTCGACATATATCTTGTTTCAATCGAGCGGCCAGTAGCGCTGCCTGTAATTCCAGCTTTGGAACAGTCATGACCTTCATAGGTGCTACGCGAGCTTTACCCAGGACAAACGCAAGCTCCGTTTGGGGCCCACTCGAAGTAGTTACTCGAGCTCGGAGAAATGCAACGGCACTGAAAACTTCTTGTGAACTATCGCCAAACATGTGTAGTTCCAGGTGTTCAAAGTTTCCGGAAAAGTAGCTCCTTGGTATAGTGATTGCTGCAAGCTTGGGTAGTTCTACACTCCATTCGAGGAACCTTTCAACAGTGTCTTTTGGTAATTCTTCATCCCAGTGCTGCCCGCTGACACGCCAGATGTCCTTTAGTAACAATCGGGCACCAACAGTAAATGGTGCCACTAGGCCGATGGGATCAAACACCTTTGACACCAGGCTCAATACCAAGCGTTGTGTTAAAGACTTAGTTACTGTACTGGAGGTACCCCGACTCACAACTAGAGTATCATTGTTGTGATCCCATTTCAACCCAAGCACGTGCGAAGAATCCTCCTTAGATGAGGCAATTACTTTTGGTTCGGTAGACTGAGTTGACCCATCAATTCTATCAGCCAGATTTGGTACATTGCTTACAAACTTAGTAAGCTTAAACACACCTAGATGGAGAAGATGTACCAACTCCTTCGATCTTTTGAGGGCCCTCTCAGGTGACTCCACCGAATCCAAGTAATCGTCCATGTAGAAGTTTTCTAGGACGGCTTTGGTTGCTTCCGGGTACTGATTAACATTGTCCCGGGCCGTGCGTTGCAGTGCATAGTTAGCGCATGTGGGCGAGTCTTTAGCCCCGAATATATGGCGCGTGTATTGATACACTACAACATTTGTTGTGGGGTCCTCCCGCCACAAAAAACGCAGTGATGGCTGGTCCCAATCAGGGACACCCACTTGGAGGAACATACCCTCGATATCTGCGGACACGGCAAACTGATGTTGACGGAACCTAAGTAGTACGTGGATTAGGTTTTGGAGCAGGTCGGGGCCAGTGAGCAAAGATTTATTCAAAGAAGTACCGTGGAACTTTGCTGCACCATTTAATACCCTACGCACTTTCCCCGGTTTGTTCGGATTGATCACGGGATGATGTGGGAGGTACCACTCTCTATCCGACCGCTGCTCTACCTTGTGAGCATCAGGGATTGTTTTCAAGTAACCTTTTTCCAAGTCTTCACGGATGGTATTAGCATAAGTTTCTTTCAATGATGTATCTCTCGAGAGCCGTTTTTCGAGAGACTTGAGCTGTACCAGTGACGGAAAGTAGTTATTCGGGAGCTGGATGTTGTCATCAGCCCATAACATACCGACATCGTATCTTTGGCCGTTATGGAAAGTTGTTGTTTCAAGTATTTCCTGCGCGCGAGCATCCGCTGCGGATCTTGGGTCAACTTGCTTGAACGCGCCGTACGATTCCATATCATACCAAGATTTAACCTGACAAGCTAATTCAAAATCCTGTTCAATATTGGCTTTGAAACACGTGGAGACTAAACTTGAGCTTGACGGGAGTGGGCCACTTAAAACCCAACCTATGGGCAAGCGGACAGCGAATGGTGAGCACTTTTCGTCGGCTGAAAAATACTCTAACGGGCGGATGGCATGGTAGACATCCTGTCCAAGTATCATCTCAATTTCTCCATAGCTATATCTTACTGGATCTAGAACTGCCAAATGTGGGTACGTTTCTTGCATGGACTTCACGTCAATGATGTCGGAACCTACGTTTAATGTTTCCCTCACGTAGGGACGTACAGTAAATGCTTCGAAGTCTTGATCTTTGTGAGGTGTCACAGTCAATTGAACCACCTTTGTGTCTATGAGTTCTTCCGTGTTTATACCCTTGACGGTCAGTTTTAATGCGGTATCCTGCAAACCGAGTCTAGCTGCGAGACTATCGGACACCCAAGAGTTACTGCAAGCGGTATCGCATAAAACCAACGCCGTAGTACTAAGACCAGAAGAATTAGTAACTTTCAGTTCCGTGACCTGAAGGAGGCCTTTGACATCCGTCACGGAAGACAAAGTGGTTGTTTTGCTTGGTTGCTGTTGACCAGTAGATGGCCTACTTGTACCTGCGTTCGACTTCGAAGTATCGATGTTGTTGTTTGTTGAGGGTTTAGCTGGAAAAACCCTTTCAGCTCCATGAAGTAAGGTGTTATGGGAGCTGTTGCAACCATCTTTCCTACACTTACGGGGACTTGGGCATTGCCTAAACATGTGTTTATCACGCAAACAAGAGAAACAGAGCTTTGCCTCAGCCACGACCTTGGCTCTCTGTGTGGGGGTCTTTTCCTTAAAGACACGGCATTCCCACAACCGGTGGCTGCCTTTGCATACAATGCAACTAGAGATTGATGTTGACGGAGATCTCTGTTGCGGCTTAAAGTTACTCTTCTGTTGCGTATTTGCAGCAAATGCCTTTGAAGCAACTTTTGATCTGGTTACTGGGTTGTTGGTATCCTCAGTCCTTGCTTTAAGTGCGGTATTCTTCATTAAATCGTGCGCTTCGGCCTTCTCTTTCAACCAATCGTTGAAATCAAGAAGAGTAGGTTTCACCCAATGCTTTTTGACCGTGAAGAGTGACCATGACTCCTTCATATTGGGTGGTAGCTTCTGTACGGCGGTGTTGAGAAGCGCAGCGCTCTTTAAATCCGAATCGTATGACAGCGATTTAAATACCCCGACAAGACTTGAAATGCACCCCGAGTAGTTAATGATGTTATCGCTATTGTGCATCTTCAATGGTGGAAAGCTGTTGAGTTTGTCCAAATGTGCACTTACGACCGCCTGTGGTTGGCCAAATTTACGTTCTAAGGTCCTCAGTGCGTCTTTGTACATTGCGCCGCAGTAGGCGAACTCAGCTATAGCTGTTTTAGCTTTACCTGTAACGAGGGTCTTAAGGTATGTCAACTTTACATCATCAGTTAAGGACTGAGAGTCAATTGCGCTTTTAAACTGACCATACCATTCGTGCCACTGTAGAGGATCCCCACTGTATTGTGACAACTTCCATTCGGGTAGTGGGTCATTCCTCTTGCTAGATAAGGCGTCAGTGAATGCCTTAATCAAGCTTGCATTTTCAGATGCTGGCGCTGGAGGCGTGGGATGCGGTGGGCCACCCCAACACAATGGTATCGGAGCAGTATGCCCGTATGTTGGATGTATAACCGGCGTGACGAAAGGTGGCACGATGTTAGTAGTTGTACTAAAGGGGTTAACAGGGATGCTACAGTTAGCTGCGTAGTTGCTTTTTGGATTATGTTGTGCACTCATTTGCAAGATGGGATGGCTGATGGTGGGGTTAGCTGTGCTTGGGGGTAGGTTGGGTTGAACGTTGTTGGAGACGGTTGCATTATTTTTAGCCTGGCTCAAATTTGAGGGAGTATTCTGAGGAAAACGCCACAAATTTAAATCGGGGTTACGGTTCAGGGGAAGTTTGGGTGCGGTAGGGCATGGTACCAGGCGGGTTTGAGGTGAATGGACAATGTTTTGTTGTGGAATGTTGGGGACGGGTAAGTATGCTGTTGCGCTCGCTGGAATGGGCGACGGAACCATGGGAGGCTGAGGATTATATAATTGTTGAGGGAATACAGGAGGCGGGTTCACGAGTGGGTTTAGAAGTGGAGGGACCTTATGCGGGGAATGGGCAATAGGGACTTGTGTTCGGTGTGGAATGTTACTTTGAGTTAGATTCTGTTGTTGTTGAACATGAGGCATTGACATATGTAATTGACAAGGTACACTGGAGCTTTTTGGACCCAAGAACTGATTTACCTGTGGGTTTGCTGAAAAATCAGGTACGAAAATGGAGTTCGTTGGTGCCATAACGGGTGTTGGTGGCCGGGGAGGTTGCATAGGTGGATGAGGTGGTGGGAGTGCGACATTTTGTACGTCGACTGGTACTTGGTACACTTGGTTCACTTTACCACTGCCTGAGGGACTATGTGCCTGCTCGACTCTTTGATCAGTGAGTGGTTGCTGCAGTTGAGCCTGGAGGTATTCCCTATACAACGCTTCTTGCTGAGCAACAGAAATTGCAACTCCTGGCCGTGTGTACTGAGAAAGCATTTCAAGATGATGTAAGTTATCGGCGACATTACTTGGGTTTTCTGGAGGATTACTAGGGGAAGTATCTTTAACAGGAGGGTCGGCGGTTGCTGAACCAGGACGAGAAAAGTTTAACTCACTTGAATTACCTGCTGGAAACGAATTTACCCAATCCTGAACAAGTCCCTGACTTCTATCTGATCCCCTATCTTTAAACAAATTCAGTTCACTTGAGTGGTGACTAAACAATGAATGATTATCCATTAAATCAGCCTCATCTAATTTAGCTGCTGCAACACGCTGGCGGTGGTATTCCTCCAATTCTTGAAGTGCCATCTGTTCCATTTGTATTTCAAGCTCCTTTTTTCTCATGGCAATTTCGTGTTTTTGCTTAGCGAGGCGCATGGCAGCTTGTTCTTGTTTTTCGGCCTCTTCGCGTTTTAGTTTTGCCATTAGAAATTCATGTTTACGCTGGCTAGACATTGATGATGTTGTCCGGCGTGAACTTCTCTTAGATTGCCCTTGAGGATTAACGCCCTCACATACGGTGTCTCGGTCAGCAACTGAGTCAATATAGCTTCTAGCCGCAAGCAAGAATTTATCATTGTTCTTGGTTACATCATCCAACCATTGCTCAAGGACAGGGTAAATTGAATCTGGGTCCTCCGCTTTACTGGCTAAGTCAAACATTTCTTCATTCTTCTGCACTAGTTTACTGAAAACATCCTTCAACTTAGAAACCAAGCGTTCAACTTTAACCCTCCTGTCTTGACGATCTATGGCATCTGTGATGTCCTTATGGATGTTACATAACTCAGATTCTAGATTAGATCTTGCATTAAAGAGTTTTTTCAATTTTTCTTGCTGTTCGGCCATGATATTGAAATGGCTAATTTATCAATGAAGAGTACTTTCAGCCAAACACGTGGAATGAGGGTTATACCGAACCCAAATGACAACGACTTGATAATCAAGACGTCGAAGAGCAGAAAAGAAGTTACCGAGTAATGAATTACTCGGCGAAAGTGAGTAAGAAATTATAGAGTGCGTCTAACGTGCTTGAAAGCAACGTGAGACTAAACAGGGACACAGGCAACCGGGGAAAGAGGACTGAGTGGACGAAGCACGACGAAACGGGGAACGAGGCGGACGGGGCGGGAAGGACGGGCGAACGGCGCGCAACGCAACAGGGAACGGAACGGAACTGGCGAAAACGCGGGTAGTAAACGGGCGACGCAACGGACGGGACGGAAACGCTGAACGAGTGACGCACGAAGAAACGAGACGGGCAAATCGGAGGCGTTGAGCGAGTAGCGCGCAACGAAACGGAAAGGCGGGTCGGAACGGGCGGGAGACGATTACGCAGCGAGCGGGGAGGTCGAGAACCACTATGCTAGCAGACCACAGCAACAAACTCAACCAAACAAACTAGCCGTAACTCCAGAACAAACTTAAGTCACACCCTAGGGAGAAGGAGAGATGCTACTGCAAGAGACAAACTAGCACAAGTCATTATGAGGCTTAACATATGAAAATAACAAACTAAATTACGGCAAATAGTAGTATACTAAAAGGATGAAAAGAGCAAGAAAATTACTAGCCGTAACTCCAGAACAAACTTAAGTCACACCCTAGCAATAATCAAACCTAAACAACCGATCAGCATACCAACAGTACTATACAAACTACAGCAAATATTATTTAATATGCAGCGCTTTTGTAGTCTATGAAAGCTGGAAAAGTGAAGAAACAATCTAGCCGTAACTCCAGAATAAACTTAAGTCACACCCTAGAAGGCAAAAACCTAAACCAACTAACAATCATACAGTTACACGCAAACATACGGCAGCAAAAATCAATATACTACAACAGGGCTGCTAGTAAATTAGTGAGTTGGAAAAGTCCAGGAACCAACTAGCCGTAACTCTGGAACAAACTTAAGTCACACCCTAGAAAGCAACAAGACCAAAGCAACTAACCAGCATACTAGCTTAATCAACATACTGCAACCAAAACACAACATACTACATCACATATGACATAATACATCGAAATCGGGAAAGGTAGAGTGATGAAAACGAAAAGCGAAGTTTTGGGAGAGCGACGTTCTTGAAAAAAGACGGAACACGAAGATGTGAAAAGGTAAAGGACGAAAAGGACGCTGACGAGACGGTACATAAACGATCGACGAGGAAAAATTACAGTGATTCGATAATAATTTTTTTTTCTGTGCAATGAGTTTTATTTTTTCACAGATTCTCTGTGTGTATTGAGTTTAACTCAATTGACGAGCCTTCTAGTCGAGAAATCAAAATTTTGACAAATTTGTCAAAATTTTATGCTTTTGTTCAATTTTTTTTCAAGATTTGGTCAATTTTTTGCAAATTCTTGATTACGGAACGTTAACCCAGTTATCCCAGACGGATTTAAGCTCGACAATTCGGTTTATCAATATTCGGTATTGATTTTCTAAGGTTTTAAGAATTGCATAAAAATTGACCTAAAATTTTCAAAATTGAACATTTTAGCACAATGTTTTCTCGCTTTTCTCTATATCAGAGGTAATTTTCGGTATACGAACCGACTTGATAACTTTTAACAAATTTTTGACAATTCGACCAAAAATTTTCAAAATCGATGTTTTTCGCTCTTGAAAATTTGTTTGTGGGGCGTTAATGGTGACCTTTTACTAATATTTTTCATTAAAATGGTTTAATTTTACTACCCCCTGCGATATCCAAAAAGATCACGGGTTGGATTTCTTGCCGTCTAAAATGGTTTTTGAATCAATTTACTGCAAAACAAATTAGTGAAGTGTCGTGTCTTACAGTTTTTGATAGTCTGTGCCACGGAGTATATCTGTACCCCTTTCGCCCTCCAACTGAACTTTTTTTGACATTTGTCGACAGAGCAGTCCACTCAGGAGGACAGATCCAACCATCGTTTATGAACACAAACAACAAAGCAACTGTCTGTGAGCTTCCGCAAATCTGGATACAAATTCACAAGTCCCCAAATCCACTGAACCATTAGTCGGTCTCAAAATCAGTTGATCCCAATCGTTTGAATTACTGGCAGCTTCAATTTTAACCTCCCATTCTATGAAGTTCATCACCTCTAATTGGAAGATAACCTGTGCAAGCGCATTCTGCAAACGCCCTCACTGTGGTGTCGAATTGTTTTCTTATTCTCAGGGTTCATCTGGATATGAAGGCTCACAGGCAGAATGAAAGGTGAAACTGTTGTTATGAATCGGGTCCCTTGTGGGGCGCCATATAAACTCTGGTAAAAACAGAAGTTCGGAAAGCTGTATTCAAACTCGAAACGTATTCAAGAACGTATTAGCATTCGTTAGATCAAGACAACGTATTAAGATTGCAACGTACATAGCAACAAGTGGTTTTTAGACGGCAAGGTTTTTTTGATGCTCTTTTACTGGTTTTTTGTCTGATGTCATTGACGTCAGAATCAGTTCATAATCGATCAACAATCGTCTAGAGAACCAAAAAATATTAAGCCTAAAACCGCCTTATTCGATACATATCATGGTATTATTTACTTAAAATTATATTATACGAACTTTTTCCGAACAGTATGCGTAAATTGGAACGATTTCTATGCGTATTTAAATACTTGAATCTGATTGGTTAATATTCTCTCGCTTAGATTTATTTAGTTACTAACAAACTTTGACATGAAATTTAGGAAATGGCCATTCTCCACCAATAATTTTAGAAAAAGAAATTGATGATTGTCACTTTTAATTGTTTTGAAGTTTCTTAAAACTTAGACGTAAA
>NC_134481.1:43389632-43540856 GCF_964194025.1 Convolutriloba macropyga | reverse complement strand
CCCAGAAAACTGTATAGACTTCTCGGATAAAGGTAAAGTTTGCTATCAATCATTACCTATTTCTGAGCCTTAACTTATTTCTGGCATATTTTGACCAGTAATACATTTGGTACATTAAACTATACGATAGGCCATAATTTTCATAATTAAATAAAGCATTAGAAACTATATCAGAAGAAGAATCAAGTCGCCAACAAATTCTTCGAGTTACAAGAAGAAAAGATCCGTCGAACTCAAATAACTTATCAAAAAAATCTTTAATAAACAAGGAGGGGTGGGGGTAAAGTTCGCCTCAACATAACGTTTAGACCCCTTTGTTCCTAAAACTAATGTTCATCAAGGGAATTTTCATGCATTGTCTAGGCCACATTTTAAGAAAAATAACCATACTAAGATCATTATAAAGAATTGATTGCGGCTTAATCAGGAATAAAGCAATATATATATATATATATATATATATATATATATATATATATATGTATATATATATATATATATATATATATATATATATATATATATATATATATTGCTTTATTCCTGATTAAGCCGCAATCCATTTTTTATAATGATCTTAGTATGGTTATTTTTCTTAAAATGTGGCCTAGACAATGCATGAAAATTCCCTTGATATATATATATATATATATATATATATATATATATATATACAATTTTGAAGCCATAAACCGAACGAACTAAAAACTAATCTAAAAATGATTGTAAGAGTCACAATTCACACTGTTATCAGAAGTGAAAGTAGATAGAAAACCTCTTAACAGCTCTTAGAAAAATTTCAACTGTCGAGTAAAATTGTTTATAGTTTTTTGGTTTTAATACAAAGATCATTTATGGTTTCTTAAAAATCTTAGAAAGTTCTATATGAAAAAATTGACGGAACTCTTATTAAGACCATTCTAAGATATAGTCTATGATTTGTATGGTATCTTATATCATCTTAGTACGGCTACTAAGAACAGGCGACTCGAGTATCTCTCATCTCAATAAATGCCTTATTTACGTAGTAACTTCAAAATTGCTGCCTCTCAATTGAGCTCTTTTCGAAAAACTCAAATCGTAAGGCCACGTTACGGTAGCCAAATTGATGCTGGAGTTATGAAATTAAGAAACTTTGTGAGTCATAGACTAAATTTTAGTTTTAAAATTATAGTCTTATAAAATGTTTTTATGCTTACAAAAACTTAATGTTGAGAAGCGTCCTTAATCTCAGTAATCACTGGATGAGACGATCTTTCAAGAAATTTCGTTTGGAGCAACTAGACAGAGTTCATTATGAAACAACTTAAACGAATTGGTTTCCTACATTACTTATCCTCAAAGTAGCTGCATACGTTATGGCGCCTAGTAGTTCAGAGAATTTATGAACTTGATTGTCTTTTTTTTTAAAAAAAAACAAAATTAGCGAAAATACGCTGATTTTAGCAATCTTGTAAAACCCATTAAGTGTCATGATTTGCTTTTATTAGTACGTACTTGTCAAATATCTAACTTTTAAAAAGAATATTTTACTATAGGGTAAAAAAGAAAAAAACAGTCGCAGTTCATTTATTTTGTTTATATAATTTGCCAAACACATGGATAGAAACAATTCCAAACATGCTACCTCTTTTGAAAATAAACAACAGACAAGCAATTTTCATTTACATCGATAACGCATTATTTAAAATTGGTCGGAAGCTCTGTGTAAATTCAGATGACAAATAGGACTGAGTTTTTATGCATTTTTCCCTTGCGCTTTTCCGATCTTTAAATGTCTGTTTTGGGGATTTCAACTTGTCAGGTTCTTTTGAATTGTTCACAATCAAAAACATCTGTAATTTTCTAAACACTAGAATGCCTAAGAATTTTATTATGAAACTGAAAATATGTAGTCAAAAGTTCGCAATGGCTGTAAAAAGTATTTTACACTTCCAGTTTTTTCAAAAAAAATGCCCCCTAATAGAAAAAATACTTTTCATGATAAACGTATAATAGTTATCCAACAAAATACAAACAACTTTCTTTGAAGTTCTTACGCTGTTTTGCGAACAGAAAATTAATGAAAATTTTTTGATTTCACATTAGTTTTAAAATGCAACTGTTTTCCCCCGTTTTGTTTTGGTTTTCATTTGTTTATTATGATTAATATGGATAACCTTCAATTATCTCATCAAAAATACATCCGCGCATAATACGTTAGCATATCGAAATCCTAAACTTAAAAATACGGAAAATAAAATTTAAAAATATGCCTTTATAGAGGCTAATTTTTCAGCAAATGAGTAGAGAATTTAAATTTTCTTTGAAATTGCGATTTGAACTTATGAAATTCTTTATCTGAGATCCCGCCCGACTTTTTTCCGTACTATCAAAATACTTTTTGAGGTGTAGCAAAATTTGTCGGGAAGCTCTGAGGAGAAGTTAATTCTGAAAAATGGAGACACCTTTTCCAGTCGAAAGCCTAATAGCAAATCAAGCTCTATATATACATCATAATTCGCGCCATTGGCACACAAGTTATAGTAAAAAAGAGAAATCTCCTAATAAAAATAATATTGAAGAAAATGTCAACCACTTCTGGCTTCTTCGATTAAATCAAGAAAATTGTTTCAGTAGAAATAAGTTGACGGAATGAAAAGCAGGAAATTAAAGGGTTTTGGTGGATGAAATTATATTTGAGAGTGGAAAATGTTGGTTTGGTGGCGAAAAATTATTGAAGAACTAGCTTCCTTTACACCCTTCTGCTGGTCGTCTTCTTCTGCTGGTCGTCTGCTTCTACGCCATTTACATAAGATTTAAATTTTTTTGGTATTCATCATGTCGATTCCTTGCGAAGACACTCCCTTTAGCAAATAATCCAGGAAAAAACGCAAAAACGTCATGCATAATTAAAATTTTCAAACAAGATGATTTGAGTTTGATTAAAGGGCGACATTTTTAATAATGGTATAAGAGCTGCTGAATTACCTCTTCTTCAGTGTTCTTACTTTGATCAGAAACTGGTGCAAGAGGAATGTGAGAGCTTAGTGATGGAATAAGGAGAGCATTGTGTAACGTATGAATTTCATAAAGTGACATAATAGCACTGAATTGAGGAAAGACAGAGTTGTTATGGGATTATCTCTCATTTCAATAAATGTAACGTAAAAATTGATCTGTTTAGATTTTTTAGATTTTTGAAAAACTCAAATTGTAATGTCATGTAAAAGAAGCCAAATTGAAGACTGAAATGATGAAAGAAACATTATGAGTCATGAAAAGTGTTAGCTATAATTCAAAAATTTACCAACTCTAAAATTTGAAATAAAGTGTTTTTAAAAATCCCGTAAGAGAGAATTAAAAATATTTGACAAATTTTTCGGGAAATAAACACTAGATTAAAAAAGGAGAATTTTCAAAATTGTTTATGAGTTATAATTATTTAATATTGGCTAGCAAAAGCAAACAATAGCAAACGAAGACCTTAGAAAATCACTTTTGACAAAGACTGCGTTTGAATGTTTTCTATAAAACTTTGAGAATTCGAACTCATGTTTTCCTCGAGGATCAGGTACAGATATTAGAATTCGAATTAGTAAATTTCAGAAACCGGATGTCATCTGGCATCAATTTTCAAGATTGTTTCCAGTGCTTAGGACTGTTTTTTTCTAGATACACAAAATAAATAAATACCGATTTTTCCCCTTTCTATGTTGATCATATTTCTGTCACGATATGAATCTACCAGAATTTTTTTGTGTGTTTTGATGAAATATTTGATACATTTCTGAAATTGGATTAGTGACTGAATCTTTATTTGATTGAGAAGAAACAAATTTGGTTTTTCTATGCAACCACTCACAATTTGGTTTTTTCACTCTAAAAGTCAGTGTCAGCTTAGGCTGTCTTAGCTGCAAGTTCTCAACAAGTTTTGTTCAAACTTCAGGTCCTATTTGTTGAGCTTTGAACGAGATTAAGAGAATGTGTAATTCAGGCTCTCAATTATATACAAAAGGCTATACAAGTATATATATATATATATATATATATATATATATATATATATATATATATATATATATATATATAATACGACCTTTGCTTAATGAGACTTTTTGTAACAAGTCAAGAAGATCAAGAAAAAAGGCAAAGTCAAACGCCAGCTGTCAACTACAAATACTAGATAGAGTCTTAAGTATTTTCATCGGAGCTGTTAGGAGCATTTGTTAGCGAGACAAAGAAATAATTAACTTGGAGAAGCAATGATTCCTGCCATTGATGAGATTAGATAAGCGACAAGATAAAAACAAAATCAATTAACAAAAAAAACTGTCAATTGCAACCAAAAATCAATATCTATTTATTTTTAACGTACGCTTCAAAAAAAGTAAAAATGGCAACAAATAATGACACTCTAAAATAGACAGAAAAAGAAAAAAAGAACGAAGTTTGAAAATGAGTTTGTATTTTTAAGAACAATTTGAAATTGGAAAAAGTTCTTTCGAAGGAAAATAGTGGATAGTCTTTTTATACGTCTATCCATGAATCCGTTGAGATCTCTCATTATCCAGAAATTGCATTAAAATAACAGCAGAAAATTACAAATAAGTCCAAAAATCTAAAATCAAGTATTCAATTAAAATATGGGAGAAAACTGTGTTGAATTCCGTTGAAAACGAATTTTCTATTAAAAAGATTTTATGATTAACTTCTCTCATCATCAAAGCTAATGGAAAAAACAAAAAAAACAATCAACACAAAAATTGCCCAACACTTCAAAAAAATGTTACAAGTTAATCAAATCACAAACGATTTATGAAAACGCAAAATAACGGAGCCACAACACCACTAATAAACAAAAACTATTGAAAAGATTGAATTATTTCTCTAGAAAGATGTAAGCTTTGTTTACAATGGAGACTATGTAAAACTGAAACAAAAGAAAACTTCATGTGAGGGTTCATTAAATTATTGGAAACTAAGACATGGGATACCAAATTAAAAACGAGTGCAGACAGAACTCAGAAAACCAGAAGCAATTTCACGAAAAAATTTTAATCCGTAATCTGTCAATTGAACAGATTATGGCTGTTTAATTGAGATAATTTTGAACATCAATGAGCCTTCACTTCGAAAGGTCGATGCGAAAGAAGACATCAAGAAATGATCACAATGGCCAATATCAAAAAACTTTCAAAAAAGTCTTAAACCACAGAGCATCATTGCGATAAAGTTGTCAGCTGCAAGAAAAAAAGACAAAAAAGCGTAATTGTTTGCTCCGCCAAAAGCGAATGGGAGATGTCACCAAAAGAATAAGATAAAAACCGCTAATGAAAAACAAAAAGGGTCAGAGTTCAAAAGGTCGACGAAATTTTCCAAAACAAAATCTTGAAGTCATTAATAACACACACTAGCAATCAATTGAAATCAATAAAAAAGATTTATTATGTCTCTAATAGTAGTCGTTGAAAACCGTAAAAATCATACCCTGTCCACTAAATATTCTGTGTGAACCCATGCATTTTTTTCCAAAGTTATATGACCTTCTATTAGAGTGATAGCCGGACACGGCAACGAAAACAACTTCCAAAATGGGCAAATGTCAATAATAAAAGGGAAAAAAATTATTTAGAACTCGTGTTATGGAAGCGAGCAATGAAGCCAATGATTAAAAAAAACCTCCAGAAAAGTTTTTTCCATCATTCGAAAGAAGATTTGTGTGCACTGAGATTAAGCAAAAAGTTG
The DNA here is from genome assembly GCF_964194025.1 of Convolutriloba macropyga. Classification (NCBI taxonomy): domain Eukaryota; kingdom Metazoa; phylum Xenacoelomorpha; order Acoela; family Convolutidae; genus Convolutriloba; species Convolutriloba macropyga. The sequence goes on along the minus strand of NC_134481.1, from coordinate 43,535,129 downwards.
ACAGAATATGGAAAAATTTGGTCTTTTTGAAAATTAAACTGTTGGCATTCAAAATATTTGGCATTTAAAGAGTAAACTTTCTTAAATCAATTATTTTAACAAAATAAGAGCCCTTAGATGTCAATTGAAAGCATATTAAAAAATGATGTATACCATTTTTGGGAAAGTCAACTGCACCTTTTTTGATAATAAGTCTTTATTAATGATACTGCATAATGCAAGCTTTGATAATGCAAGACTTTAATAACAGCTAGTTATTCCATTCGTAAAAAAACTGATTTTTTGGCAGCAAAATGTCAACTTAACAAACAAAAAAGATCCATTTGGAAAAATGATTGTTTTAAATCGGCAAAAAAACGGCAAATTTTTTCCAGAACATTATTAAAAGAAACGGAAATGAAACTATCTTTCTTTTTGAGAATATTCACACGTCTCTCGGCACTTTGAGGTCTTTACCTCCGCCAAATTTTGAACCAATAGCACCAATAGCGAAGCAAAACCAAAAACAAAATTTTCTACAAAATAAACAAATATTAGCAAAATTAACGAAAATTTGAGAAAAATTTCCTTAAAATGCAAATAAAAACAACAGATATCATTCCAATGTACACAAATTTTTTAAAACTTGATCGCTGCTTGGAAAAAACTAAATTAAAAACAAAAATATAAATACATTTTAATCCGATATTCTACGCCATATGAGCTTTCTAATGATAGAAATAACAACTCTCTACGACATATCAGCTGTCTACACATAACGGCTAAGCACTTTTTTATCGCTCCAAAATGTGGCAGCTTTAGTTCTACGTTTTTATAGTCATTGAACTTCGAAAACATGATCATAACCTTTGGCGTTAAGCAAATTCAAACAGTAAAGAGAAATACGCAAAATATGTTGAATATACGAACTTTTCTAAAAAGTCAAGAATCTTGAAATTTTAAATCTAATGTTGACTTTGATTGTAGAATTTAATATTTTGGCCTATTCTCCTCCTGTTACATCCAAGGACCTGCACATTCTATAAAAGTGGGTAAATTTGATTACAAACCAAAAAATTAGCGGAAAACCTAGAAACACTTGATGAAAAGTGTTAAATTTTCGATTAATAGTGACTGGAGTGTAATCTGCAGTGTTAGTTTTTAACTTGCTTCATATGATAATAAACTATTACCGCAAAAGCTAAAATTTTTCAATTAGAAGTTTTTAAGAGTATTTTGCAAATCTGTACGAAGGACTCGTCGAATCAGAGAGATAAGCAGAGCCTGCCACAGCAAAATTGAAGATTCGAACAAGATAAGAGATTAGAAATGGAAATAGAATTGATTAGTGCAAAAAATCTGCTGAAAATCCAGTCGCTTTTAGTGAAGTCAGGGCTGTAATTGGGGCTGTAGAAAGCTGTAAATAGATGCCTAAAAATCTGTTATTTGCCGAATTTTTATTCAGAATTACGTATCAAAACGTACACTTTTGTAACATCGAGGGTTTTTGTGGACAACAAAGCAGTAAGTACCATGTCAAATTTTTTCAATTTGCTTATCACGCTATAAGATGGACACGTTGACCACGTGGACAATTGTGACAAAATTTTTCCGAATTTTGTCACTCATTTTCGTGAATAAGGGTACCATTTTCCTCAATTTTGAGGATGTAACTCTTCACAAAATTTTTCAACTACCCCAAAAATTTCATCGGTTTATTTCATTTAGCAGTTCGTTAAGACCATAGGTCACAATGTTAAATTGAACAGGATTAGGGAAAATCGGCATATAAATCCTCGTTAGAGTATAACACTCTAGTAAATAAGTTGTGATCATAAGATGGAGATTGAAATGATAGCTCAATATAAGGAGCAGAGTAAGACACTCACAATGTGGACGAGTTGGCTCAGTGGAGAGCACAGGATTGCAATCAATTAAAAGATTGTGGGATCGCAACCCACAAAGGTCATAAACCTTACTCTCACTATAATGGTGCTGACATAGAATCAATACAACGAGCAAAAAATTGATCTAATATTCCGAATTCAATACTCCTTTTTTTGAAAAAAAGAAAAAAACGTACCTTACAAACTCGTTTTTCCAGAACATTTCAGCCCAAAAGTGAAGATGTATTTTGCCCTGAACACTATCAGCACCCAGTATCTGGTACAACATCAGTCTAAAGAACACTGTCGTATTCCGGCTGTGGTCCCTGACTGGTCGGAGATGTCTGGACGTGTTGGCCATAACTTCCTGCATTAACCTATCGCCCACATAGCCAGCTGAGGTTGTGTGCGTCACTAGTGACGTCACAGAAAATAAGGTTAATAATGATGACGTAATCATAATGGGGCTCATGGTTAATAACGGTAATAATAATAATTAAACTATATTTATTTACCGATAAATTTTTCGACCGTTGATTTGTTTTTTCGTGGAGTGTTGATTCCTAAGGAAGGCACTAATTACCTTTGGATAAATTCTTGAATCTTCTTCCCAGGATGGGTTCAATGACCTCGAGATAATTTTTGATTCAGTAAATAACGAAAGCAAAAATTGATATTTAAATTGTCAATTTATCAAAAACTCTCAAGTTGAAGTAAAAAAAGTTGCGCTGATAATTCCAGTTTAAATTGTCATTGTAACTTAATCAATTCAGTTCAATTCAAATTAATACAAGTTAATTTTTTCAAAAAAATAATCAATGAAGTATATCTATTAATCCAAATAAGGACGACAAAAGGACAAAATATAACTAATCAAGGCTAATTATTGCATCTTTACTTAAGCGGTAAATTTTTAGGGAAAACTTCAAACGACTGCAGGCAACAATTTGATTTCGCTAATAGCTAAAATAGCTTCAAAAAAAGTGTCTGAAATCGATTAATAAGAGGTTATTTCTCGGAGGTTTTGTTTCTGGTTAATGAATACGATAGCATAATAAATTTGAGCTTGAGCAGACGAAAAAAAACTCGAATGAAGAACTATCTCTCATAATCTGGGCAAAAATAAATCGGGATCAATACTGTAATTGGAAATAAATTGATTAACAATAGAATTTTTGTTTTTAAATGTTTTGAACGCAAAATGACCATAAGATAAATCTAATTCTAGATAAAAGCTATTAAGTCGTGTCGGCTTCAAAGACTCAATACTTGAAAGAATAGTAAAAGTTTGGCATCTTTTGAAAGGCGTTTATTTTTCAGTCCAGAACAAACAGATTATTGGCACCGGACAGTAAATACAAAATAGCCTGTTACAAAATTAGATTTAATGATAAATTTCAAAGAAATACTTTTCTGATGGAAAAATTGGAAAAAAACTACCTTACGAACTCAAAAGAATTTTGGCTGTCCGAATTAATTATTTGAACGGTTTTAGGTTAAAAGTTGATAATTTGTTTTGAATTTATGACTTGGGACTTTTGGAATCAAAATAATGTGAATGATTTTTAAAAGCGAACGTTAAGATTAAACAACGCGTGTCTTAAATTTGTGCCAAAATGAAAGAGGGAGGAACTTATTAAAATTATTCTCAGTGGTGACTCTGACAATAAAATAATTTTTCTCTCTTATTTCTGTTTATTCTTTGCTTATATTGCTGATATATATTTTCCAAGTGCATATCTTTGAATTTATATTACTGCTAATTTCTGACGCGGTTTGTGCTCCATTTATGTAAGAATATATTTTCTCTTATTTCCAATTTCCGAAAAACAGCTCTTGTAGTAGAGACGGTATAAGGAAAAGAAGATATATTTATTGGCTTCACCCGATTGGTTGATCCATCATAAGTTGAGAACTAAGCTGAAAACATACCATATTACATATCTTACCACCGCTTGATAATATGCCCCCCCCCCCCCACACCCAATAAGGAAGACCCCGCTCCTATCCTCCCCTTGCCCACCAATATTTCCTCAAAAATCAGAGCCAATACCGGAGTAAATGATAAAGCCTGGCAAAGTTTCTGTTCACATGAGGAAAAGGAAGAAACGAATAAGAAGGAAAAAAGAGTGATAAAGGAATGACTTTCACAATTGCATTATGAAGTAAAATGTGAAGAGAAATTATGAGAAAAAAGTGAGCTAGAAAAAGAGTTATTACAATCATATTGTCTTTTTTCTTCATACATGCCTCAACTTCACCTTTATTCAGATGACAATAAATCTTGACAAGGAAACTTTACCTCTTTGTTCGGGAAACTACCACAAAAAGGGGGAAAATCCCCCGGAATAACCCCGGGCAAAATAAATTGAAGACTTTTAGTTTTAATTGATTCTGGATACCAAGTTAGTAGTTATTACCACAGACAGCGTTTCTAACTCGCCACCCCCCCCCCCTCCCCCCCCCCCCCACACACACACACACACACACACACACACACACTTCCCCAACCCCTCCCTGTGAATGAAGGTCGTAAAGGTTAAAAAGGGCTACTTCCAGATATTAAACTCAGGCGCTAAAGGGTGCATTTAAAATCGAGTGTGCTACAATTCCGATGAATTTTAATTTCCTAAAAATGCTAATTAGCAAAATGAAACAAATTTTTAAAGAGTAATGACCAATCGGAAACTTAAATTACGCAAAATAGAAAATAACAAGGGTACTAATAAAAGTGATTTTAAGGTAGCAGGAAAAAAATAATCAGTTGACTGTTTATTGATAAAAGTTAGACAAATTTTATAATAAAAATTTAAAGCATTTATTGATTATCATAGTTATAGCTTTTTATACCAGATTTTTTTCGATACAAACATAATTTTGGTTTATTTCTTTGTTTGGTTAATTCCTTAGAACGGAATTAAACACAGGACTAAAAATAAAATTATACGCCAATGGTAACTTTGCTGATTAACTTTGAATTTTATGTAAGAAATTGAAAGTCCCACTAGCAAAAATAATAGACCGAACAGACCTTCAATTAGCAATTACAGAATTATTACGATTATGAATGTAAAACAACCATCAATTAAAGGCTGTCTATACCAAAAGCTAATATATATGTATGCGTACATAGGATATACAGAACAAAAGACAAATCATTGCTAATAAACATTCATGTTCAAATCTTACAAACAACTGTTTCTAATACCAATGGTAATAATATGCTCAACATTTTGCTAATGACCATAGAAAAAATATTCGTAAAGTTTTTGATTTACAGCGCATAATTATGTAAGAAATGCACTCAACGAGCTGAAATTTTGTAAAGCATAAAATAGCTGCGCTGGAATGCGCTGAATAAAAAATGTGAATAATCAATTGTTTTAAACCTCTTTTCTTAGATCTTACATCAGCGATTGCAGGTGGCTTGTTCCCACCAAAAATACCACATTTCTTGGCATTAATCGGCGTACAATTAGCACATCCATATTTATTTTCGCAAAATAAAATTATGTAAAATTACTTATAAAATTATTCTACATGAATTCCTGTTAAAAAAACTCGAAGTCATATCATTGTCATATCAATAAGAGATCTCAATGCCAACTTTTTTTACACTTGGTTAGGTCAATGTTTATTTTTGCTACAAAATTTTCGAAAAAGAATGGCGTTTCTTTGTAAGCACTCGCCTTACTATATCCTGCAAAATACTTGACGTTTGATCGAATAAATGCAAAATAATTGATACTCACTTCAAATCTTGGCCTCATCTTTGATTCTACTCAAAATAGCTCCTCCTGATTTTACGACAAAAATGTTGCTTGTGCCTTTTAGGGCAGCAATTGAGCCCAACATCGAAGAAGGTCACTCAAATATAACAATTGAGCTCTCTTAACTTAACCCAAATTCATTCAATGAATCACGACGGACATAATTACTTAGCCAATCCAGAATTTTGAGCAAGCAAATTTGCTTGCATATGTTAGCATTGTCCACTTGCCCATGTGTTAAGATTGGGCTTTTTAGGTTTTCGCGGACAACAGTGACAGTCAGGAAATCTAGTGCAAATTTGCTCAAAAATGAGAATATGTGTCCCTGATATCCGCGTTTGCGGAGTTTGGTGACCAGCGAGAAAGGCTTACAGATTTGTGTCACTATTGTCCGGAACCTATTGTCACTAATATCCGCGCTAAGGTAACTACTTTCCGCGCAAGCTTACTAAATCTAACTAAAGGCGAAAAAATGAGATATAATTGGTTTTTTTTTATCAAATTGCAGTGAGGTGTAATTTTAATTTTAGTCTCTCAAGTTTTAAACATAAATTAAGGATTCAAAACTTAACTTAAAGTGATTTGAACTTAAATTGAGCGATAATTTAAATTCAAACCACCTCACTGCAAAAAAGTGGAATTTAATTAGTAATTCTTATCAAAATTAAGTGAGGGGTAATTATAAAAATAATCCGCCAAAGCTCTGAATATAAACTAAAACTTAAGGTGCAGTAATGAAAATACCCCTGTTGCTGACATTGATGACATAAAAACATGATTTTTCCGAGATCAGTGACGAAATTTTGTAAGGGGTATCCGTAATTTTATTGTCACTGTTGTCCATAATTTAACCATATTTCTTATACGCGGAATGTAGTGACAAAATAGCGTCACTCGTTTTCGCAAACGCGGACCATGTTGAATTTGTAGGATTGGCGACGTAATGATTCCATGCGCGAGAGTTATATTGTTTTTTTTCCTTCTGTTTCTTTGCTATGAGACATTTTACATGGTCTGAAGATACACTTGCTAGAACTTATATTTTTTAATGAGCTTTAATGGAGCATTCTGACTGTTGACACTGATTCTAACGCTGAAGGCCCTGATGTGCATTTTTGTTGTCAATTCATTTTATTTCTCGGTTTAAAACACCATTCATGAAGTCAAGAGAGAATGATTGATCTGCAGTGAAATAACTGTGTTCAGGTAGTTCCAGAAGTAGTTTACTTTAGTTGTCAGCTCGCTTGTGCTTGTCACATATCAGAATCAATATGTCTATTATTAAAGCGGAAATTTTTGCGTCTAATTGCGAATGCTTGATGGTCAACCCGAATCCATGATAACTGACGGGAGAAGGTTGTTTGTGCATTTTAATTATCTGGTGTCCCGATTTTGCAGTTGAAATTTGCTCCAGGCCAGACTGTACGTATCGCAATTGCTACCCCATCTTCTGATCACCAGAATTATCAAATGAGGCGCTTTAATTCTTGCATCATCGGCACCCAGAGTTGTCATAAACTCACATTCATCAGAAAATAACAGAGAATCTCACTCTTTTGATCAAAGTGTCACTCTTGTGATCACTCTTTTGAAACTACAGAGTTTAATTCTTAATTCTTTTGAGACCCAACAAGTGTCACTTTTAATGAGTAGTTTTCACTAGTTTTTATTAATTTTTTCTTCTCCTCTTCCTCTGAAACACGTTTCTTGTCTTTTCTAAAAGAAATATTGCAACTCAATTTCTTACGTTTTCTGTCGTATTGCCAACTTTTGCCCCAATCGTTTTTCTGATAAATTGTTGAGGCTTTGCTTAGATCTCATTTAAAGAGCAGAGTTTTCTGGTGTAACAGTCTCGGGTAGAAGTTCTTCATTTACAACTTCTGACGGCGTTGTTTATATTTCTTTCCGTTTTCGCTATATTTTGTTTAGTTGAACATAGCCGTCTCGCATTTTTGACTCCAGTGAGTTTGCTTCGAATTCAAGGCCTCTCTAAACTGCATGACAAAAAGTACTTAGGTTGATTGCAGATAATTCTCTTGCAAAACGAAATGCGGATTCAGAATGCAATTAGCAACTTCAAACAACATGGCTCATAAGAGAAATAAAATTAGGTCTCAACGCAATACGAGAAAAAAATATTAAATTTTTTTAGAGATTTGAAGACTTTTCTGTTGAAGAATTAACTGAAAAAAGTCGTGGCATATATATGTGACATATACCAGCATCTCGGAAAATTAAGTACCCAACCTTCAAAGCAACTAGAAACAAACGAACAAACAGCTTTTTCTGTAAACTGTTACCAAAAACTAAATACATGCAGAACTGTTTTTTAATACAACTGTTCCCTTATATAACTGGACGTTCAAAAATTTTGGTGATGGAAAAAAATATCCATAGTTGTCGAAAAAGAAATATATCAAAATTATAATTTTTTTTAAAGATTTTTACGAAACGTACCAAGTGGTAAAAGCAATTGATTCTTGGCGCAATGTGCGCTTTCTTTGATCCTTCTTTAGTGCATTACCTGATTAATTAATACTTTCTTTTGTTGACCCACCTGTATTTTTTATCTATGACGCAATTATTTTTATTATTATATTACCTTACACTACCATTGATGATGTTACCTCTTGACATTGTTTTTGGATAAATAAAGTGTTACTTTTTTTTAAATACGAGTAACATACCCATGCGTTTTTCGTCACTATTTTCAACGTCTATAATTTTTATTGTGAACGTCACTGACGACAAATGAAAATGTGTCAAAATTAGTTCCACTATATACCACAAAAGAGCAATTAAATCTCATATTCACAAAAAAAAATACGAAGTGCGCCGCAATGTGTTAAATTTTGTCTTCATTTGTGGCTAAAATTATTCTTCTGGTTTTAGCATCTGTTTTCTTGTTTTGATGTAATTTTAGTTTTTGTGAAGGGCCGTGCTCTTTGCATTTTTTTGTTGAAATGAAACCCAAAGACGTCAAACGAGGTTACCTAGATTAACCTAGTTGAAAGAAAGGATACAATCTCAACGCAAAATTTCTTAATTACAAAACTATAAAAAAAAGGTTTTGTTGTTAAAACGTGTTTGAGGTAAAAGGCTCTCAAAGAAACAACTGCTGTGCACAAATAAACGCGTGATTGCAAGACTTTTAATAAGACTTGTAACTAATCTCTTTCTTTCTAGAGGTACGAATGTACCCAGCGCTTGCCAAATCAGAAAAACACCTGTCAATCTCTATTCCAGGTTTTTGAATATTGAGGTTAACCCGAGACGTTTGCTTAATCGTATGCTTGTGAGGTGTTATCTTATACTTCTCTTTGTAGCTACTCTAAAATAATTTTTGAAAACTTGTTATCGTTGAATCAATTGGAGGTTTTTTCTGATGGAAAATTGAAATAACATTATTAAAAAAAATGAAGCAAAGATATTTTGGGTTGTTTAATCAACTTTTTGATAAATAAGTTTGTTTATTTAACAACTGTTTAATAACTTGTTTAATAACTGTTTGATAAATTGCCGCAAAAATTCAGAACAGACAATGACAGTCTAGACAAAGCATAATATAATCAAAGACCAGGCAATACAAAACACAAAAACTGGAGCCTTGGCAGGAAAAAAATCGTCAAATGAAGAGGGAGAAGGAAGACAGCGAGAAATTTACATGGGTCAAGCAGAATGGCGCAACCGAAACTTGAGTCCAGTCTGAACTCCATCGAATTAAACTACCATGTCGGTGACCCAAATAGTTCTGGCCAATGCCTGGGTTGGGTTGAGGTCATCATCCTGATAAATGATGATCAACTGACGATTATTTTCACAATTTTTACGACATTTGTAAGAATGTGTGCTTTAGAGTATGAACAAAACAATTCTATGAACAAAAAATAAATAATAAAATTAATAATTTTTAACACGTAAAGTCAACTTATAGCCCCCTGGGTTCACTTTTTACCAGTGAAATCAAATATAAATTGTCAATTGAATAATATAAATTGATATTAAATAATATACTTAATGGAAAAGAAACTAAGAAGAAAAGTTGGGTAACTTTCTGAGGTATAATGCATTTTATAATCCTAGAACGTGTAAAAAATCACGCTATCTAAATTTATTTTTGTAAATATGAGCTCTTACAATGGAAAGATTCAAAGGACAAAAAGTAATTTATCTAAATTATTCATCAAGTTCAGAAAGAGAGCAGTTCGTCCTCAAAGCGGGAGGACACAATTAAATAACTAATTGAAAAACAGTTGTAATGCTCTTATTTTGTGTTTACTTTGCTCTGTTTCGGTGATTTAAATCGCTTGAGGAGATACAACACAAAATTTGAAACGTGAACAAAACTGTTATTAAGGTTAACTTGGTCCACTGCAATTTCACAAGCGATAAAAGATGGTTGAAATAGAGTCTTATTACTTCATGTTGCTCTAAACAGCGCTTTTTTGACCAAAAGTTAAATTTTCCGGTGGATCAGTTTTATGAGCCTATAGTTTTGTTATGATGATATTCAAAAAATCCTAATTTTAAAACGGCATTTTAATGATCACAAAACAATAAGAATGATCGTGAATTGTCGGTTAAAGCCATGCGTATGTCCCACAAAAAATGATCACCGTTCAATGGTAATCAGAATTTCCCCATTACAACTGAATTCATCTTTAATTAAAGATTCTAAGGAGCTGAAAAAAAGTCCCCGTTCTCAGCGCGTTCAAAGTGTTGCCCAAAACCAGTTGCAATCCGACGAACCGACCCATTTTTTTAATCAAATTCAACAGAAAAAAATTTTGAATTTATGCCGCTCTGAACCTATTCGGATCAAATATATTTGCGTTCAAAACTACCCCGGGTTGCTCCCCATACAAAATTTTTAGTGGTCATACTATGTCATGTATGATTCCTACTAATTATACAGGGTCATATAAGACTTGTATGATTTTTTAGTAGTTATACAAGGATCATACATAAAAATCAAACTCGGACTGGAAAAGCTTACAAAATTACGCTATAACTCGCTAGAATTCAAATTGATTTGATTATTACTGCCAGGCTTCTCCGAAAAAAAATTTTCTCTTTGTAATCATACTATGTCATTAATGATTCGAATTAATCCGTAGTAAACATACAAAGATCTTATAAGGTTTCTTTTTAGTAATACTAGGATCATATATGATTTGTGAGTGGTCATACAAGGATCATAAATTATTACCTAGTAGTCATACAAGGTCCATATATGATTTCTTAGAAGTCATACAGGGATTGTAAAAGATTCAATACAAGAAATAGGTCGGTTTGAAGCAGTTGCAATTGGTCAGCTATCGGTTTCGAATGCTTGCGATCTACGAGCAGTAGTATCTGTAACTTATGATTTCTTTGATTTAATATAGCGATCATGCATAATTTTTTTGTAGTCATACAAGAATCGTATAAGGAAATACGTTATGTTTTGTACGACATCATAGATTATCCTTGTATGACTACCAAGAAGTGGCGACCCGGGATTTTAATTCATACTCCCTTTTGCTGAAAAATTTTAACCATATTTTTGGTAGTAAAGATATGGTATAATGTGACCGGTCTACTCTACGGGTGTTCGTTTCAGAAATCACTTGAACCTGGAATAGTATCAGGGACGGGTTCTATCATTGATTTTACATAGTTTTTGAAAGCAAAGAACGCTGCCTATTCAGATTGATTCGCGGTTGTCTAAAAAACACAAAAAATAATGTTTGGATAGTTTTTTTGGAAAACTATCTACGTTGCACATCAGAAATTTTGTATCTCACAAATATAAAATTTGGCATAATCTAATAATCAGTGCGCTCATTTTAATCAAAGAATGATTAAGGAATGTATTCAAATTCATTATAACTTGAGAAAACAGTCAAAATGTGGCGTTTACTAATGGCAAAAACGCTATAGTGCAAAATAAAAATCGTTAATAAAGACCAATATTATTATTTTCTGTTAGTATCATTAAAAGTAACGATATTGATCAATTTCCAAATAGAAATAAGACTTGAGATCCAACTGGGACTTTGCATAAGAGAATGAATATCGGTTGGTAAATAACAGGAATTAAAATTTGCTAAGATGCCTGTTAGAAAGCAAGTTATTTTGAAACTGGTACAAGATTATTTGTAGTGATTTATAAAAATTAAAATGTTCGCGAAATAGTTGGTTCAGAAAGAAAAAAAATTCATACTGCATGTAGCGATTTAATTTTGAAACGATTCTTCGGAAGAAGAGAAGTACAACAAAATTTTGTCGTTCGATCAAAATGATAAAACTTTTATCCAGTTTTACTTCTATTTTTATGATAAAGCTGCTGTACTGGATTTCTGTTTAAATAGGTTCCATCAAATAGACTCTGGCATATAGATAGTGATAGTTCATAGTGAGGTCTTTCAGAAAAGGTCAATTAATAAAAATAAGAGCAGCTGAAGCCTTTTGACAGCTTATTAGTCCGCCATGAAAGCTTTCAAGTGGTTTCTCTTCTCTAAGCGATTTCACTTTTTGCAACTTGCTTATTCCGCTGCTCAAATTTATTTTTTTTGTTTTATACGGCAAAGAGATTTCTTTAAATAAATTTCAAAAAGAAAGTAAATAAGAAGAAAGAGTTTTAGAAACAGCGTACAATGGAGTTGATATGGATTTTAAAAGTTTTCATCTACAAGAGGAAAACAAAAATGAAGTTAAACAGCAAACAAAAAGTCTACCAAAAATTAAGTTAATAAGCCTCATCCTAATTCTGAGGTTTTAACCATTCCCTATATTAATGTCTCCATCAATTGACAACGGTCAAATTCCGGATTAACATTCGCAGTCACAGGAGATAGAAATGTGATAGCCAAAACTGAAGATCAAGAATGCTTTGTTGGTTCACAGCCAACGAAAAAATTAGATCCGCTTGAGAAAGAGAACCTAGAACTATAAATTGTAAACTGAAAACATTTCAAAAGCATTTGGAAGTTTTTTAGTACGCGACGTGAACCATTTCAGAACTGATTTAATCTTATCAATTTAAGGGCTCGTAAAACCTACTTTGGATATCACGAATCAGATCTTAAAAATGCTGAGATACTATCATGTTATTGTCAAAACTGAACTTCACATAACAATATTAATGTTTTTTGTCCACGCATCAACAGTTCCTAAATTGGTGGTGCTGGTTAATCAATTACTTGACAACAGTTAAACATAGCCGGCAGATTGCTGGAAAATAGCCGCGATAGACGCTTATGGCCTTCCAAGAATTGAAACAACTAAAGGAATAAGATAGACAGATCGACCACCAGTCCTTTAATAGACCACGAGACTTTTTGGGTTATATTCAGACTGTCAATTTTATGACACATACGGTCTATAAGCAAAAAGCACTATGACCTTTCTCAAAATTGATATTTCCAAATCAAAAACTGAAGACTTATACTCAACAATTAGGACATAAAAGGTGGGCACTTTTTAGATGAACACTATTGATCTTTAACTAGTAAAGGTTCATAAAATTTGAAATTCCATAAGTGAGTTCAGAAGTAACTTTCTTGAGTGAGGTAAGTCACGCAACTGACCTAAAACAGAAATGACGCCACGAACACAACTTTTAACTGCAAAGCAGTAGAAGACACTGAAGTCACTGAAAATGTCAATTCCAAAAAGTCAGGTCGTAAGAATAATCGATGGAGAAGACGAATTAAAAAATTATAGCAGGACAAGTCTTGACGTACAATTCAACGAATTTTCATTGACTAAACAAAAAATGAGACCTTGAACTAACTATGCGTGAATTGGAAAAACCATCTTTAAAAAATCAGATAAAAACAAACAAAAAACAAAATCATTGTCAAAAAGCCGCTAGCGAGAACAGAAAACCACCGAGGAGTAATGAAATTTTGATTCTGACAAAAAACTAGACCTAGATTGAACAATGAAGGGATTGGGGACACCACTTAGAAAAAATCCGATCCAAAAAGTGATAAAAAACCAAAGTGAAATTGCCTCATGTGAACAAAAAACTACAACCGAGAAAGCGAACTTTTGTCCAAACACAGTGTTCTCACTCTACTTTAAAACTCGATTTAAAACTTTTACGCTGCAAAACCACTCGCTTCTTTGCTTCACTTCCTGTTTCGGCGTAACTTAAATCACTACTCTAATTTGACTTCAAAAATCATGAAAATGTTTGAACAGATCTTAAACAAAATACAGCACACCAATACAATTCAAGTTCCATTGTAGAATTGTAAAACAAAACCACGATGTCCCCAATAATAGCCTCTATCGCTTCACGGCTATTAACCACTAAAATAGTTGATTTTGACAAATGTATTAAAGTATTTGTATGAGAACTTTTGTTGAGACAGCTCTAGTTGCAGCCCGACAACTTTGAAAAATTCTTTAAAAAAAATTGTAAAATCTGCTTTTTGAAAGTACTCCATTATTGATTGCATTTAACGGAAGACAATCCAAAATCGTAAATTTGAGTATTTACTTAAAGAAAACATTCGCGAAAATGGAAACAAAGCCTTAGAAGCGGCTAATTTTTGCGAATAATGATTCCAGCGAAACCAATTTTATTTTGTCGTTGCAGCATCAGAATTTTCTATTTTCTTGAATTTATGTGTTCACACTTGATTATCAATTCCAACAAACAAGCAATCAATTTTCTACTTTGATTATACTTTTTTTATTAAAAAAGAAATCTTTATACCCCAACAGAAAATAATATATTTAAGTTTTGACGAGCTAAATGAACAATTTTAGCTTCACGAATAGTCATCTCTGCTTGTTTAACACCATCATTGACAACAGGCTATCAAGACAAACTACAATTTAGTCCTGATAAAATGTAAGTGTCCGATCATTCTGCATCAAAATTTCCTCAGGAGTGATTGAATTATAGAGAAAAAGAGCGTTTGTTTATTATATGTGTAATCGCCGTAGAAAAGAGCATATAAAATCATGAATTCATTTTTTCGTCTTAATTTTGCACAATTGCGCCCAAATTTCAAAAAATCTCGGTTGCCTATACCTAATATTTTCCTCTCAAAATATTGGTCTGATTGTGTTTTCAATCATTTACCAGCCATACAACTTCATTATCAACCATTACTCTTTTTTTGTTCAATAAACGACGCTCATTTCTTCGGTACGCTCAAAATCCATGCAGCATTTCTAGTGTTGACCAATGCATGCTGATCCAAAAATACAGCACTTAACAGTCGTGACGGTATTTCCTTGAGATATTAATCGATTGTGGGGCTAATTGATCTTGAGCATTCTGGTTGATAAGGGTACCCCTATCTACCCAAGTGGGTAAGGGTGGGACAGCACAAACACACAACCCTCCACTTACATGGCTGTTTCTGATACTGCCTTCCTTGATAACATTACTGGAGTATTGTAAGACGGAATTAAGCAATATTCCATATTCATGGTTCTTCTCTAAGGCCGGTTTTTTTCCACAACCAAGGTCCTGCTAAGATCTCATGCTCAAATAACGCTTTTATATTCGCTTAATTATATATTGCTCTCAAATCAATACGGGGAGGTCTGTAAACATTGCAAAACTTTCGAAAATATAAAATTCGATCGCTATCATTAAATCGCCCTTTCCCGCTATAACTCCTCACACAAAATTAAGTGTCGTATACTTATGTTCGAAACGCAAATTGTCAGCCCAAAAAAATTAATTGTCGAAAATTAAATTCAAATCAAAACAATATGTCAGCAATCCTTGTTGCGGAGTATCTTGAAGTCATGAAGATAGTTTTGTATTTTTGGTTGTTATGCCTATGTTGCTTGCATACAACAGGATTAATGAGGGGTTACAACAGTATAATGTTTTCCCCCAATTTTAAAAGTACTTAGATAAACTCTTTTTTATTTTGGTTTATTTTCATCAAGCTATACTGAACGAGTCACTTGAGAACGGGCCATCGGTACAATAGTGCTCTCCCACGTTCAAATTTTGACTATTTTTAACAAGTAATTTTGAAAAGAATGAATGTATTATAATTATTAAAAATAATTTATAAATCTACAATACTACAGATATGATTTGAACAGGATAAATAGAAGCGTAGAAACGAAAGTAGAAAATTATACAGAGTTCCTGTTTAATTAATGATGTTTATGATTATGCGGTAGAGTCTATTGGAAAATTTGCATGGAAAATTGTTTGCTCTCAGTCTACTAATTTGAGTTTGATCCGATGCCAGGAGTTGTTCATGATACCTCTAATATTCCAGACATCTTTTGCATCTTTAGGCATCACATTATGAGAAGAGTCTGTAGCTTTGACCACAATATCCAATTCTTTACAATTTGAAGTCGACATTAACTTTTTAAGAGTGTCCGATTCCACTGTGAATGTCCACAACCGCCAGCCGAACTCTTTTGGTGCCTCCTGGTCGGAATCGAGGAGTTCTGCCTGATTCCAGGAGTTTCCCCCGTCAAGTGAGACATCGACTCTGACGATTCCATTGCCTCCCCCACTGTAAGCATATCCTTTTAATTCCAAATCGGAGTCTGTTTTGATGGATGTGTTTGGGGAAGGAGTACACAGAGCACATTGAACAGGACACTCCTAAGAACAAAAGTAATCACGCAATATCTATCAGTGCAAAATTCATCATAAGGCTACTTGGAAAAAAACATATAGATGACATTACAATTCGGTAGAACAACAGAACCGACAGTCTAATACAGTCCAGTTTCGATGATATTTGAGAGTGTACACACTTCACAAAAACATGACACAAACATAAGTGACTAATATCGGATGAACAGTTCTCAAAAGACTGCAAGGTTTTGGTTCGAATTTGGCCCCGTGAGTCTAAAGGGTTCATTTTAGTCACGTTATGGGCTTGTGTCAAAATGCGGAATTAGAGCTAATTATCCACCACCACCCATTGAGTAACTACAATCTAGGGTACGATTTCATCGGTCACTTAAACTACGAGGCAGAGCTTAGTTTGAAAGATTGAACTGAAACTTAAAGGTGTGAAACTCTAAAATTTGTCCTAAACTTGTGTAGGACAAAAACTTTTACTTCGTTAAGTCTAAGTTCAATCTTTCAAACTAAGAAATGTAACTTTTGACATTCGAATCCAACCGCTATAAATAATCGGCTGCTTCGCTATTGGAGAAGGAGACCTTTAGTTTATTTCAATTCCAGAACATTTTTAAGAAGAAAACTTTTCGTTCTTTAATCTGCAAAATTGTACACTCAACTTCAATTTCAAATGAATTTCAACACTTTTGTACCCTTTGGTTCTCTACAAATGCTTAGAACAAATCTTAGTCCCACTCGGGTCTCGTGCTCCGCATTCGGGCACAAGCACCCTCTTGTCAGGGCACTAAGTCCCTCGGGCTAATAAGGTTTTGTTGTAACATGTACTTAATCACCACAAGAACACCGAGAGAGAGAGAGAGAGAGAGAGAGAGAGAGAGAGAGATAACAACCGTGTGCTGATATTTTAAATCAACTCTCGTTGCGATTACGACAATTGAAAAACTTCTGCCACCGTGTAGCTGAATAGATTCAATTTTCCCACGACTCTTTGTAGCAACAAAGGCGACAAAAGCATGGCGAAAAAAATAGCTTAATCACGAGGCCGAGTTTCGTCACCGCATCAGATTTCTTTAGTCTTCTTAGGGCGCTAAGAAGTAATTTAATCGACATTGTTCACTGTCATCGCCACGAGCGGTGATTAATGATTATTAAGTTGGTTATTATAATGAATATTGTTGAATACTCTAACATTTGTTAACGACATCGAGAAGTTCTCAAACTCTCAGGCGAATACTCTCCATATAGCATAAGTGTGGGTGTGTGTTTGTGTGTGCGTGGGGGGGGGGGAGAGTGTCGGAAAGAGTAAAATCACAGCAGTTTCGCCAAAGCTTCAGATATTTTGGCAGTATTCATCGGGTGCCAACAAGTCATTTCATCGGTTACTTTTGAAACGGTTGTTATCGTAACGAGAGTTGATTAAATGAAACTAGGTTTTGCGTAATTCTCATATGACAACTTTTAATTCACCGTCACTATTTGGCACACGAACTTAATTTCAAGAAAGAGTCCAAATAGAAGTAATTTTGTTCACCCAAAATGAAATCTAGGCTTAGGAATGCACACTTAAAACATAAAACGACTAACGTCAGAAAAATTGCTCTCGAAGGACAGGCGGGGCAATTTAATTCAGGGGCTGTAGCCTAGAAGTTTCTCTTTATGGGTGCAAAAACATCAGCCAAAAGCAGATTTCGAACCCTGACCACCTGAGTCGGATTCCGTCACCTCATCTGAGGTATTAACCACTCGTCTATCAGGGCCTTGTAATAGTCTCTCTAACAATCAGTTTTGTTTGAACAAATTTTTTTTCGAGATGAGAGCAATTGAAATCACTAAAAAATCAAGAAGTGCGTGAAAAAGTCAAAGATGATTCTAGAAAAGCCCAAATGGTCAAGCGAAAAATCTGCGTAAAAAGACACACATTTAGAATAATTGCTTCTCACTGGAGAGCAACTAATCACTCTAGGTGAAGTAAAATACAGACCGACAAAAAGTTAACGCAATTGAAAAAAAACCGCTCAGCTTTGTTTCGAAACAATTTACATTCACTGATTTGCTATCACAATCGCATTCCGCAAAAACAATATTCCAAAACCGCGAAATAAAACATTTAAACTGTAGCAACAATTCAAATTTTGAAGGACGAAATTAACGAAGTCTAAACATCAAAAATTATTTGAATTCCACATCAAGGACAACGACCTGTCAATTAATCGAATTCCAATTAGCGTAACAACTATAACGTAACGGAACGAAAAACAAGATCAACAAGACTGCTCTTTGGAGATCAACAAGACTGCTCTTTGTGTGAGCGGCGCGAAAATGTATAACACAGAATGTGTGTAAACAGCTAAACAAAAAACTAAAACAGCATCAACTTAGCTATTGCTTAACTTACAGCAATGCAGCTCTAAAATTCAAACAACGTCATAAACTGAGTTCACGGTCAATAGCATAAGTTAAATAGTTTTTTTAGACTCAAATTTGAAACCAATGAAAGAATGGACAGTTTAACATAGAGTTGTAAAAGGAAAAACCAATGGTTGTTTATCAAAAACCAGGTCCTAACACTAATTATACATCAGTTCATCATTGTCCTTTTACAAGCCATGAATGCTACTTTAAAACTTTAAAAAAACAATTGTAATTAAGTGAATTGCAACTGCAATATGTGAAAACAAAACAAGTGAATCACTTACTAAATGACATCCTCAGTGTGTACTGAATTATTAAATCAAAACAAAATTAAAACAAAATTGATCAAAAGTTGAAAAACCGGAACAGCAGACCGAAAATAACTAATCGCAGTGGCTGAAATTAATTCTATGCTAACTTGCTCGAGATTAGCGCATTTGGCCATGCTTAACACACCACCGCCAACTTCAGCTGGGCTATGAATTCTAGCGGATTTGGCGTTTAGCAAAATAGGAAAATGAGAGTTCTAGCCGAATGCTCTTATTTCATTGGTCAACCAATCTGATTGGTTAAACTTAAGCAAGACAAATATAAGAACAAGCGAATTGAATCAGTGGTTGCCGCTTGATTATGTATTTTACGATCGTGTATCTGTCGACTCGGCCCCATGTGTCAGTCACTTCTCCCCTGGCGGTGGAGGGGAAGTGTACGACCAGGAAAAAGGCTTTCGTTGCAGCATTTGTTGAAAACTTTGCTTACAAATGTTTTAAGCAATTAATTAAAAGAAGAATCAGATAGCGGAACTAAAATTATTCAACTTCATTTCTCATATTGCCATCCTCCGCCTCAGCGGCTCTTAGGAGTTGATAGCAATCTATCAAAACAAAATATTACCACGACCGAAGACGTTATACGCAATAGCATCAGTGTTCGTAAATCTTACTAAATCAACTCTAACATATTCCATTTTAGACATAGCGTACCAATTTCTGCTTTTCAAATTTATTGTCCTGGTACCAAAATATTCAATTGCAAACAAAGAGTTCCACAATATAATAATGAAGAAGAAACGGGTAGACTGCCGCAACTATGTTTTACCAGTTTATCGTTTCTCACGACTAAACAACAATTGATTTTTAAAGCTGCAACACATTAATTTTTAGGCAAATTGAAATGTGACCTCTGTTTAAACGTAGGGTATGAAAATAAATTGACTGATTGCCCAGCGTAAATTTTCCTTGGGAATAAGTGCTTCTCAAGGTTGTAGGAAAAATGATATTTTGAGCAAATCTGCTCACAATTTCCATCTTAAGTTTTCCATTTTAGTCGTGAGTTCTGGTTGCTGTTTTTTTTTAATTGACATTGATCATATTTCAAACAGAATATTGCAATGAGTCAAAACATTCTGAATTCTGATTAATTGCTCTTGAACGAAGTTCATGGCAATTATTGTAAACGTGTGTCTTTTTTTCTGCAAAATGTTCGCTTGACCATTTTCACTTTTCGAGTGACTTTTACGCCTTTGAGTTTCTGCGTTTCGCGTGATCTAAAATTCTCTCTTAATCACAATTTCAAGCAGCTTAACTCAATTGGCGGCAATTTAATACTAAAAGTCAAATGAAAAGTGCGTCAAAACGGTGTCCTGTTTTTTCACCCCTATTCTTTTAACCCCCTAAATTTTAAACCCGATTTTTTAACCCCTATATCATTTAACCCTCAATTATTTAACCACTATATTGTTTCACCCCGATTTTAAGCTTCCTATAATTGAGGATAATTAAGCCTCTATTAATTTTATATGAATTAATGGAGATTAAAATCGGGGTGAAATAACTGAGGTGTGAACAAACTTTTCACACCTCAATCATTTCACCCCGATTTTAATCTGTAAATTCATGGATCATAATTGTCAGGGACATAGAGCTAACGACGCAATAGTTTAATGCAAAACTATAACAATTAGCGAATTAGTTATCTCATCTAATCCTCAATGGGGCAATTAAAAGCAATTGAAAAGTGGATGGAACTCAAGAACACTTCTTGTTTTATCGCATTTTGAATTCAGCATGATAACTGCCAACTTTGAGTTTACTATTTCATCCAAAAACAAAGAAATATTGGTTGTAGAAGGCCATGAGTTTTATGTTAAAAGATTAAATAAGTTTAGCACTGCCTGGAATTGCGCAAAATATCAAAGTTTAAGTGCCGCGTTTCCGCTTTAACACAAGACGACCAACTTATTCGCGTGAACGGTGAACACAATCATAATGCTTTGATTGGAAAGCCGGCCACACTAAAAGTTATAAAAGAGATCAAAGCCCTGAGTGAAAACCTAACGCCCGCAGCAGCCTTAGCTTCCGCAATTTTACCAGTAACTGACGTTCTTTCGACCCAGTATGCATTGCCATCAAAACGAAATTTAAAACAAACCTCGCAGCGCTTGAGAAAGGTTATACAAACAGTGTCAATTTATGAGCCATCGGACCGGCAATTTGATATACCTGATAATTTTCAAGAGTTTTTGCGGTATGACAGCGGAAAAGAACACCACGAGCGTATTTTAGTTTTTGGTGATCCCTATATGACATCCGTTCCCGAAAGCTCCAAGTTTTGGCTTGGGGATGGAACGTTTAAACTATCGCCCAAAAACTTCTATGAAATATACACCCTTCATGTGTATGTTCTCAGTATTGCCCCTGCTTGTTTATATGCCATCCTTCCCAATAAAACGGAAAAAACCGTACAGCCAATAACTTGATGCCTTAAAAACCTTTGCCCCAGATTGCAAGCCAGATAAGGTTCTGTTGGATTTTGAAATTGCCCCCATTAATGACTTTCAAAAACATCATCCAGCTTCAATGTTGTCGGGCTGTTATTTCCATTTAACTCAAAATTTTGTTAGAAAAATTGGAGAACTTGGACTAAAAAAGCTGGTGTCAGAAAATCATTAAGTGGCCCTGGCGCTTGAAATGATCCCTGCTCTAGCTTTCGAAAAAAATGAGCAAATAGAAAAATCTTTTGAATTGATTGTCGAGGAAATAACTAATGTGGCGGATCAGCAGAATTTAGATAGCGTCGTTATTGAGAAAATAGACGAGCTTTGTTTATATTTCCAAACAAATTATATCAAGTGTCCACTATTGAACCGTCTTGCCACATTCTCCCCACAAATTTGGAATTAAGGAGACGCAGCCATTTGAGGGAATTGCTAGAACAACTAATGCTGTTGAGGGCTGGCATTATGGGATACAAGCTTTGTTCAGCGTATCCCATCCCGGAATTTGGAAACTTTTGACTAACTTACAAAAAGACGCAGCGGTCCAAAAATTAAACTTTTTTTGAATGCCTCATCCGGTCACAAATTCCCAAAGAAGAAGAAGTATGAGAATTGGAAAGGGAAAGTGCAAAACTTGGTGAAAATTTACAGGGATGAAACTGATATTCATTTTTTCAGGACTATTGCCAGTTTGACTTAGTTGTGTATTTATTGTGTATTTTATTGTGTTTGTTTTTATGTTAACTTAAATTCGAAATCCATCTTAATATTGTTGAGTTGGCGCCCTCCTTGCGTCCTCACGGAGTTACCTCGAAGCCTCATATCGCGACTCATTAGGGAATTTGATCCCGGGCGTTAACCCTATGATGGGAACCCTAATTGGGACACAGTTTTGCAACATTTAGATATGAAGCTTGCACAGCGTAGCTGCTAGCAAAAATATCAACCTGGATTTCATTGGAAATTCTGTTAAATACACGGTTAAATTTAGTTTTGAATTGCTATTTTATGCCTGCTCGGAAAGTAGTTTTAAAATTTAGCTTACATCCTTCCATTTGAAAAGTACCGGTTCTTCCGTCTTCTAGACAAGGACAGTTTTTGAACTTTTTTGATTCAAATCAAAGTGCAACATAAAAGAGGTCAGAATTGTCAAGTGTTCTTTTTTGATCAAAGTCATTGTTCTAAAAAACAGTCTCGTCATTATTCTTTGATTTTAAACAAACGCAAGCTGTTCAATGCCGCACTCTTAAAGGTCAGTAGTTTTGTGTTATTTAAGTCCTTTGAACTTTAGCTTTGCTAATTGTTCTTTTGGATGCCGAAATAGATGAAAGATTTCGGTGTTAAACCGACTTCGGAGTGAATAAAATGCGGGGTTAAGTGACTGAGGGGTGATTATATACGGGGTTAAATTATAGGGGGTTAAATAAATCGGGGTGAAAAGAAGTAGAACTGTCGAAACTGGTGTCATTTTTTACTTTAAATGTTAATAGTGGCATATGTTAACCTCTAATGTGTTTATTTGCAGCCCACTGTTGAACTTCTGAGTCCGATTTAGCCACCCCCCCCCCCCCCGATTGAAGCAGGCTGCAATACTTTAGAGCTCCCACTAGTCGTTCGAGAGCAATTCTTCCGACGTTTAGTCGGTTATGTTCAATTCTGGTATTAAAAATTTGGAATTAAAAAACTAGAACACAAGGTGAGAGTAGGACCCCGTGCCTTTCCCCAAAACCGTAGAAAATGGATTATAGACTGGTTTAGTGAAAAAAAACAGAGCTCAGTAACAAGCCCATCAATGCTCCGTCCCAATTATAATTGTCCCAAAAATGTCCCAATTGCTATTTTATGCCTACTCGGAAATTAGGTTTTAAAATTTAGCTTACATCTTTCCATTTGAAAAGTACCGGTTCTTCCGTCTCCTAGACTAGGACAGTTTTTGAACTTTTTTGATTCAAATCAAAGTGCAACATAAAAGAGGTCAGACTTGTCAAGTGTTCTTCTTCGATCAAAGTCATTTCTCTAAAAATCAGTCTCGTCATTATTCTTTGATTTTAAACAAACGCAAGCTGTTCAATGCCGCACTCTTGAAGGTCAGTACTTTTGTGTTATTTAAGTCCTTTGAACTTTAACTTTGCTAATTGTTCTTTTGGATCCCGAAATAGATGAAAGATTTCGGTGTTAAACCGATTTCGGAGTGAATAAAATGCGGGGTTAAGTGACTGAGGGGTGATTATATACGGGGTTAAATTATAGGAGGTTAAAAAAATCGAGGTGAGAAGAAGTAGAACCGTCGAAACTGGTGCCATTTTTCACTTTAAATCTTAATAGTGGCATATGTTAACCTCTAATGTGTTTATTTGCAGCCCACTGTTGAACTTCTGAGTCCGATTTAGCCACCCCCCCCCCCCCCCCGATTGAAGCAGGCTGCAATACATTAGAGCTCCCACTAGTCGTTCGAGAGCAATTCTTCCGACGTTTAGTCGGTTATGTTCAATTCTGGTATTAAAAATTTGGAATTAAAAAACTAGAACACAAGGTGAGAGTAGGACCCCGTGCCTTTCCCCAAAACCGTAGAAAATGGATTATAGACTGGTTTAGTGAAAAAAAAACAGCTCAGTAACAAGCCCATCAATGCTTCGTCCCAATTATAATTGTCCCAAAAATGTCCCAATTGCTATTTTATGCCTACTCGGAAATTAGGTTTTAAAATTTAGCTTACATCTTTCCATTTGAAAAGTACCGGTTCTTCCGTCTCCTAGACTAGGACAGTTTTTGAACTTTTTTGATTCAAATTAAAGTGCAACATAAAAGAGGTCAGACTTGTCAAGTGTTCTTCTTCGATCAAAGTCATTTCTCTAAAAATCAGTCTCGTCATTATTCTTTGATTTTAAACAAACGCAAGCTGTTCAATGCCGCACTCTTGAAGGTCAGTACTTTTGTGTTATTTAAGTCCTTTGAACTTTAGCTTTGCTAATTGTTCTTTTGGATGCCGAAATAGATGAAAGATTTCGGTGTTAAACCGATTTCGGAGTGAATAAAATGCGGGGTTAAGTGACTGAGGGGTGATTATATACGGGGTTAAATTATAGGAGGTTAAAAAAAATCGAGGTGAAAAGAAGTAGAACCGTCGAAACTGGTGCCATTTTTCACTTTAAATCTTAATAGTGGCATATGTTAACCTCTAATGTGTTTATTTGCAGCCCACTGTTGAACTTCTGAGTCCGATTTAGCCACCCCCCCCCCCCCGATTGAAGCAGGCTGCAATACATTAGAGCTCCCACTAGTCGTTCGAGAGCAATTCTTCCGACGTTTAGTCGGTTATGTTCAATTCTGGTATTAAAAATTTGGAATTAAAAAACTAGAACACAAGGTGAGAGCAGGACCCCGTGCCTTTCCCCAAAACCGTAGAAAATGGATTATAGACTGGTTTAGTGAAAAAAAAACAGAGCTCAGTAACAAGCCCATCAATGCTTCGTCCCAATTATAATTGTCCCAAAAATGTCCCAATTGCTATTTTATGCCTACTCGGAAATTAGGTTTTAAAATTTAGCTTACATCTTTCCATTTGAAAAGTACCGGTTCTTCCGTCTCCTAGACTAGGACAGTTTTTGAACTTTTTTGATTCAAATTAAAGTGCAACATAAAAGAGGTCAGACTTGTCAAGTGTTCTTCTTCGATCAAAGTCATTTCTCTAAAAATCAGTCTCGTCATTATTCTTTGATTTTAAACAAACGCAAGCTGTTCAATGCCGCACTCTTGAAGGTCAGTACTTTTGTGTTATTTAAGTCCTTTGAACTTTAGCTTTGCTAATTGTTCTTTTGGATGCCGAAATAGATGAAAGATTTCGGTGTTAAACCGATTTCGGAGTGAATAAAATGCGGGGTTAAGTGACTGAGGGGTGATTATATACGGGGTTAAATTATAGGAGGTTAAAAAAATCGAGGTGAAAAGAAGTAGAACCGTCGAAACTGGTGCCATTTTTCACTTTAAATCTTAATAGTGGCATATGTTAACCTCTAATGTGTTTATTTGCAGCCCACTGTTGAACTTCTGAGTCCGATTTAGCCACCCCCCCCCCCCGATTGAAGCAGGCTGCAATACATTAGAGCTCCCACTAGTCGTTCGAGAGCAATTCTTCCGACGTTTAGTCGGTTATGTTCAATTCTGGTATTAAAAATTTGGAATTAAAAAACTAGAACACAAGGTGAGAGTAGGACCCCGTGCCTTTCCCCAAAACCGTAGAAAATGGATTATAGACTGGTTTAGTGAAAAAAAAACAGAGCTCAGTAACAAGCCCATCAATGCTTCGTCCCAATTATAATTGTCCCAAAAATGTCCCAATTGCTATTTTATGCCTACTCGGAAATTAGGTTTTAAAATTTAGCTTACATCTTTCCATTTGAAAAGTACCGGTTCTTCCGTCTCCTAGACTAGGACAGTTTTTGAACTTTTTTGATTCAAATTAAAGTGCAACATAAAAGAGGTCAGACTTGTCAAGTGTTCTTCTTCGATCAAAGTCATTTCTCTAAAAATCAGTCTCGTCATTATTCTTTGATTTTAAACAAACGCAAGCTGTTCAATGCCGCACTCTTGAAGGTCAGTACTTTTGTGTTATTTAAGTCCTTTGAACTTTAGCTTTGCTAATTGTTCTTTTGGATGCCGAAATAGATGAAAGATTTCGGTGTTAAACCGATTTCGGAGTGAATAAAATGCGGGGTTAAGTGACTGAGGGGTGATTATATACGGGGTTAAATTATAGGAGGTTAAAAAAATCGAGGTGAAAAGAAGTAGAACCGTCGAAACTGGTGCCATTTTTCACTTTAAATCTTAATAGTGGCATATGTTAACCTCTAATGTGGTTATTTGAAGCCCACTGTTGAACTTCTGAGTCTCCTTTAGCCACCCCCCCCCCGATTGAAGCAGGCTGCAATAGATTAGAGCTTCCACTAGTCGTTCGAGAGCAATTCTTCCGACGTTTAGTCGGTTATGTTCAATTCTGGTATTAAAAATTTTGAATTAAAAAACTAGAACACAAGGTGAGAGTAGGACCCCGTGCCTTTCCCCAAAACCGTAGAAAATGGATTATAGACTGGTTTAGTGAAAAAAACAGCTCAGTAACAAGCCCATCAATGCTTCGTCCCAATGATAATTGTCCCAAAAATGTCCCAATTGCTATTTTATGCCTACTCGGAAATTAGGTTTTAAAATTTAGCTTACATCTTTCCATTTGAAAAGTACCGGTTCTTCCGTCTCCTAGACTAGGACAGTTTTTGAACTTTTTTGATTCAAATCAAAGTGCAACATAAAAGAGGTCAGACTTGTCAAGTGTTCTTCTTCGATCAAAGTCATTTCTCTAAAAATCAGTCTCGTCATTATTCTTTGATTTTAAACAAACGCAAGCTGTTCAATGCCGCACTCTTGAAGGTCAGTACTTTTGTGTTATTTAAGTCCTTTGAACTTTAGCTTTGCTAATTGTTCTTTTGGATGCCGAAATAGATGAAAGATTTCGGTGTTAAACCGATTTCGGAGTGAATAAAATGCGGGGTTAAGTGACTGAGGGGTGATTATATACGGGGTTAAATTATAGGAGGTTAAAAAAATCGAGGTGAAAAGAAGTAGAACCGTCGAAACTGGTGCCATTTTTCACTTTAAATCTTAATAGTGGCATATGTTAACCTCTAATGTGGTTATTTGAAGCCCACTGTTGAACTTCTGAGTCTCCTTTAGCCACCCCCCCCCCCGATTGAAGCAGGCTGCAATAGATTAGAGCTTCCACTAGTCGTTCGAGAGCAATTCTTCCGACGTTTAGTCGGTTATGTTCAATTCTGGTATTAAAAATTTTGAATTAAAAAACTAGAACACAAGGTGAGAGTAGGACCCCGTGCCTTTCCCCAAAACCGTAGAAAATGGATTATAGACTGGTTTAGTGAAAAAAACAGCTCAGTAACAAGCCCATCAATGCTTCGTCCCAATGATAATTGTCCCAAAAATGTCCCAATTGCTATTTTATGCCTACTCGGAAATTAGGTTTTAAAATTTAGCTTACATCTTTCCATTTGAAAAGTACCGGTTCTTCCGTCTCCTAGACTAGGACAGTTTTTGAACTTTTTTGATTCAAATCAAAGTGCAACATAAAAGAGGTCAGACTTGTCAAGTGTTCTTCTTCGATCAAAGTCATTTCTCTAAAAATCAGTCTCGTCATTATTCTTTGATTTTAAACAAACGCAAGCTGTTCAATGCCGCACTCTTGAAGGTCAGTACTTTTGTGTTATTTAAGTCCTTTGAACTTTAGCTTTGCTAATTGTTCTTTTGGATGCCGAAATAGATGAAAGATTTCGGTGTTAAACCGATTTCGGAGTGAATAAAATGCGGGGTTAAGTGACTGAGGGGTGATTATATACGGGGTTAAATTATAGGAGGTTAAAAAAATCGAGGTGAAAAGAAGTAGAACCGTCGAAACTGGTGCCATTTTTCACTTTAAATCTTAATAGTGGCATATGTTAACCTCTAATGTGGTTATTTGAAGCCCACTGTTGAACTTCTGATTCTCATTTAGCCACCCACCCCCCCCCCCCCCGATTGAAGCAGGCTGCAATAGATTAGAGCTCCCACTAGTCGTTCGAGAGCAATTCTTCCGACGTTTAGTCGGTTATGTTCAATTCTGGTATTAAAATTTTGGAATTAAAAAACTAGAATACAAGGTGAGAGTACGACCCCGTGACTTTCCCCAAAACCGTAGAAAATGGATTATAGACTTGTTTAGTGAAAAAAAACAGAGCTCAGTAACAAGCCCATCAATGCTTCGTCCCAATTATAATTGTCCCATAAATGTCCCAATTGCTATTTTATGCCTACTCGGAAAGTAGGTTTTAAAATTTAGCTTACATCCTTCCATTTGAAAAGTACCGGTTCTTCCGTCTCCTAGACTAGGACAGTTTTTGAACTTTTTGATTCAAATCAAAGTGCAACATAGAAGAGGTCAGACTTGTCAAGTGTTCTTTTTCGATCAAAGTCATTTCTCTAAAAAGCAGTCTCGTCATTATTCTTTGATTTTAAACAAACGCAAGCTGTTCAATGCCGCACTCTTGAAGGTCAGTACTTTTGTGTTATTTAAGTCCTTTGAACTTTAGCGTTGCTAATTGTTCTTTTGGATGCCGAAATAGATAAAAGATTTCGGTGTTAAACCGATTTCGGGGTGAATAAATTGCGGGGTTAAGTGACTGAGGGGTGATTATATACGGGGTTAAATTATAGGGGGTTAAATAAATCGGGGTGAAAAGAAGTAGAACTGTCGAAACTGGTGACATTTTTTACTTTAAATCTTAATAGTGGTATATGTTAACCTCTAATGTGGTTATTTGAAGCCCACTATTAAACTTCTTACTCCCATTTAGCCACCCACCCCCGACTGAAGCAGGCTGCAATTAATTAGAGCTCCCACTATTCGTTCGAAAGCAATTCTTCCGACGTTTAGTCGGTTATGTTCAATTCTGGTATTAAAATTTTGGAATTAAAAAACTAGAACACAAGGTGAGAGTAGGACCCCGTGCCTTTCCCCAAAACCGTAGAAAATGGATTATAGACTTGTTTAGTGAAAAAAAAACAGAGCTCAGTAACAAGCCCCTCAATGCTTCGTCCCAATTATAAATGTCCCAAAAAGCTAAAATTGATGTTCGTATTACACTTGAAGACTGTAGCATATTAGACTGTATAGGCATAAAATGCTGTTAAATCTTAACTCAAGAGACACAAAGTAGATATTTACCTGAACAGAGGGTGACTTGGACCAATCAACATTGCTCCAATCAACAGAAGAGTGGAACATCTTGTAGTCCTTCTGTTGCCAATGGCTTTTGGATTCCTCTGTTGAGAGGCGGATATTTTTTAGCCACTTCACACTCCTGGCACCCACTGTCCCTGGTACCACCACTCGGAGAGGGAAGCCATGGTCACGCGAGAGAGGTTCCCCGTTCAACTCCCACGCCAACAGCACCTCACAATCCGCACCTAAAAATAGATAAAGAGTGAACTTTTACCTTCACCCAAAAACGTAGGAAGAAATATTAGAATAACATGATAGAAAAACAACATATATCAACAAACAACACCCCCACCCCAATTAAAAAAACCAAATTGCCATCTACAAAGATTTTAAACTTGCAAAGCTCGTATTTCAAACAAAGGATCAATTCTGCATCCCTCAACCACCCAGTGTTTTTATATCCGCGTGTTGTTATATAGCACGTTACTACAAAAAAGAACGGGCGCCTGAGGGCTTAAAAGTTATGCGCCCACTCCCACTAAGCGCGGGGGAGGGGTGGGATTGAGAGCGGCGAAACAGAACAGATCCCAAACAAGTTACGTGCCTCTTCTAAAGTCACTCACGGCTGTTACGTGGGTTATTGTCAGATTTTCTTAGTAACTTCAAAAGAGTCGCCTACATATACAAAATTATGAAATAAAATCTACCGCATTACGGCAAAATCCGAAATGATACTTAAGTTGAGAATATTTATGCAAGTTTGTATGAATGATTGTGCATGATATCGTTTACCTACTGATAGCTTTGTGAAGGGGGATGCTGGCACCGTAGCTGGTCCCATCAGCCGATGAGTCATAGCCCTCAAACTGGACATGTTTGAATTTCTTTTTCAGTTCTTCTTCACTCAGTCCAGTGCTGGTCAAGAGGACATCACGTAACAGAACTCCAGTCCAAGTAGCATTCGAGATGGCAGTCAATGCCCAAGTTAAGCCTTTCACTTCCTTAAATATCAAAAAAAGAAGAGCTCATATGATATCAGTGGACTGATACTTTTTCCTTGTTCATGAAAATTTTTCAATGCATAGTTGCTTACGCATTCAAATAGAGCTAAAACGAGAAAATGTTTTTCAAGAAAAAACGATGAAACATGGCAGGTCTATAGTTGCTTAGGACATAAACTACTTTTTAACGCAAAGAGTATAATTGATCTACGTTTGGTAATTTATATCGTAATCGTAGTCACAAACAAAAAAATACAGATATATACACTATAGTACCAAAAAGCTACGTACACCAAGGAAATTTTTTAAAAGCTGCACAAACATCAAATAATACATTTTGAGTTCAAATCAGTTCTCTACTAGCGGGAAGTTACACCTTTACTTTTTCTAATATATGGTAGACAGTTTGTGAAGTTTTCAGACAAATTTTTAAGGACATCTGAGTCAAGGCTTTGACTATTTTTCTTCCAATTTTCCCCGAATTTCTCCCCGAAAACAGTTAACACAGAAGACAATTTGCCGCACGTGAACAAGAAATTACAATAGAAAAACTTGTTTTTGTTCAAACATTATTTTCTTACTGTACTTGAAAAATAGAGCAAAGAAATTTATGCCCCAAAACCACTTGTTTTTGCTCCATTTCCAGTTTCAGCGTGACCAAAATCACTACTAAAATTTGACTTCAAAAATTATGAAAATGTGTGTACATATCTTCAAAAAAGAGCGCCTCAATCCAATTCAAGTTCTTTGCATTGTAAAAATGACGAACACCGCAATATAGCTCCACTCAGCTTACAGCTTCGCAGCTCTTTAAAGGATTCATTGTAGCAGCACATTCCATTGACCACCGAAAGCAACTGAGAAGGAAGGGTTTAAAGCAAACTTGATATTACAAAAAAGCAATATTTAGAGGGTAAGTTGATCATCTATGAGCAAGAAACTGATCACACAATTCAGCTTAAATCTCACAGCTAATTATTGTAAGAAATGACACCAAACAGATAAAACCAGTATATAATAGCAGAAAGATTAAAATATTTCTTCTGAGGCTTGCCGTGAAAACTGACATGATGAAACAAAAAGATAGCAGGACAATTCTTCAACCACAACTTGTTCACTATCAAGTAAAAAAACCAGCTCACGCAACGACTTGAAAATTACTTCCAGTGAGAAGTCAAATTGCCGCACGCGAACAAAAATTGGCTCTCAAAAGTGAAAAATTTGTCAAACTTCAATTCCTAAATCTCCTTTAAAAACTGGAGTAAATAAGGAGCCTTTTTGTTCCATTTCCATGTCTTGTCTCGATTAAAATTAACGCTCATATTTAACTGCAGAATTCAAAGTGTTTATGAAAATGATCACACTGAATAAGGCCACTTACAGGGAGTCAAAAAAAGATTTCATCAACGGCTATAGTTGCCTGAAAAGATAAAAATTTGACATGATTACAGGAAAAACACAGATTAAACAAAAATCCTAGAGCAATAGAGCCTAAAGTTACTTAAAAGGGGCGAAACAGTAGGGGAGTGTTTGTGTCGGAGCGGGGTTCAGACCTGCTTTAGGCACCGGCTTCACCAGTTTAACCCCTTTTTTGAGGACGAAAATGGTCCGGCGATAAATCGACTGAGCGAAAAGCACCATGAAGACCACCAGAGCCCAAATATTTTTTTCCAACTTTGTTTGAGAGAATTTAAATAATAAAATGTTCCTAAAATCAGGTATTAAACTGGAGTTCTAAGCAACCGAAAAAGGCAAAGATTCGAAAAAATTATTATTGTTAGAAATTCCAAAACTGCATTTCGAAACAACTTAGACAAAGGATGGCATCATTGAAGAACACAGACATGAACTCCTTAAAGAAGCTCAAACTGTTGTAACAAACTTTTTTATCTGTCAAAAAAACGTCATTAAACAAAACCAATCATGTATTACTGTCTAGCTATTAACTTGTGCTACTGTACGCAAAAAGTCATTTTACGAATGCGGTTGAGTTTCGCGTGACGCCGGTTTATTTCACTGCTTGGGTGAAAAAACGAACCCATGAAAACAATTACCCAGGTTCGTGATAACAAATGATTTTAGGCTTGCAAATTCAGTTGACGAGCCCTACGGTTCAGACTTAATTGCGTTCTCAACTCTGAATTTACGGAAAAGCAGATACACATTACTGCTTAAAACATTAATTCAAATATCATTATATACCCTGGTATAACATCGATAAAGCTATTACTAAACTGCAAGGTTTCTTTTAATAAAGATGTGTGAAAAAATATTCACCTTATATTTATTGAAGTCATCCCGCCTATTTCCGCTACATTGTATAACAGCTTCTACAGTTTTTGGTTTGAAATTCTTCTTCAAGTCATCCAAAGTCAGCCTCTTCGATGACACAGATTCCACTCCTTTTCCCTTCTGATCCCTTTCCCTCATTATCGTGCCCATTTCCACGTGAAACTCATAGTCGCTTTCCTTTATGTCAGGAACCGGCATGTGATTTCTCACGAAAAAGAGTGACTGAGGTGTGAACTGGTTTTGGACAGCAATTACGGGAGGCGTTTCAGCGTTGAAAGGTTTCTGTTGCCTCACAATCAGGGCCGGGTGTCTTTTGGGGTCATTGGTATAGGCATCTTGCACTGTTTCAGCCTTCTGTTGCAATGCTTAAATATTTTGCACAGGTTTATTACATAACAACGTAATCGATTCACAAGCGAAACAAGCTGTTATTTTTTCGTTTTAGTTATACAAATTTTCATTTTCACAATTTTATCTTTTTTAAATAATACTTTGGAAACGGCGATAACAAACTTTTGAGCATAATGAAATGATCAATTTTCAACTAAACGGGATAAGAAAAAAGTTACTAATCGGTGGGAGGGAAAAAAGAAGATTCAAAATTTGTAGATTGATTGAGCTTCTACCTGGGATATGTTCAATAAATTTTCGAACAATGGGGACATCAGATATTATCTTTACTACGCAGACACAATAAGAAAATTGCGCTTAAATTTATTATCTGAAAATAATTACTTTTAAAAATAAATTTAGCAGTTTTTGGACAAAAAGAAAATCAATCGCTGATTTTTTTCAAGTTTAAATTGCTTTGGTAAGCCATTGAAAACCTGAGCAGTGATTTAGTGTGATATTTAGGCAAGAGAATCATTGTGGTAAAAATACCATTTTTTACTTGTAAGATATGATATTATGATAACATGATATATTATTAAAGGCATCTACCAGTACCAAATATTTGAGTAAATTTACTCGTTTGTAAATTTCTCACTCATTTCCACTTCTTTATCCTAATACATTGTAAAAGTAGACAATACTTACCTATTCTCAATCCTTTCATTTATTCTGTAAATCGCAGCTACTTTATTTAAAAGAAGGTTTAATTTGGTACAGGTAGGCCACCTAATTTTTTGTTCCAAAAACGTCTTTTGTCAACAAATTTTTATTGTAACAAAACGTATGATCTTCCAATAGGCTGGTTTTGGAAAAACGGCTTGGCGGCAAACCGAAAGTTGGCAGACTTTTTTGTTACCGTCAATTTGCTTCTACTTCATTAGTCTAGCTTGATTAAAAAACTACTTTTCTATCTGTCCCGTTTTGCTAAAAATTCTGTTTAGATGCCCTCATCAATGTTTGTAATGCAAATCAACGCAATTCAATTGTTATCAAATCAAACAGAAATAAGCATTGAAACGTACCACAATCACAAATTGTTTTTTTGATAGTAATTTATTTTACAGAGGAAGGAGGTGATTTACATTATCATAATTT
The DNA here is from genome assembly GCF_964194025.1 of Convolutriloba macropyga. NCBI lineage: Eukaryota > Metazoa > Xenacoelomorpha > Acoela > Convolutidae > Convolutriloba > Convolutriloba macropyga. The sequence goes on along the minus strand of NC_134481.1, from coordinate 43,501,190 downwards.
AACTTCTTTGAAAAACTACAGACGGGTTGTAAGCTGTTCAAAATTGAAGACTGCAAAATGGCAAACTTGGAAGCAGATTGATAACTAAGGACACTTTGAGATGTATAATATAGAATTTGAATATTTAGGATGGAGGTTTACCTTATTCGCAATTCCACAAGTATTCCTAGAAAAAATCCTTAAATCAAAAAACTACTGAAAGGGGTAGTAACTTCACAAACCCACTGCTCTTAATTAGACTAAAGGGTCACACCAAGCCCTTCGTTCGATCCCTAAATGAACTCTTTTGAGGCATTATAGAACAGTGCTCACTTGCCAATAATAATAATGTTAGAAGAAAAAAGTTTTGAAATGCCTCTATGTTGTGATATGTTAGTTCCTAAGAAATGTTCTTACCAAAAGGAATCAAGCGGTGACTCTACGATTGACTGAGGATTATACCAGGTCCTCAATTCAATTAACTAATTCATCGATCAACCAATATACTTGATTGAACAAGACAGTAGATGGCGTGAAGAGCTCGTCGGTGCTCACTCCACAACCCAACAAGACGAGTATTAACAAACTTCATAGAACGTTAAGAATTTGCCCATTAGGTACTTCAGGTTACTGCAGACAGTTTTTATTGTCTACTTGGTTAACCATTCCATACTACATGGGTTGACTTAACTTGCCCAAGTCTTCTACGATAAGGCAACCCTACCCTCAGAGTGGCTTCACGATGCGGTCTCCTGGAAGGAGCTTGGCCAATTAACACTCAGAAAATATACGTCTTGATGTCTCCGGCCTCAGTGTTGACCTCCAGTTTCGTTTCCTACCCTAACCTAATTATCTTTTGATTGACCACTATTTTTAATAGCCACCAAACTAAGATAGATCCAATTATTTTAAGCTAGATCTAAGGATTTGGTTTAGATCTTTAAAGGTGTGATGAAAAGTTGCTAGATCTGTACAATTAAAAGTTTCTAATTTAGAAAACACTGCACTAACAATTACCTAGTATTAAGGAATACTAGGTTCCGGTTCTTGTAGAACAACTAGTTTAAGATTTCTATCCCAAAAGGCTAAACGTATAGTCCCTACTTAATAGATATCGGCTTAGTTTCTCCTAACTTATGCTACCAGGTCCAGAAGGAGAAAATTGTTGAAAGATTGGTAAATTATTTTAACGAAAAGTAGTTACCCGAATACACTAACTTCAACAAAAATTGAAATCTTCAGTACCGTGACAGATCTGTTAACTCACTGGCCGACTCCTTAAATTTGACTATGACACGGATTTAGTTTTTTTCAGATTGGTTTCGTTACATAAACGGGCCGAAAATGAGCAGTATATATACTGCTTATCTATGTTTGGATATGATAGTAAAGTTCTCTTTACCACGGATTCCTAGTCGTTGTGTGAAAAGTGCCTTTTTGGGAAAAGTTTTCGGAAAGTCATTCATAACTTTGATACCATAAGTCCCCAATATGGGTTTCTAATCCTCCATTACGTGCGTGAGAATTTGGTGGTAGACCTACCATAGAGTCTTTATCAGAATCAATATTTACTCATTCACTCGTTCTCACCAGTTTAAATTTCTTCGTCATTATCTTTGTACGGTTCCAAATTTAGAATTTGCTTCTTTGTTGGGGAATAAATCAAAGTCAGTATTAATTTAGTTCTTTTCCGAAAAAGCTGAAGTTCAAGTTTCCGTTCCTACACAAACGGGTTGTAACCTGTTCAATATTGAACACTGCAAAATGGCAAACTTGGAAGCAGATTGATAACAAAGGACACTTTGAGATTGAATTATACGGCTTTCTTCCAAACATGCCGCTTCAATAATTTTGTAAGCAAACACACCTTCAATATAGTATTCAGTTACTGATGGAGCAGAGGCTTAATTACTTGCAAACAAATAATTGACGATATATCGAATAAAGTTTGCACATTGTTAATTTGATGGGTTGGAACATTATATGCAAAAATTAGCGATTCTCCTTGATCTGCCTTATTGTAAACAGGAAGATTTCACCCTAAACTCTAGAAATCTACAATTTATGATTGAAGATAAAAGATCATTGTTTTAAATCACCCGTTCCAATTTGTCGACCACCATTTGAAAAACTCATATTCGTGATCTTTTTGACAATTTTTGACAATTAATTCTGTTTTATTGGCTGCCAGAAGTATAGCGTGTCCCATGAAGTTGAAATAAACACACGTTTCAGAAAAAAGTGTTCAGATTGCTCATTTGCATGTTTTAGGCGTTTTTCGAACGTTCGATTATTTCAACTTTATGGAACTGAGAAAATTTTTGAGTTTTGGTTGAGTCTTTGCCTAAAAAATTTACAAAATAAAATAAATTTACTTCGGAAGGATGGCAAGGTGTAACTCCTACCAAGGAATGTTTGAACTTTTTGTGCTGAGCACATTTTTATGTGAGATTTCTTGTCATTTTTAAAAGTTCAACTTACTCTTGTAATCTTCGATATCCAAGTTCCCAATTCTATATTGCTCCAACATATCGTAAACCTGTTGTGTATGGTGTTGCGAATATACATTCCAATATGGCCCGATATCTCCTCCCGCGGCCAATAAAATGACGTCACCACCAGGGTGATTCTGAACGAAGTCTGTGACGTCATAAACACCATGCCCAAAAACCACCCAAACTCCATTCTCGACATTATTATGGGACTTCACAGCATTCAACTTGAAAGTTGGCAAATTATTCACAAATTTTCCTGCAATGTGGTCAACTTCACCAGTCGCAGATTTTGTTTCGCTTTTATCATCAAGTACAAATGGCGCAGTGCTTGCTATGAAAACAGCTACAGGATAACCAGCGCTGTGAAAATGACTTCTGCGTTGACGTCGATAATCACGCTCTTTATGCGCCAAAACTAAGCAACTTTTATTCGATTTCTGACACCAGTTAGTCGAAAATTGCTTCAAATTTAACAGGAGACGTCTTTGACTGTTCATATTTATGCTTTCAACAATACCAATCAATCTCGGCTCAGAGTCATTGCTCTGAAAATGAATTTCGGTAAGCGACTTAGTTGGCAATCACCAATAAATTCCAAAACCAATCAAATATTGAACTATTTCATCATACAACACTAATTCATTCTACAGTCCAGATAAGGTTGATAATTCTGAGCTATAAGCAGAATATTATCATATTTGGTTCTAATAGAAGAATGCTACTTAAAGCTACCAGAAAGCATATATACTATCGCAGTATATGCATGGGTGGGTTTCTATCCAGCAGTGCCTCTAAGTAATGGTTAGGTGACTCTGCTTGAAGTCACTGAGAACTTCCGGAGTTTATCAAGAACCGCGAAGCGGATCGAAATATTAAGTCCGAATTTCGAAGTGACTTCTGCAGAGTCACGTAACCATGCTTAAAACACGAAACGCGCACGTTTTTAAGTGACGAAATTCAACTTCTGGCTAAGTAGCAACTTCTGGCATTTTCACTTCTGGCACTGCAGACTTTTGGCATTTCAGAATGTGCACGTGAGTGTTTTAATCCTAGATAAGGCATTTTGAAATACAAACCCTGTAGAACTAGATTGAGCTTCGAAATTTGCTCTTCAGAGCCATTCAGATTGTTTTTGATTAAAGTTAGTCTTCACAGCTGCAAATTATGTGCCAGGCACATATGTAAACACCCTCTTGATCAATTGTACTTACTTAATTGTAAAAATCAATTGCCGTAATTTTTTTCGAAAATGTGCTTTACATAAGTTTTTGTCCTACTGTGAATGAATTCAAGCATTAAGAAAAAATAAAAAGAACTTTCGTCCCATTGAAAAAACTTACAGCTCTTACAAACCAGCTTTTTGTGTGCAGTTATCTGCTCGTATATATCGAAGAGCGATATTTCTCGAAACAGACCCAATTTCGGCAACATGAAGTTGTTTTACATTTCAGAACCGGCATACAGAGTAAGTCCTGCATTAAAAAACTAAATGTAATTAAAATTATTTCAACAATTCGTTTTTAATTGCTCTTAAACGAAGTTTGTAGCAATTATATATTAGTCCTGTCGGTCTTTTTATGCGATTTTTCGCTTGACCGATTTTTCGTCTGACGCTTTTGACTTTGTGTCCTCAAAAACGAGATAAACAGGTAGCGCCCAGCGGGCATTAAGTGCTCTTAGAGCCTTTCAGCTCTGTTTCAGCTAAAAATGTTTTGGAGATGTATACTTATGGTGTGAAGGGCGGTTCTTAGAGGTTGAACACCCCCAACGTTGACCCCCCACCGAGCTTTTGCCCACCCCCCTAACAAAAAGCTCAGCCTAACAAAAAACCTCCGTTAGGATTTGATAATAATTTAATCGAAAACATTTCTTAGCCATGGATTAGTTTTCAACTTTTATTATCACAATTTTTAGCAGATTTTCTAATGCAATTTGCAAATTTCTTCAAGATTTTTGAAATTTTGTCATTTTTACAATCCTACAGCCTCAAGAGCCATATAACCTCATCTAGGTTTTGATTATAGGTTACTGCATAGCTTCCAGATGTAATGGAATGTTTTCAAGATTTTAATATCAGCAATTTTTAAAAAAATATTTGCAAAAAGTTTTTTTGAATCTTTTTGAAATTTTTATAATTTTTTTCCGGCACCAGCGCCCTAGGGACCTCCTCCAAGGTTTGATAATAAACTGCTGCATAGTTTCTACAGATAATGAAATTGTTATCAATATTTTAATGACTCCAGCCTTAGCAATTTTTTAAGCTTTTTTTTTTCAAATTTTCGGAAAATTATTATCATGTTCCAAGTTTATGGATCTTTATGAGCCAGAGAAACTATTTAAAGCATGAAATAGGCATACGGGATAGTCTCTTGAGACCATGAAATTGTTTCAAAGATTTTAATAGCTTGAATTTTAGCAAGATTTTGTTAAAATTTGCGGTTGTTTTCAAAATTGTTGATAATTTTTTGTCATTTTCTGAGTTTAACAATCATTACGGGCCCATAAAGCTTTTCAAGTCTTGCAGATGGGTTACTTGACATAACTCCGAAGACAAAAAATAGTTTTGAACATTTTCACTGCAAAATCTGGAAGCTTTTCTTTTAAATTTTGCAAACTTTTAAAATATCAGTTTTTTATTTGATTTATTTACTAACAAGGCTAGAAAATTAAAATTTGCAGAGTCGAATCAAGCGAAAGCTAGCCTCACTAAAACGTTGCTAGCTACTGACGAAGCCAACCGCTCGCCGGTCGTTTGAGAGCAATTCGCCCGACGTTAGTCGGTTATGTTACACATTTGCTGTATAATTGCAATCAATTGTCAGCCAAACTTTTAACGTCTCTCATTTGTGACTCCTTTAGATGTTTAAAAATTGCGCACTCCAAAAAGATCGTAATGAGGTACCATAGGTCCCAATCCATTTCGCCTCGAGGTGGAAAAATTCGATTTTAATTTTCAAATTTAGGAAAAAAAATTTCCCTTTGGGTCTTTTAAAGAGCTATTTTCATTCGAGCTATTTTCATTCTCTGATAATTTAAACTCAATGCTGACAAATATGAAAATGATGCTCGACTTGGTTTGATAAATGTTGTTAGTAAAAAATAAGAATAAAAGAGTACTGACAGCGGAAAATTGTGGAACCAACTCAGTAAGGCTCGATTCCATTCAATATTTGGAATTTGATAGGTATGGAAAGGCAACATTCAAATTGGACGACAGGTGATTAATAAAAAAAAACGAAATCAATCAAAAAATTTTTATCATTGACAAAATTAAGTAATTCTTGAGCTATTGTTAATTGAATAGGAATAAAAAAGACAACGGGTTTGATTTTACGCAGCACAGTATACTGATCACACCAACAATTACGAAGATCCCTCGCACTCGATACGCATGTTTGTAAACTCAGATCCGCTTCTATGACCGTTATACATTACTCGGCTTCGAAATTACAGTCAAAGTGGCGAAATCGTACCATTTGATTTCAAAGAAAGAGAAAAGATTATCTCCAAAGGCTTGGCAATCTATTAAAAAGAACCTTTTCAAAAAACCTTGACGCTCAGTTATCTAAAAAGCAGCCGAAAAACTTAACTCCAAATAATATAATTTAATCAACCAGGTTAAAAATTAGTTCAGCTGTTTTGCGGATTTTTGAAGTAGAATAACATTTCAAAGAGCCGCATGAACGACCTGATCGACGAAATCAATGAATTATAGGAAGAAAGTTATGACAACACACTAAAACATAACCGACTAAACGTCGGAAGAATTGCTCTCAAACGATTAGTGGGAGCTCTAATCAATTGCAACCTGCTTCAGCCGGGGGGGGGGGGGTGATTAATCCAGAGCCATTAATAAAGTTAAGGTAATTTTACCTTAAAAAACATCCTAACTCACCTTAACTGTTAAGGTAGATTTGCATTTCCTTAACTCACCTTAACTAATCCTAACTTTACCTGAAAAGTTAAGTACTCACTACCTTAACAAACCTTAAATTTTACTCTACCTTGCCTTAAAATTACCTTAAATAATTACCTTATCATTACCTTAAAAATTCCCTTAACTTTGCCTTTAACTAAACCTGAAATTTACCTTAAAATTAAGGTAAGTTAGGGTAAACAATTAAGGTGAGTTAGGGTAAATTTACTGCCACAGTTAGGGTAATTATTTAAGGTAATTTTAAGGGACGTTAACGATCAATTGAATTTGAGGCCAGTATTTTCAGCAGAAAATTAACCGGTCGCAATAGACCTAAAAATCTACGTCCGGAATCCTTTTAATGTTCAGTGGAAAGTGAATTAATTTAGGACACTGACTGTCGCAGAGTATGACTCAAAGCAAAACATAACCCCAAACATTGGACGAAATGCTCTCAAACGATTTGCAAGCGGTTAGTTTTGTCTGTGGCTAGCTGGCGCTTAGGGAGGCTTATATGTAGAAAAAGAGTAGAAATAGTGGGTACATGGGGGGGGGGGGTTATTGAGTAGGGAGGTTCGAGATCAAGTCAGCCTCTGGGTCTAAGGGTGGATCGAGGGAGGGCGCCTGGAAACACTGCGTTTCAAATCAAAATTTTTTGTCTTCTGAGTAGATTCGGTGATTTGTACAATTGGAGTACAGGAAAGCTCTAAGAGAACTGCCCAGCGACGCATTGCTCACCGGGTTTCACCTGTTTATCTCGTTTTGAGGACGAAACATCAAATGGTCAGACAAAGAACTATCAGACGATAAATCAGTAGTAGGTAAAAATGATCATCGGGTTTCACCTGTTTATCTCGTTTTGAGGACGAAACATCAAATGGTCAGACAAAGAACCATCAGACGATAAATCAGTAGTAGGTAAACTTGCATGAAAAAGACCAACAGGACTAATACAATTACTTGAAACTTTGTTTGAGAGCAATTAATAGCATGACCAGGTATAAGCACAAAAGTGCGAATGGTTAACTTTTAACAATACTCTATTAACGATATACTAGATACAATAAAAAAATCTTAATCATCTTTTGCTAACTTAAAAATTGCGAAGTTTCAATAACTCAAAAATTGCGAAGTCTCAATAACTGTTTTTGTCTCAATAACTGTTAAAATTGCGAAGTCTCAATAACCCACACGATACCCAATAGCACTGAATGAACACAAAAATGACCAAAACGTAAAAACTAAAATATGCAACCATAACCCTAAAAAACACTATAAAAGCAATTGAACATAATAAAGTATTTCGAAAACCAGAAAGCAAGAAGAATCAGGCATAAAAACTGGGAAAAATTAGGCTAAATTTTCTTCAAATAAAACAAACTTAAAACAAAAATAAAGTCATTCTTACGCAAAATGACCTCAGACACTAAAACATACCGGCAGATCGATGAAAAATAGCGCCCATTGATTCACATAACCCCGATTGGGATTAAAATAACAAAAAAAGAACATAGCTGGCAGATTGCCAGAAAATAGCCGCAATAGATTCGTAGATCGGCAGTCTTAAAAAAAACAGTAAAAAAACAGACCAAAAAAATTCGTCTTTTCATTGAAGGCTGATCTCTTATATTTTGAAAAATTATTTAAAATCTGTATAAGTTATTGCTGCCTCTATTAGCTGATCTCAAATAACCTTCATTTAGAGTGACACACACCCATTTGACCTTATCTCTTTGAATTAAAGTAAATAAAAGTCAATAAAAGTGAGGAAGTCATTTTTGAGAGTGAGGTAAGTCAAGTGTGACCAAAAATTTAATCACGCGCATGAACAAAAAAAAACTCGCTCCACTAAGAGCGAAAAATGACGTCACACATGCAATTCAGTTGAAATTGCATGAACGAATGAACAAAAAGTGGCTGTGACGTCATATGGTCGTAACAAAAATCATGACGACGAAATAAAAAAAAACCAAGAGAAGGCCAATAATAGCCCCAGCTATCGCCGTGCGGCTATTAAAAACGATTGATGAAAGAAATTTTTTTAAAAGGCGAACTTTTTTATTTCTGTTGTTAATAGACATATTCCTGTTACTTAATGAGAGAATACAAGGGTTATTATTAATACTAATAAGCATTAGAGATGATAACTAAGACATAAAAACAAACTTCATTAGCGGTGTCACGCCCCTATTTCGTCCCTCATAGTTACGTGATGATATTCCTTAAAATATCCATAAATAATTGCTATAATATTCATTTAGTTTCAAGGCCATATATAGCTAGTATTTCAATCTAGGCCTGTAACCCCTAATTTGTTTATTTTTATTAAAAACAACCGCAGATTGACAGTTTATTGATAAATATATCAAGTGCCTAAAAGCCTCAATATTGACTTTTTTGAGTTTCTTGAAGATAAATTCGCATAATTAGTATATAACTTCATGAGAGATTATGTACATGGTGAAGTAATTACTCTGATAAAGTAGGTGCTAATACGAAACTTGTATATGTACTTAACAAACATCAAGAGACGTACACAAGCTGGAAATTGCCCAACTTATAGATCAGTAAATATTTGCGAAGGACCAATACAACTCAAGGTACAGCCCTGCGGAACTTACGATCACCAGAACACCGGAGAACCAGCCTGACAATCAGTTGATTAACATCTTTGAAAACTTGATATAACTTTAGAAATTCTTACTAATAATTATTGATTAATTCATTGCTTAAATAATTAAAGATTGAACTGGAAAAATCTCTATAAATTACTAAGTTAAATCAGGCTGCCTTAGAACTAAACCGCAAACGATTAAAGCTTCGAAATACAAAGCAAACTAGCGGATATATCGCACATCCAAACCGCTCAGTAAAAGGCTATCACTAGCTAAATTTATTCAAAATATATCTGCTAAAAATCGCACTGTGAAACATCTAAATAAGTCTTTGTAAAATGCTGATTATTCAAGTTAATTACCTCCAATATAAACCTCAGAAAACACCATGAGGAACACTCTAAAAATCAGTGCGTAACAAGCGGGCATCTAAAATTGCTTTATGCTTTTATCCTGTTTCTATTTTTGACAGCACTTTGAACAGAATGAGCGGACAATGAAAATAGAATGGACAACTTAAAAAGATTTCATGCCAAATGTCGAAAAGGCGACAACATGAGGTAAAGCGAAACAACTTTTTATTCGACGAAGTAAAAAAAAACAGCAGGACATGTCCTGAAATACAATCCAAAGAATTGAATGAAAAAAACCCAACTACTGTATTTGACCAGCCGATCACTTGAACAATGCTAGCCGAAAAGAAAGTCAAAATTTGAGAAACCAAAAAAATCAAACCAACTAATCAATAATACAATTATTGCTAAAACTCTGAAACTTTACCATGAAAGCCAAATTTGATCCAATTACACGATTTTTTACCCACGCACAAGCCTTGAATGGGGTTTGCCACTAAAGTTGGAAAAACCCGAGAAATAAGAAAAACAAAAGAAACAAGAAAAATTTGAGAAATACTTAAATATTGAACAATGCAAAAAGTAAGGAAAGTTTCTAAAAGTCGCAATATCAAAAAGTTCAAAGTATTTGTTTATTATTCCAACTGCAAGGCCTAAAAAGTTTCGTAGGCACCTACAGATTGATAAACTCAAAAATTGACAACATTTTCCAGTGAAAACAATAGCAAATTTTACAAATGTTTCTTAACTCCGCTATAATGGCATCTTTATAATCATTTCATTGTCACCACAAGCTACACAACAACCCAATTTCAAGCCTAAAAAAAGTCACTGACCCATAAAGATCGATAAACTTGAAACATGATAGTAATTTTCGGAAAATTTAAATGTTGAAAATTATGCAATTGCCCTGGCAACTATGCAGTAACCTTTTATCAAACCCTGGAAGAAGTCCCCTGGACGATGACGCTGGGAGAGTGACAAAAATATTCAAAACAGAATCGCAAAAATTAGTATAATTTTGTATGTTTATGTTTGGGGTACCAAAACATGTAGTCCAAAAAAGTCATAAAAAATAATTATGTCTCGCAAAAAGACATTTCATTTTCATTGACAAACGTCAATTCAAGACTTCGAACAGAAACTCAAAAAATGACGGGGAAAACTCAAAAAATTGCAAAAAAATAATGCAACTTTGTAATTAAGTTTGCATTGCCAAAACATATACCTCATTTCTAGCTTGCCGAAGACTACTAAACACGGTCAATTGAAATCCTATTTAAGAAAAATTACAAAAAACGGACAGAAAATGAGGACAATTTTGTGGTTAAAAAATTCAAAAGTGACCTTTTCACCTTTAATTTTGATGTTCCCAACAACTTCAGTACTTCAGTACACTAATACAGACAGCTGGGGGCTGCTATTAAACATAAAAAACCTTTAAAAAGGCGTGTAAACGGCGTTATCACAAAAATAGCTCAAGATTGCATATAAAACTCTAATATATGATCGAGATCCTACAAATGCTCCCAATCGTACAGGTACTTGTTCAAATGGTTTAGAAAAACCACTTTACCCAAGAAACTTTCTAGCATGCATCGAAAAAGAAGCATGCGATAAAAAAATTCGCTTAAACTTTCTAACCTACTTTTCTCGCTCTCTCAAAGAGGCGGTATGAGCAAAAAATTACTCTCTACACTTCAATTCGTTCATCCGTTTGACCTAAACGCTTAGTCTCCAGATGCGGCATTGAGTTTTACATCCTGTGTTAAATACACTACAACCCTTTCGAGTCGTAGAAAAAAGGCAGCGCAGCAATACAACCCAAATCCTTTGAACTTTAAGAAAAAGGAGAGCTCCTAAATGATATTTGTTTGAGTAGAAGTTGGCTATTAAAAACAAACCGCTATTGTGTGGTGTGAAAAAGAGAATTTTGAGAAGTTTGAACAATTAAATATTTGAACATTAAGCTCACTTGGATATTTATACACACTTTAGCACCTGATAATACGATTTAATTGGATTAAACATACAATAATTCAGTTATCGTCGGTGATGTTGGTGGTGGTTGTCCTTTTTGTTGAAGCTCCCACACCCTGCTGCATTTTTCACTCAATTCACATTATGTACAATTGCATCATTCACTCCATTTCCATTCCCTCCATAAAGCCCCCATCGTCTAACTAACTGAAAAGAAAAAACACTCGATTCTGACAATGTATTTTAACATGCATTTAGTATTCACCGTACTTGTTCTTAACGATGTGCGTAACATTTAACAGCTGATTGATGTAAATAGTAAATTATTTGACACAGATCACGCTGAGCGAAGTAGTTTGAGATGCACTATAAAATTCGTTACAGCATATTTAAGCACTCAATAATAACCATAGATGGCTGGATTAACCCAGAACGGGTCAATGAAAAGTTAATTCCGCAATAAAATGTATTGTATTTTAAAATTTTAGCAATAAAAACACTATTTTCTTGATTTTAAAAAAATCAATTTTCCTTTAAATATTTTCTATAATTGCAAGCTATCAGCATCTCTGATACCCATTTATTGGAATTAATAATTTTCTATGCTCCAAGAGTGTATTTATATTTAAAATTATTTTTAAAAAAATGTTGAGCCGACCGTTGTGCTTATAGAAATATGACAGTGCACGTCATCGAGCACAAAAAAGTGTTTCCCTCGACGAATTCTCCTCATTTGCGATTGATTGGCATGCAATAAATCAAGGCAAATACTCTCACAACTTTGTTAGAGCGCAAACTATCAAACAATCGGGGAAAATTCTACGCCAAGAGTTGACAGTCAAATATAGAATACATGCAAATTTTTTGGTTCGGAACTCACAGATTAGCGAATTAAAACAGAAACATAGCCGGCAAATTGCTGGAAAATAGCCGCCGTTGACCCGCTTGACGCACATTGGAATTGAAACAAAACAAAAGAAATAGAAATCGACAAAATTTTTATTGTGTCAAAGTGTTTTGTGTGCAAATTCAGCATATTCGGTTAGACTCTAAAATTACATTTAATTCGGCTTCTAAACTGAAGGCTATTAAGCATACAACTAATGCCAGCTAGCAATCGCTTTTATAAACTTTGACAACCTAATGAACTATGGCTTAATGACCGGGCTTTATATGTTTATCCAGTTTCTTTTGATTTCGCAATTTTGACATTGAGCGTATTCAATACATTGCGTAATTCAATACATGAAAGAATTTAAAATCCAATCAGTTGAGACAGTGAGTGAGGTAAGTCACGAGCCAAACATGAAAATCGTAACCGAAACTGACTTATGTAAAACAAAAAACCTGATCAAAAGGTAAAGCGAAATCAGGACAACATATCACGACCAGTCCTGAATTACAATTCAAAGAAATGAAGTCAACAGCATCAGCCTCCGTAAAAGATCAGCCACCGATTAAAAAAAACAAATTAAATAAATACCAATACCTCCATGAAAGTAAACAAAACACTTCAAAAGTCGAAAAAAAAACTAAAATATTTCATTTCTTTTAGAAAGAATGTTATCGAAGTTATTAATCCCAACAACCTCAGCTCGAAAGATTTATACACAATGGAAGTTCAAACAGCAAACTTCTGAGAACTAAGAACAAACAACTGCAGATAAGATAAAATGACATCACAAACGACATTTGGCTAAAAAACGATATTTCGGAATGTTATTGAAAATTAGTAACTGAAACACGCATGTAAACCTTGAACTTATCAACATCTATTGGACTATCTATCATTCACTTAACAAAAATACCAAATGTCGAAGTCAATTATACTACTAGCAAAAAAACATACACATTAAGAAGATCCAGTTCTGCCTAAATAGAGAGAAAATGAGAATGATCAATATTGAGACTAACTGACAAATAAATACAAAAACGGTCAAAATCCAAAATGTCTCAAATAAGTCATGCCAAAGTCGTCAAAACCCGCAGCTCTGAAATTAAAAATCAAATTTACTCTAATATGGCTGACGAAAAACCAACGAGACCCACCATCATTAGTGATTAAGAGACAGAACATCAAAAAAAAGAGAAAATCCTAAACAAAAAAATTTAAAGCAGGTCGTGTCAAAGCAGTTAGAACTGTTAGATATCGAAAATCCCTTGTTTTGATTTAAAAAAGAGACTCATAAGAGAGCCACTTAGAGCTGATCATAATGAGATTAGGTGACAGCGCAAAAAAAAGAACAAGATGGGAAAATTTTTAAAAAAAATCGTTAATATTTTTTTCCAAAATCGTTGTCAATATCGTTATAACTAACAATTTTACCTGAAATCAGTAAATTATTTTAAAAATTCCTCAAAACCGGGCCAAATCCAAAAAAAAATCACAGTTTCATTAAGACAAATAGTACAAAGTCTTTAAAAACAATTGGTTGCCTTTTGAGAGCTTTAAGCAAGTGCAATTATGCATTATTACAATATACATTTTGCCCTTTAAAAGTATTTGTACAGAAAATGAAAAGAAAAACATCAAAATCAGAAGTCAAATTGCCGCCCGTGAAAAAAAAAATTCCTAGTAAAAAATAAGTACTCGACTCCTCTTAATGCTCCAGCGTGGCTAAAATCACCACTCCAATTTGACTTCTCATAGACAAGGTCAAAAAATGTGCACAGATCTTAAAACCAGTGACAGCATACCAATAAAATTCAAAATCTTAGAAATGTAAAGAGGGCAAATTGCTCTCGAACGACTGGCGGGCAGGCCAGTTGGTTTCATCAGGAGCCAGCTTCTGCTTAGGGAGGCTATTTTTTTAGCATATTTGGGTGGGGTGGAGGTAGCCATTCATCGCAGGTGGAGGGAACCGTACATGGTTACAGGTGGAATGGTGTGGAGTAGTCGGGGGGTAATTGGGAGGGGGTTATTTCGTTTTTAAGGCCGAAAAGTCAAATGGTCAGACAAAAAATATCAGTTGAAAAGTTAGTAGTACCAAAAAACGCGTAAAAAAGACTAGCAGGACTAATGTAAATGCAACAAACTTCATTTGACAGCAACAAGAAGAACCCAAGAAGGTAAATGCTAAAAATTTTTAAATATCTTTACTAATTACGATGTCCCAAAAGAGATTTCAGAGACCGTTGCGCTAAATTTCTTGTTCCTTCACTTCACAGCAGTACCACAGACACACTAAACAAGAGCAAAACATTTTCATAAAAACTAAAGCTGTAGAAAGGGTATAATTGCGAACAAACAAAACAGCCAAAAATCAGACAAATATTTGGCTTAATTTGATATAAATCAAATCAAGAGATTATTAAAATTCTGGTGTATCTTATAGCAACCCAAAAAGCCCCACAGGCTGTAAAAACTAGAAAAATACAAAGAACCGAAAATCAAATACTTGTTGAAGTTTAAGAAAACCCACTTTGTCTGAAAAATAGAGGCAAAAATACAAGGCTCGCTTGCCAAATTATTTTTTTGCGTCTATTTTTTTTGTTCTATCAATATTTCTCCAGCAAAAATTACTCTTCCTTTATCTCTGCTCAGCATATTGACCTTAACAAAGGTTTTCACGCGCGTCATTGACTTTTACATCATGTTCATTGAAACTTAACTAATTTTAAGTATAAGTCTCCAAAACAGTTTCTGTGAATCGCATACTTGGAGACTAGTGAGCTGAAAAGCTCTATGAGAACTTAATGCCCGCTGGGCGCTACCTGTTTATCCCGATTTTGAGGACGAAAAGTCAAAAGGGTCAGACGAAAAATCGGACAAGCGAAAAATCGTATAAAAAGACCAACAGGACTAACATAATTGCTAAAAACCACGTAAAGGCAATTAAAATCGTGAGAGCAATTAAAAAGAAACATCAAGAGCAGTGGTTGAAACCATATGAAAATTACTAACTGTTTTCTTGGCGTTCTAGCATTTAGCAAGAAATGGAAGAACTCATTGCTATGAAGAGGCTGCTACTGGCCGTGAGGCTGGCGGGGGAGCCCCTTGAGCAGAAGGTTCTCCAGAGTTTAACCCAGAGTCTTCTTCGGGGTCAGGCATGGGGAATGGAGGTGCTTCACCAGCAAAGGGCATCGGAGGAAAAGGACCTGGCATGAATGATGAAATAGTTGGTGGCGGTGGTTGGTTCGAACCTGGACTGGTTTGAGACACTTGTTTGGAATTGGCAAGTATGTCGACGTACTTGGATTTCGCTAGACCACGTCCTCTGGCGAACGGGTTGCCTGGGGCTACGACAGGCGGCAACAAAGCCACATTAGCTACTGGGTTGGCAGATATGCTTGAATTTTCATTATTTACAGCTCCAATGCTTGGGTGCTCAGCTGGCCGTTCAGAATTACTTGAGTCCTTAGCTGGAATGACTGGTTTTTCCATTGGTTGCATCATATCGACCATAGGAGGGGGTGGTAGTAATTCCTCCTCTTTCCCGTCTTTTGTTGTATCTACCCACTTTTTCTTTTCTGGATCCCAGTAAAAATCGGAACTTTTATCATCCGGAAGGTGCATTTGATTTGGCAACGGCATCAACTTTCCTAGCACATTTTTGACACCTGTGAACAACCAAGACTCTTTCCTAGCAGCTGCATTAGAACCCGTGGCTGTTTTAGGCGCTGGATCCGCTGCTTGAATTCTGTTCATGTCGTTCGTAGGCGTTGCTCTGTCATCAACATTTGGCTCGTCCGATTCTGGAATTATTGTATTGTATTTTAGAGAATAAGTTGACCGATCTGAGCTGACACTCATTGGTCGATCAATCGATCGTTGAACTTTGTCGTAATTATGCATGGAGTTATGGCGACTTCGGTTCCCGCTACCGTCGAAGACGCCACTTAGGATCTCACTCGCTTCTGAGCCGACGGATTCTCTGAATAAATTATCGCGTTTGCGGTAGGGCGAGCCAATGCTATTCACACTATTTGACGATCCAGAGAAATATGGCTGCATTTTGAATTTGGGAGTTTGCTGTGAGTCTTGGTATTTCTTTCTGTAATCTGCTTCAGTTAGACTGGGGTCAAACGTGCTTCTAGTCTCTGCCATGTTTGTAGTACTGCTCGGCATTTCGAAAGCGACAGCGGATTTGTTCACGTTCAATAGAGCACTATTCGACATTCGAGGCGCGCTGTAAAAATGGGCATCGTCTGATGACGCCATCTGAAGGTATCTCAAGTCCGCCGAGCTGTCGGCAAAGACGTTGGGGGATCCCGGTTCCGATCCAAGATGCTCTTTGCCACTGACCATCGTATCGATGTCTATTGGCGCCAGTTTCTCAGTGACAGGAACGGACGTTTCGAAATTCACTGATGTCAAATTGGAATCGTAACCTTCTATCGGTCTCTCCAACGTACTCGACTTCGACAGCCTATCACTAGCATTACTGGGATACCCCATCGATTGATCAAAGTTGTGAGAGTTGTTGTAGAAGTATTGATCGTCCAATTGTTGAGAAGCAGAAAGAGAACCTGTATTTATTGTCTGACCAGCAAGATCCAGTCTAGAGACCTCCGCCTCTCTAATAATGGGCAAATGCTCTGGCTCTCTCAAGGCAGGGGGCATCATTAAAGTTTCCAACTCGGATATAAAGTCGACACCCAAGGAACCATTATCAATCGAGTATTTCAAACCGTTACTCAACTCAATAACGTCTCTGACAAATTGCGTTCTGAACAAATCGGGGTTTCTCAGAAGTTCCTTCGAAATATCTTTACAAAACTCAAACGCTTTAGTGTTTAACCCAAACTCCACGTATTGCTTCGCTAGTAAAAACTTGAAGTGCTGCAAGGACGGGAAACAGACGTCTTGAGCTTGGTGTCTCAAATGAACAGCGAACTCGAAGCATAAACTTAGAAAAATGCTGTCAAAATCATTCATGGCCGCCGAGATGCTTTCAGCGTTTGTTCCTAATAGCAACAATCTCGAATCCGCTTCCCAAGGAAGCGAAAACTGTGAGCCCGCTAGAATATAGCACATTTGAGCAGCTATGTTTAAACCATTGTTGTCCAGCGCGTTGCCAAGGATCATAAAACAATGTTGATTATACTCATTATCCGATGTTTGGTTCGATAACATTATCGCAACGTGCTGTTCCCAATTTTTCCAACAATCGCGCAAGAATTCAGGAGAAAATGTTCGCCTCTCTTTGAGTGAAATAAAGGTTTGCAGTGGATTTGTGATTCCTGGAATGCATTTTTGATCAAACAGTTCGACAATCATACGCTGAGTTGAGGAGACTTGAGTAAAGGCTGAAAATCTTAGAGCAAATCCCCATAAATTATGTTCGCTCGTGTACTGTAATAATTTATTTTCTTCACCTAACATTGCGAATTTTACCATATTTATTCTGTCATCTTCTGTTAGTTCAGCATCGCAACTATTGATTAAAGTTCTGCCGCTTTCATTGGTCGGTTCGAACGATTCTAAGATGTCGAAATCATCCAAATCTTCGTCGTCTTCAATTTCATTGGACGATTCATCGCCCAATAAGATCTTAGCAACAGCCGATCCGTTTACAGCACCATTACTCTCAACCAATAAAATCAGATACTTAATCAAAATTGCCAAGTCTTTCAAGTTCTCGTTTTGAGCATCGTTTAATCTTTCAGAAAGATAAGACCTCACATCTGATTTCATAGATCGGTCACGATTGAAAGGTCCCGGGAATTCTCGGACGGCTTTTGGAACTGGAATGACATGAGACGTGTGAAACAATTGCGAACGCTCTGCGCTGATGTTATCTGTGAACACGAACCGACCATTTGCCGAGAACTTAGCAACTGAATGCATTCTTGAGAACAATTCAGGCGTTTGTCTGTTTTCAGCGGTTTCATCTTCTTGTGCGTTATTGACAGCATCATTATCATTGATTTCTGATACCTCATCGTTGTCGGTATCATTCCCACTTCCCGATGTCATCTCACTAACAGATGCGAACCTCGTAGTGGTACGTCTGGGCGATGTTCCCTTGTGTCTCGACATCATCTGGGAGTAACTCATATAGTTTTGGATGTAGCTGTTGTACATGTTTTGAAGCTGCCACTGGTAGTACATTTGCATTTGGTGGTTCATCATCATTGGGTTTGGCTGGAACCCAACCGGCGCACCCATAGGGGACATAGGCGGAGGCACGTGAACAGATAAGGGTGCGCCCAAATTTGCAGGAGGCGGTGTCATGAACGGGTGCAGAATCGGAGGCGCAGGTCTGGGGTGAAAATTTGCATCAGGCGTGAAGGAAGTTGGATACACTCCTGGAAATGACACGTTATGTTGTGGTTGTTGATATTGATTTTGTTGTGTGTAGTTGACGGCATTGCTTTCACTTCCGGTAAAAGACGAATTTCTGCTCAGCTGGTTAGAACTATTTTTGAAGTTTGTTGGGTAGCTAATAGGCACATCAGTTTTCGGTTGTTCGAATGTGTAACCAAACGTTTCTGTAGCTAACAGTGGTTGATGTGTTTTGGCCGGTTCCAATGAATTACTGGTTGGAATTATTTTTTGCTCTGTTAAACTGTCTTTTGAGCCAACATTAGTTGTAACTAAATTTCCTTCATCGCTTTGTTCCGATTGTTTACATTGTGTTTCACTATGTGACACGTTTTCAACTTCAAGCAGACAATTCGATTCCTCTGGCTCTATTCCATGGATTTCAATTGCGTCATTGGAATCATTAGGAGTACCGAAAATCTCGCGTGACACCGGCAACTTTTGCTTAGATTGCCGACTCGACGTAGACACACAACTGATATCGTCTAAAGACTCGTCAAACTTAGGAACATGTGATTTTACAATCTTTTTCTCTTTAACCGGAAGAATTTCAAAAGCAGCTATATCACTTTTTCTTTGAGTTGGTTTGACAATCTCGTCTTGTTTTTCATCAGAACTACCTAGACTTTTACGACCGTCGATTACTGGCAAATTTGTTTTTCGAGGTGGTTCTGAATTCACATTAAATGATACATTTTGACAATTTTCAATATCGTTATCATCATTTTTATCTAAGAACAATGCTGACTTTTCCGGGATACTTTCGTCGCTCATCACCAATTTCGATACTGGCAACCTAGAACAAGACTTCCTGAGGGCAAATGATGGGGAAATTTTTAAGTTCTTAACATCAATAGGCTTTGAAGCAGCCGTTTCATGTGATGCAGAATTTGAACTATCGTTGAAGTTTGTTTCAGATTGTAAATGTTTCAAATGCTGAACTGATGACAAAGGTGGTGTAAAGTTAACGTCCGTCAATTCTGAAGTTCCTTCTGGTTCCAAACATGTATCTTGATCAGGTGTTGCTTGTAATGGCGAACTTTGCAAGTTGTAATTCGATTCGGCCGATTTCATTGGCTGACTTCTATCAAAGGATTCGATCAATGGTGTCACTTCAATTGCAGTGTTGCTTCTTGGATTCGTTTCTTGTTCTTCTTCAACATCCCATCCATCGTCCCACGAATCTTCCCATCCACTCCACTGATGTCCAGGTACTGTCATTTCGGATTCTATGCCACCGAACCCGTCCAAAGATACAGCCGCAGGAACAGTCGTTTCTCGACGGTCATTTACAACATTTTCAGTTTCACCTGCTTCAAATTGGTTGCACATTCCATTTTGTACTTCTTGCTGTCCTTGATACAAATAGTTAGCATGTTCGACAACTTGGTTCGGACCAAAGTCATTTGGAACGGCATCATTTTGGTTCATAATTCCGTCGTCCGATTTCCGTTTATCGGCTTCGTCTATATTTGTTTCGTCATCGCCGACACTCTCGGCGGACCAACCCCAGCCTTCTGTCTTCTCGACCTTATTATCCCCAATAACATACTCATTGTGATGTATATTTGAGCTGAAATTCTGGGCCTGAATTTTGAGCTGAAGTTCGTTTTGTGGGACGTATGAACGAACAATTTTTGGATCCAATTCAGGCACTGTATATTCAGACTCTACCTCCACACTCATTGTTAGATCTTTATGATGTTGTGCAAACTCTCCAGCAAAACTTGGATCAACTTCTGCCTGCGATTCTGGATGTTCTTGACCATAATTCAAATTCGCTGTGGCATTTTCAACAGAATGGCATTCTTTCACTCCATTGGCACTTTCCACAGGCTTGTAATACGAATGATCCCAGGTGTTCGCATGCTCCCATTGATTGGTTATTTGATTGTAGCTCATCTGATTCGATTCCCATTCATTCCAGCCACTCCAGGAATCCACAACCGAGACCTCTGGAACATGAGCATTTCTAACATCAGCCACTGGATTCATAACTGATGAAACCTCGGGATCTCTCGGGATCGAGGCAACTTGAGCTCTCGTTTCTCTGTCTCCAATTTCTCCTCTAAGCTGGTCGAACTCTTCAGTATAAATTTCTTTTGGCACTGATGCTTCGATTTCAGATGAGCTTTTCTGACAAGCAATCTGAACACTGTAAGAAATGTCAGCGTCAAAATTAGTTTCCCAGTCAGAGGACATATCCCAACCATTACCACCCAGAGGAGTTACTTCAACCTTTTCATTTGACTCACAGACAGGAGATGCAGATACAAAATTGGGTTCAAAATGGGCCGCAGGTTTTATTTCTACTTCATTTAAAGGTAAAGAGACATTATTTTCGCCTGATGTTTTCTCACGCGGCAGCTCACTAACGTCATTGACATTAAGACTTTTTGAATCTAAACTATTTATTTCATCCGAAACATTTTCATTTTGGTATGCCGGTGGTGCTTCTGTCAAGTACTGACTTCCCAGCTCTTGAGATTCAATATTGTGTCTTTCTCCTTGAGACGTAGATCCCGACCAACGAGGTTCCTCATATTGGGCGTTTGAATAAACCCAATTTTTCCCACCTGTGTAGTTCCAATCATTCCATGAAGCCAAACTCTGGCTTTGATCCCAACCGGTCGCGTAAGAAGCGGCTACATCGCTACTGTCGTCCACTTTTGGAGCCCCAATTGAGGTGTCAATTTCTGGAATCTGCCTGGACTCGGACCAGGTGTTGTCATTGTCGTACCACTGGTTATTATCCCACTGTGCTGACACAATTTCAACTGTCTTTTCTTCCGTTGTTTGGGATTCATCTTCTAATTCAGGGTCCGCTATAGAGTTCAAAACAGCAAAAGATTTTTGAGTTTTAGAGTGTTCGCTTGTTGCCATATTCATGTCGGCAGGCGTTTCATTGTTAAGCGAGGAAAATGTTACATCACTTGTGTTAATACTTGCGTCATTGTTATGCAATTTCACATCAGTGACGTCATAAGATGACTCCTCAGCTGTCATATCGACAACTCCTGAAAACTTGACTTCTTTGTTCAGTTCAGCACCTTTGGTTAGCTCAATTTCATGCCGCAAAATTTCAGATTCATTTAACTGAGACGAAGTCATATTTTTAACATTCTCGCTTAACTGGTATTGATGACTCTCGGAACCCTCCTCGATATTAAACGAAATCACATTGCTATCTGCTGCTGCTGACTCGCTTAGATCACTATATACTTGATGGTCAAAGCCCTCAGTTTTATCTAACTCTCCAAGGCCAGAAATTTGACTCTCGGTCACGTTTTGGCTTCTATTCTCAAGAGCAACAGAAATACCAAACTCCGACGTGTTCCAGTGAGAAAAATCTCCATAATTTTGACCAATCTGTCGTCCTTCTGGCGAAACTAGAGTTCCAGATATGGCGGTTGAATCATTCAAACATTCTAAAGAAACTTGAGAATTTGGTTGCTGCCCTTCTGTATTGTCGTTTAGATCGCATTTCTCAATTTCACTTTCCCCAAAAACATTTTGATCAACTATAGTCTGACGCTGATTTTGTTCCTCGAGCATTCTGGTTTCAATCTTCTCGTCATTGACACTATCAAGGTGGTTATTTGTATCTACGTTTTCATCAATCGCTGTAGCTGCTTCATAGGACGTACCGTCAATTCTTCCTGAAGTGTGAACAGAACCCACCCCACTCTCATTCGACTGGTCCGAGTTTTGGACAGCTTGATTGAACTGGGAAGCCTGCCACTGGTAGTATCTTTCAGTGTAAACTTGGGAAACAGTCTTCATTTGACCAATACACTCTGAATACATACTGATCACATTGTGGTCCATTAAACCCTCGTCGTCCGTAACATACGGTTCGCCTGGTTTTGCGTTCTCCATTTCTGAGACGTTACTTTTGATCTGTTCAACAGATTCTTGCTTTTTTGTTTCTCCTATTGGCACCTCTGAGGGGGTACTTTCAAACTGTTCATGGGACGCTTGAACTGGAACTTCTTTAAAAGAAACACTGTTTGAAGCATCGTCAGCTTGTGAATCATCAGTAATCTCAGTTGAAACTAATGCAGAAAATGGATCAAATGGAATTTTATCGAAACTCGGAACATTTGGACTATCTTCGTTGGCTCGAAGCTGCAACTGCGATTGTTCAACGTTTGCCTCTGTTGCATTTTCGGAGTTCTTGACCTCGGGCGTCTCGTCAGCACTGTTTTCTTGCCAATTATGGGCCCGGTAGTCACTCTCGGAATAAGTCCTCTCGTTTTGGGTATTTTGGGAACCCTCGGTAACGTGGTCTTCATAACTATTCGTTGTCCTATCTGGAATGTTCTCAACGTGCAAACTTTCACTTAGTTCTCGCTGTTCTAATTGCATCATAGACCCGCCTTGCATGTTTTCATCATTTTCATGATCAAGGTTCGCGCTGTTTTCCTCATTCAGCTGCTGTTCAATGTCTTTGATATCTTCCTTGGTGACGTCAGGAACTATGAAATCGCTCTCGAACTCATTGTCATATTCGAAGTCCATAGACCAACCCTGAGTCTGTTCAAGGAAGGCTTCCCGATCTGTAGAAGATTCCACGGGTAATCCATCTGGCGTCAGTTCTGTTTTGCTCTCCGAATTGAGTACACTTTTGTTATATCCATAACTACTTCCTGCACTGTTTTCAAAATTACTGTTCCGGTCATCATGAGACCAATTTGAGTTGACTTCCGTCGTTTTGTTTTCTGTAATTTTCGAGCTCATTGAAGTTCCGCCAACATCGCTTTTCAGATAAATTACAGGCGCACTTCCCGCAGAAACTCCAAATGCACCATCATTGTAGCAATTAGAGATGTGTTTCCCACTCGGTTGGTTGTGATCAATATTCTCCGTAATTGCAACATTCGGATGAAACTCGTTCCAGTTACTGCCCGCGGGTTCAGTTCTGGTTCCAGCACTCGTGTGATACACCTCTGTCGCAAAATCTGCACTATAAATGTTGGCAGCTGCCTGAAAATCGGAATTAATATGGTCAAACACATCCATTTCATTCTGTACTGTCTCTTCATGAGATCTGTCGGCGAAGGTCTCGGTACTTTCATAGGGTTTCCCGAAACCTTCAGGATTAGTTTCAGAGATCGGTTCCGACATCACGTTGCAGTCGTTTGACACTCCACTGCTGCTGGAATTCAGGTCTGCTTCGTCTCTGACCTCATCCATTTTAAGTCCATTCTCAATATTGCTGCTGCTTTTATTTTCAAGCGTCTCGAAATTTGAGCTTTGAGAGATCTCCGAAACATAATTTGGCTGATTTTCGGCTGCTCGACTCTCAGCTTCTTGTACATTATTGGCCTCATTCTCGAAGGTGCGGTTTTGTTGATAAATGCGAGAGCTATCATCGTAGACACCATTAACTGGCGTCAAATGTTCTGATGATTCTATCGATTTCTGATTCTCCGAAACATGCCACGTTTGATTTTGAGTTGCACCCCAATCAGGTTCCGCACCCCAGCTTGACCAGCCGTCTTGATATGGGTACCCGTTACTTTGTTGCATACCACTGTAGCCCCAATTGAGTTCCCAGGCTGACTGGCTCTCAGCTTTAGGGTCTGTACTTCCATTTAAAATTTGTTTGTTTGATGAAGAAACCACGTTTTCCCGATTCGGCGTTTCAGAAAGAGAAGTTTCTCGAGGTTCTGAACCGACTGTGTAAGGGCTGGCATTCAAAACTGCGTTAGATCTTTCTTCAGGAATTTCTGAATAGCCATTCTGAATCTCATTTGGCGCAATTCCGGGTTTTGAGAATTCTTTCTGGAGCTCTTCCTCAGAATAGACTCTTCCCGAGGTATCATAAAAACCCGATCGTTCACAATCAGGACAAGAGTAGTGATATATTGCCTCGTACGGTTGCGTGACCTCCGCATTTCTGTGTTCACAAACTAAACTATTATTCGAATTTGAGTGAGAGTAATTTGTATTGTTTGTGGAATATGGCGTCGTTAGCGACGATACTGACGATGATGATATCGATTGACGATGTGATAAATTTGACTGTTCGGGGGTGTAAAAATTTTGACTTTGAGTATAATTGTAATCGAAATTGCTATTTGTGCTATCGCTATGACTAGTACTACTAACCCAACCTCCGTTTTGGACCCTTTCTTGTGAGAATTCTTGAGGATGACTGGATTGTTGGTTATTGAAAGGTTGATTAATTGTGTTTTGTTGGGCATACCAACTTTGCCATTGCCTCTGCCATTGTTCCCATTGACTCTGGTCCCAGTTACCCGTCACGTTTGTATCGCCACTGTACGCGTATTGCTCGCCGTGTTGCGCGGCCACGTAAGCTGGTTCTGCCATTTCACTCAAAAGAGGGTTAAATGAGGTAGCAGAATCTGGGGTAATTACGGGTTTAGTGGGTGTTAGTTTTATACAGTGGATGCTACTAGTGTAACATGAGCTTTGATCCGAGAATTCGTCGTAACTGTTGTTGTTGTTGTCATTGAGTGCAGTTTGTGATCGGAGATGGGTTGTTTCGTTTAACTTTTGACGCCTTCTAACTGGCATCGCAATTCATCTTCGTATTTTCAACGATTAGATGATCATTAGCATACAATCTGAAAAGTGAAAACTAAGTACAAAATTTGATAAATTATAAGTTGCTTCTTAATTAAAGTTACCTGCTTTTAAATTACTCGATTAATTGCAAGTAACATTGTCCCATAGAAAGCTAACAACAGCCAGGACCACCTCTAGAGACGACCGATTTTTGCATTGAGTATTTTCTGCTGGTCTAGAGCGGGGTGAGAATTAAAATTCTAGATTAGATTTCAAAATAGAATTAAAAAATTGTGGTTGGATGCGCCAATTATTGAATTTGATTATTATTTAACACTTTAAGTAAAACAGCTGACAGATTATATCGTTACGATGACTTCATAGATTTGTAGTCTCAAAATACAAACGAAAAGAATAGGACCCTAGAAATTACTTTTTCTACTTGTTGCAATCCCTTTAATTAATTTATATTTATTTATTGTGTAGCTGCCCTCAAATGACTTTCAATTAGTTTGAGATCTCCTCAACAGAACTCCCCGCCTCCAATTGACAAAAGCAAAACATCAATTTGAAAAAGATGATAGTGAGGTAAGTCACGTGTGAACAAAAAAGTGAGCGTGACGTCATATGGCTATATCAAAAATGTTGTCGAATAAAAAAGGCCAAGTGAAGGCGGATAATACCTTAGCTCAGCTATAAAAAAAATTTGGTTCTTAAGCTATTCTGCTATTAGTCCCTACAAGTTCTAATAGGTATCAATTCTAACGAATAATCTTCCCATTAAGAATCATAGCTCAATCAGCATTGTTCAAAATTAGTCGTGTCGTCTTTGTATTCTAAAAAGATCTATTTCACCTTTTCTTTTCAACTTTTATTGACATCCAGCAAACCAATCGCCACTACTTGTGGCAATCTGTTGGGTTTAATTTTAACCGCATCAAATACTTTATCCGGCCAGTATAATCCGCCTCTATCTTTACTTCGTTCATTAAAAAATGCATTGTGTTAACAGTATCTAAAGGAAACGTATTTAAGGTTAAAAACGAATAAACATAAATGAGCAATATACATAAATTAATTTGTATCTTAAAGATGTTTACTACATCATACGCTCAATTTAATCATCACTAACTGTTTTCTCTCTCCATTAAGAACCACGATGAAGAAAATTGATTACTAAAACTATCACAATTGCACATACTTTGAATTAAATGTTTAGCTTTTCCACGTATGCCAACGGTATCTTTATTGTTCCAACCCACTTTAGTGGAGGAACAACTATAGACTAAAATGGTTTTCAGTCATTTACTCAAATTTTGTGAGTAATGTCATTAGAAAGCCCTTCCAGCGTAGAATACAAAATTAAAGTTTTTTGAACTTCGTTTTTTTTTCTAACGAAAATTGTTAACGAGAGTCTTGTTGGTTTTACCTCAAAAGATAGAGGAGAGTTGAACTGTTTTATCCAATTTTTGACTCTAATTTTTGCTAAATTTTTTGAAATTCAGCCTTTTTCATCAAAAAACGGCACGAAATTTTCCTAATACACTTCATTAAAATTTGCCGAAAGAACACCTAAAAACTTCGGACACAATCTTCGTTAACTCCATGGTGGACTTGTTTTGCTTACCCTTGAGTGTTCTCAGATCAAATTTTGCCGGTTTTTGCTAATTCTACTCAATAATTATTCAAAAAGCATCATTTAACTTTGATAAATGGAATTTCTAGTCAAATTATCCATTATATTCGGATACATTACATGTACCTAATGGAGAAACAGCGATAGCAAGGCTAGCTTTGGTCTGATACTAATATTAAAGTCCAAAAAATAATTCGGATTATAATCAGTAGCTGTCTTTTTAAAAATATTTTTGCATTTTTTGCTTTTCTATGTTCATCATAGAACAGAACAATCAAATCACGACAGGTCCAATTGGCATCCTCAGGAATTTCAAGGAAGCCTATCTGTTTTTTAAAGTCTAAAGCTTATGGTTGTTTGACATTTGAAAATATTAAAAGAATTCAAAATAATTCATCGATTACAGCTTTGCCACTTTTTTGGTCTATTTTCTTTTTCATTGCGATGTCCGAGTCGATCGCAATTACAGTATCCTCAATCAATTGAAGTTTTAAGCAACTGAGATTTTCAAAAATCGTTTATTGCTCAAATGGTTATTATTCAAACAGGAAGCGAAATAACATATTTCAACTATATTTACAAACAATTGGTATCATTGGCTCTTCATATTCAGTTGATTTCCGCTATTTTTTTGTTTTTTTTTCGGAGAAATTTTTTTGATTCAGCATAATTTACAGAATATTTTTAAAATTCAAAAATATTCAATAGAAAATTCGATCTAAGTTTGGCAATGTTGCCCCATTTTTGCATGTATATATATATATATATATATATATATATATATATATATATATATATATATATAAATATATATAATTCAATATTAGGAACGAACATGCCCCTTTTCGCAAAAAATTATGAATCAAAAGTATTCCTCATTATATTAAAGAAAGATAAAACATTGTTTAGCTACGAAAGATAAAACATTTGTTCAGCTCCGAAAGATAAAACATTTGTTCAGCTCCGAAGGATACAACATTGTAATGACACCTCTTCTTTCGATGCTGGGCAACTTTTATCTAGAAGCTATTGGTTTTGTAAATAACCATTTTTAAGAAAATTTTTAAATTGCTCGTTTTTCGTTCCTTTGTTAATTGTCTCTTAGAGGTCGGTCTGATTCAGAAGTTTGCATAGAATGCAATTTTTCACAATTTAAATTCAATCGAAAGTTGACTGATCTGGAAGATGTTCGGAACAAAAATATTCGATATAAGGTGCAAAATAGTGTTTTCGTCAACTTTAAAAGACTTATTAAATTTATTTAAATTATCTCAGTTTAACTTTTAGAAGGAAACAAGTTTTTCACGTCGGTACCTTTCTTATAATTAGTGACTGGGCTTTGAGCTATTTAAATTCACGCCAGTTACAGAACAAACTAAGTGTTGCTCAGTAAAAAGCAATTCAGTAGTTTTCATTGATCAAAACAATTAGGGTCAAAATGCCGCTCTTACAGAACTTGGCTTGTATAGTTGGCTGAGCACCAAATAAAAAATTCATTTTACTTAGGTGAGTCAAATATAAAATCTCTTCAATTCATAATAGCTTTGTAATTATGGGAACTTAAACTTTTTCTCAAATTTTGTGTGGAAACTTTAATCGCAAACATTGCAAGAAAACACTATTTTTTAGATTAGATTTAGAGCTAAATTTTATCGGCTAAAATTAAACACTCATTTTACTCATCAACATTTGCGAAAGAAAGTTTTAAAAAACTGTTTAGCGTATATAAAAACAACAGTCGAAACATTTTAGAAACACTTGATATACAGTTTTCCTTGTACTAGATTGAAATGCTTGATCAAAGAAAACCCAGACACATTAAACACTTATTATCAGGATAAAAATCCAGTGCTAGAAGTGTTAGAAACTTCCATTGGGAAATAGGTTTCAAAGTTGCCTTTGATTTGGATATGAATGTTATAAAATATATTTTAAAAATCTTAATCTCATATCTTGCAAAATAAAGTTTAAAAAACAAATAAATATGAGCGAAGATACGATTTGCAAACTAGAAAAAATCGAATGGTTTAATTAAATAAAAAATTGAAGCTTCTGACAAAAAATCTTCAAATTTCGATAAAATGATGCGTTGAAACTGTTCGAAATTGGCGCGCCAATAAAAATTTTCAAAATCTAAGACAAAATGAATCAGGAAGCCAAAAAATTTTAAAAAAAAACTAGATCTGAAAGTCGACCCGCAACAATTGATGCCTTCAAGGCTCACCATCAAAATTCAACTGTATTTACATTTTATATAATAATAAATTCTCAAATACTGCATTTTATTTATCTAGATATGCATGTGCACACAAATATATGAACAGTGGACTGAAACAGAACGATCACGCAATTATTGTTCCCACATTTTTGTAAATAAAATGAGAGAACTTGTATGCTAGCCCCATTTTTTCAGACAATTTTTGACTTTTTTTGAGGTCATCCCAGGCTAGCAAATGTGGTACCAATTTGGAGCTCCATGCGTCTAGAATTTCACTAAAGAGAGAAATTTTAATAACTTTACTATTTCAAGCATTTTAGAAAAAATTTTAACATTTTCTACCCACAATTTCAGGCAATTTAGCCTAATTTTCGATCAAAACTACCTAAAATTTTGGTCAAAACTCAATCATTTACGACTAACATGATTTTTATCGCAAAATTTTATGAATTTTTAAACCTTCCCTCGCCTGTCTTAACCTAATTTTTCATCCAAAGTTCAGTTGAAATCCTTTATTTTCCTTGATAAATGGCAAAAAATTTTGAGATGTCTATTAATGGTTAATTGTTACAATTTTATTGAAAAATCAAAAAATAATAAAGATATTTCATATCGAACCCAAAAACTAAGAAAGCTGTCAAGTTTAAGTAATAGCATGCACTTTTTCCGCATGTACAATTCACTGAACACAAAAGAACTCATTTTTTTCACGAACTGACAATTTCTGATAATTTTGAGGTCGAATGGAAGTCAATGTTTAGGGTGCACATCAAGTAGCAGAACGGGCAATCACACTGAGGAAGCACAACTTACAGAAGACATTATTCTTCAGCGCGCGGAGGGTTATTCGACGGTTAACAGAGAAATCAGTTATTCGCAAGTTTTTGTTGACTTGCCGTGCTTGGACTACTGCTTTTAGTTTCATCCCCTTTTCAATATTATACTCCATGACCGTTAACAAAAATCAACAATTGAACTCCATAAGTGCTTAGCTTCAAATGTGTGAATCACTTTTTATGATTATGGTAGCTCTCCTATTCATAGTCATTTTTGTAGGCTTGCCTGATTATCATTAATGGTGAAATTTCGTATTGAACAGGGGCAGTTTTCACTGCATTCAATTTAATTTACGGCCATGAAGATTACCTGCTTAGAAACGGTACGTTTTTACAAACAGGATATTTTACTTCTTAAATTTGAGACATTTTTTCTCTTTAATTTGTTTTGTTTTCATTTCTGTTGCTGACAGCTTTGAGTTTTAAAGTCGAGCAATTTGAAACAATTCGGACTCCAGCTGTTCCGTCTTTTTTGGTAATTTTAACGTCGCTTTTCCATTAAACAAATTTTAAGTTTACAAAAAAATTATCAGTTCACTATTGATGAACGTATCGTCCTTCTGTCCAAAACAATTGATTAGGAAATCTCAAATGCTCTCTTGTAAAGTATATCGTCATCCTTCTGACCCTTCTAGGTAACTAATGGTTCTATCCAATTTAAAATTGTTTTAAGAATTTGAACTTTTTAGATTTGAAGCTCATATAATTATGAATCAAAAGTTTTCCTCATTATATAAAAGAAAGATAAAACATTGTTCAGCTACGAAAGATAAAACATTTGTTCAGCTCCGAAAGATAAAACATTTGTTCAGCTCCGAAGGATACAACATTGTAATGACACCTCTTCTTTCGATGCTGGGCAACTTTTATCTAGAAGCTATTGGTTTTGTAAATAACCATTTTTAAAACTTTTAAATTGCTCGTTTTTCGTTCCTTTGTTAATTGTCTCTTAGAGGTCGGTCTGATTCAGAAGTTTGCATAGAATGCAATTTTTCACAATTTAAATTCAATCGAAAGTTGACTGATCTGGAAGATGTTCGGAACAAAAATATTCGATATAAGGTGCAAAATAGTGTTTTCGTCAACTTTAAAAGACTTATTAAATTTATTTAAATTATCTCAGTTTAACTTTTAGAAGGAAACAAGTTTTTCACGTCGGTACCTTTCTTATAATTAGTGACTGGGCTTTGAGCTATTTAAATTCACGCCAGTTACAGAACAAACTAAGTGTTGCTCAGTAAAAAGCAATTCAGTAGTTTTCATTGATCAAAACAATTAGGGTCAAAATGCCGCTCTTACAGAACTTGGCTTGTATAGTTGGCTGAGCACCAAATAAAAAATTCATTTTACTTAGGTGAGTCAAATATAAAATCTCTTCAATTCATAATAGCTTTGTAATTATGGGAACTTAAACTTTTTCTCAAATTTTGTGTGGAAACTTCAATCGCAAACATTGCAAGAAAACACTATTTTTTAGATTAGATTTAGAGCTAAATTTTATCGGCTAAAATTAAACACTCATTTTACTCATCAACATTTGCGAAAGAAAGTTTTAAAAAACTGTTTAGCGTATATAAAAACAACAGTCGAAACATTTTAGAAACACTTGATATACAGTTTTCCTTGTACTAGATTGAAATGCTTGATCAAAGAAAACCCAGACACATTAAACACTTATTATCAGGATAAAAATCCAGTGCTAGAAGTGTTAGAAACTTCCATTGGGAAATAGGTTTCAAAGTTGCCTTTGATTTGGATATGAATGTTATAAAATATATTTTAAAAATTTTAATCTCATATCTTGCAAAATAAAGTTTAAAAAACAAATAAATATGAGCGAAGATACGATTTGCAAACTAGAAAAAATCGAATGGTTTAATTAAATAAAAAATTGAAGCTTCTGACAAAAAATCTTCAAATTTCGATAAAATGATGCGTTGAAACTGTTCGAAATTGGCGCGCCAATAAAAATTTTCAAAATCTAAGACAAAATGAATCAGGAAGCCAAAAAATTTAAAAAAAAAACTAGATCTGAAAGTCGAACCGCAACAATTGATGCCTTCAAGGCTCACCATCAAAATTCAACTGTATTTACATTTTATATAATAATAAATTCTCAAATACTGCATTTTATTTATCTAGATATGCATGTGCACACAAATATATGAACAGTGGACTGAAACAGAACGATCACGCAATTATTGTTCCCACATTTTTGTAAATAAAATGAGAGAACTTGTATGCTAGCCCCATTTTTTCAGACAATTTTTGACTTTTTTTGAGGTCATCCCAGGCTAGCAAATGTGGTACCAATTTGGAGCTCCATGCGTCTAGAATTTCACTAAAGAGAGAAATTTTAATAACTTTACTATTTCAAGCATTTTAGAAAAAATTTTAACATTTTCTACCCACAATTTCAGGCAATTTAGCCTAATTTTCGATCAAAACTACCTAAAATTTTGGTCAAAACTCAATCATTTACGACTAACATGATTTTTATCGCAAAATTTTATGAATTTTTAAACCTTCCCTCGCCTGTCTTAACCTAATTTTTCATCCAAAGTTCAGTTGAAATCCTTTATTTTCCTTGATAAATGGCAAAAAATTTTGAGATGTCTATTAATGGTTAATTGTTACAATTTTATTGAAAAATCAAAAAATAATAAAGATATTTCATATCGAACCCAAAAACTAAGAAAGCTGTCAAGTTTAAGTAATAGCATGCACTTTTTCCGCATGTACAATTCACTGAACACAAAAGAACTCATTTTTTTCACGAACTGACAATTTCTGATAATTTTGAGGTCGAATGGAAGTCAATGTTTAGGGTGCACATCAAGTAGCAGAACGGGCAATCACACTGAGGAAGCACAACTTACAGAAGACATTATTCTTCAGCGCGCGGACGGTTATTCGACGGTTAACAGAGAAATCAGTTATTCGCAAGTTTTTGTTGACTTGCCGTGCTTGGACTACTGCTTTTAGTTTCATCCCCTTTTCAATATTATACTCCATGACCGTTAACAAAAATCAACAATTGAACTCCATAAGTGCTTAGCTTCAAATGTGTGAATCACTTTTTATGATTATGGTAGCTCTCCTATTCATAGTCATTTTTGTAGGCTTGCCTGATTATCATTAATGGTGAAATTTCGTATTGAACAGGGGCAGTTTTCACTGCATTCAATTTAATTTACGGCCATGAAGATTACCTGCTAAGAAACGGTACGTTTTTACAAACAGGATATTTTACTTCTTAAATTTGAGACATTTTTTCTCTTTAATTTGTTTTGTTTTCATTTCTGTTGCTGACAGCTTTGAGTTTTAAATTCGAGCAATTTGAAACAATTCGGACTCCAGCTGTTCCGTCTTTTTTGGTAATTTTAACGTCGCTTTTACATTAAACAAATTTTAAGTTTACAAAAAAATTATCAGTTCACTATTGATGAACGTATCGTCCTTCTGTCCAAAACAATTGATTAGGAAATCTCAAATGCTCTCTTGTAAAGTATATCGTCATCCTTCTGACCCTTCTAGGTAACTAATGGTTCTATCCAATTTAAAATTATTTTAAGAATTTGAACTTTTTAGATTTGAAGCTCATATAATTAAAATATAATTCCCCCTCGGATTATTAACACCAAAACTAAAGCATAAAACTATTACTACTTCAAAAAGTGCCAAAGAGTTTTTCAATTTAACTTCAGAGGTATGTCAGACAAAATGTCAAAGAACGGCTAGGAATAACTTGAAAAGTGAAGGGTTTCACTGAATACACGTGACCAGGAGCTTCTGTTAGCTTAATGATTTTTGGGTTCGTTTTCGATTGTCTAAAACACAACTTTTTTTTACTAAAACTACTGTAAACTCTACAGCCACATTTACAAATGCTGTTGACACAGAGGTTCCTGCTGAGAAGAGTACACGGTATGTAAAACATCTAACTTTGAATCAGAAGTCCTCAATTTGACATTAAAATTGTTTAAAAAATCTTTTAATTCCTCAAAGTTATAGATAAAAACTGATGAAGCTCAATAGAAGTCGTGTCTAAAGCAAAAAAAATTAAAAACTAATAGATTTCGTGTTACAACACGTTTTAGGAAAACTCTTTAAATGGTATTTATCTCAAATTAAGTGCAACAAAGTACTTTGTCATTGAAGGTTTATCACTCAGTTTTTTCGATTCCTCTGAAAACAAACATTTTTCCATTTTGTTTCTGTTTAAAAATTCAGCTCAATAAATTTACAATTTTTGAGGCAGCTTGGTAAAAAACAATGCTTAATGCCTGAAATACCATTTTCGGTATATTAATACAATA
The DNA here is from genome assembly GCF_964194025.1 of Convolutriloba macropyga. Lineage (NCBI taxonomy): Eukaryota > Metazoa > Xenacoelomorpha > Acoela > Convolutidae > Convolutriloba > Convolutriloba macropyga. Next base: position 43,467,042 of record NC_134481.1, on the reverse strand, counting down.
TATATTATGATTTCAAATTCGAATGTGCTAACATTCTGTGCCACGCACAGAACAAGCAAGCCTTCCTGTTAGATCTTCATGAGATCAGTCTTCAAGTTTCTCTGTGAAGGTAACACTGAGCAACTATTTGTTAAAGAAACAGTAAACAAAAATGAAACTTAAAAAAACTCAAAGGGCAGAAACTTTTTGATAGAACAGATTTAAAAACTCTGGCTTCTAAAAAATTTATTTCTCTACAGATTATCGAAAAAGCAATTTACTTACTATCTAGTCAGGCTTCTGACTATATGGATAAAAAGGATCAAAAGTACTGAATCATTGAGCACTATTCTGTCAATAACCTTAAGCCTGGCCTTCGACATACACGATCACCGACAAAAGAATCTAATTTGAAGATCTCGATCAATTTTAGTCAACCAACAGTTATTTAAAAAAAAAAACAAATTAAGTAGAAAACAATCCGTTCGGATAAACAGTGAACATATCTGGCACATTGCCAGAATAGCTGCGAAGGAATAGACCGTACCGTCAATAGAGATAGAAACAGATACAGTTTTTAATTGAAAAAAAAATCGACGTCACTCAAAAGGCTAGGTAAAAAACATTGTGATAAATTAATAAAGCTTGTTAAAGTTCATTCCACAGAAGCCTCTTATTAGTGACATTTACTAAACATATAAGTTTCTTTGACATTAAACAAGTTCAAATTAAACTTCAATTTTAAAGTGCACAAGTAATTTTTTTGAGATAAGTCACGTATGATCAAAATCTATTGACGCGAAAGATCTTAAAACCTTTGCTAGAGAGAGAGAGAGAGAGAAATGACGTCATGCGCGCAAACACCGTTAGTGAGAGGAAAAAGTTATTCTAAAGAGTTGACTTTTTCAGCGTTGCTGTGTGAACAAGTGTAAAACGATAAAAACAGCGTCAGACGACGAATAAAAAAAGACATGAACGGACTATGAGTGAAAAGTAAAAATCATTTCTAAAAAGCTCAGATCAAAAACAATAACAAAAACATGTCAGACAAACATGTCAGAATGCCGCATGTAAATAAAAACCCACTAGCAAGAACGCGAATTTTTTTCAAACACCGTTTTCTTACTCTACTTCAAAATTAGAGCAAAAAATATTTCATGCCGCAAAACCACTCGCTTTTTCGCTCCCCTTCCTTTTACGATGTGACCAAAATCATTACACCAATTTGAGCTCAAAAAACAACAAAATGTGCGAACAGATCTTGAAAAAAAAGACAATAATGAACAGATCTTGAAAAAAAAGACCCCAATACAATTCAAATTCTTTGAATAGTAAAAAACCAATTAATATAACTTGGTATTGTAACTATTTTAACAACCGTTTAAAACCTGATCTTTTTTGAATTTTTAGCCCTTCCCTCGCCTCTCTTAACCAGCTTTTCATCCAACGTTTAGTTTGCTTAAAATCCTTTTTATTTATTGAAAAATGCAAAGAAAAGTTGAGATCTGTTTATTAATGGTTTATTGTTACAATTTTCTTGAAAAATCAAAAAATAATAAAGATATTCCATATCGAACCCAAAAACTAAGAAAACTGTCAAATTTAAGCGATAGCATGATTTTTGTCCGCATGTACAATTCAGTGAAAATTAATCAAAAATAACTCATTCTGCATTTTGTACTTTTTTGGGCTACACTGAAATTTGAAAAGAACCCATTTTTGCCATTTTTTTTTAAAGATTTTAATCATCTTTTATGCCAAAAATAAATTTTGCCATTCATTATAACAACAATAAATATGATGTGATATGAGCTGTTCCACGTACCCAGTCAGCTATTATTGAATTCCGATTTCATATAATTTATTTTCGTGTGCAGGCTTTTTTTGTGTTTCTGATATGAGAGAAATCAGATATTCGCAAGTTTATGTTGACTTGCCTAACTTTGACTGCTGCTTTTAATTTTATCCCATTTTTCACATCATACTTCTTCAATTCCAGCTGTTACGTCTCTATTTTTGATTATTTTAACATCGCTTTTTCATTAAACCAATTTCACCTACACCAAAGTAGTTTTCAGTTCACTACTGATGAACGTATCGTCCTTCTGTCGAATATAATTAATTAAGAAATCTCAAAGCTCTCTTGTAAAGTATATCGTCATCCTTCTGACCCTTCTAGGTAGCTAATGGTTCTATCTAATTTAAATTTATTTTGAGAATTTGATTTTTTTAGATTTGAAGCTCATAATTATATTATATTCCCCCTCTGATTGTTAAAACCGAAACTAAATTATAAAACTAATACTATTTAAAAACGTGCAAAAAGTTTTTCCATTTTACTTCAGAGGTATATAAGCTACCAAAACTTTCTACCATATGTTTATAAATTCTCAATTAGATTGATTCATTTAACCTGGGCTTAGAGACCAGCCAAGCTTAAGTTTGACTTCCAAATGCTATTCAATTCTTTCGTTTTACCAAAACAACGATTAGGGATGAGAAAAAGGAACTTGAGAAAAATTGATATAATTTTGATAATCGTTGATAATCGAAATAAAAGTGACAATTATTAAAAATCGTTTCAGTTTCCATTATTTTACATTTCTGAAACAAAATGTCACAGAGCGGCTAGGAATAACTTGAAAAGCTAAGGGTTTCACTGAAAATACGTGACCTGGAGCTTCTCTTTGCTTAATTATTTTTGGGATCGTTTTCGATTATCTAGATAAAAGACAATTTCTTTTACTAAAACTACTGTAACTTCTTCGGCCAGATTTATCAATGTTTTTGACACAAAGGCTCTGACTGAGAAAAGTACAGGCTATCTAACTTTGAATCAGAAGTCCTCAATCTGACATTATAATTGTTAGAACTTTAATTGCTCACAGTTATAGATAAGAACTGATGAGGCCCAATCAAAATCGTGTGTAATGCAAAAGAATTCAAACTTATAGGTTTCGTGTTACAGCACGCTTTAGGAAAACTCTTTTAAGGGTATTTATCACAAATTAAGTGTAACAAAATACTTCGTTATTGAGGGTTTCTCACTCAGGTTTTTCGGTTCCTGTGAAAACTGAAATATTGTTCCATTTTGTTTCTGTTTTAAACTTCAGCTGAATAACTCAAACTTTTTGTAGTAGCTTGATAAAAAACAATGCTTGGTGCTAAAACAAACGTTTCTGAAATATAATTTTCCATAAATTGATATATGTGCTATGATTTCAAATTCGAATTTGGGAACATTCTGTGCCACGCACAGAACAAGCGAGCCTTCCTGTTAGATCTTTATGAGATCTGCCTTGATGTTTCTCTGTGAAGGTAACACTGCGGTACTATTTGTTAAAGATACAGTAAACAAAAATGAAACGTAAAAACCCCAAGGACAAAAATCATAAAGAACTGATTTAAAAACTCTGGATTCTCAAAATTTTATTTCTCTACAGATTAACGCAAAAACAATTTACCTATTATCTAGTCACGCTTTTGTCTATATGGATAAAAATAAACTGAAAAATTGAGCACTATTCTGTCAACAACCGTGAGCCTGGCCTTCAACATACGCGATCATCGATAAAGAATCTAATTTTAAGCTTTCGATTTATTTTAGTCAACCGACCGTTATTAGAAAAAAATTAAGTAGAAAAGAACCCGCTCAGATAAATATTAAACATAGCCGGCACATTGCCAGAACAGCTGCGAAAGAAAAGACCTGCGTGCCGTTAATAGAGATAGAAACAGATACAGATCTAAAATGAAAAACATCGACGCCGCCCCAAATACTAGATAAAAAACATTCAGCGATAAAATAATAATGCTTGTTAAAAATCATTCCACAGAAGCCTCTTATTAGGGACCTTTACTGCACATATGAGTTTCTTTGACATTAAACTTAAAGCATAAAAGTGCATAAGTAATTTTATTGAGGTAAGTCACGTATGATCAAAATCTATTCACGCAAATGATCTTAAAACCTTTGCTAAAGGGAGAGAGAGAGAGAGAGAGAGAGAGAGAGAGAGAGAGAGAGAGGGAGGGAAAACAACGTCACGCGCGCAAACACCGTTAGTGAGTGGAAGAATTAATTCCAAAAATTTGACTCTTTCAGCTCTGCTGTGTGAACAAATGTAAAACGAAAAAGAGCGTCAGACGACGAAACAAAAAAATAGCAGGCCAAGTCCTGACGTACAATTTAAAGCATTTTCATTGACTAAACAAAAAACTAGACCTAGAACGGACTATGAGTGAATTGTGAAAATCACTTCTAGTCAAATCAGATAAAAAAATAAAAAAAAAAACAGAAAATCAATGTCAAAATACCGCATGTGAACAAAAAATTTCACGCCGCAAAATCACTCGCTGTTTCGCTACCCTTCCTTTTACGGCGTGACCAAAATCACTACTGCACTTTGAGTTTACAAATCATGAAAATGTGTGAACAGATCTTAAAAAAAACAGCGCCACAATAGAATTCAAATTCTTTGAATTGTAAAAAACCAAGAGTTCCGCAATAAATCTCCGCTCAGCTGACAGCTTCACAGCTATAATAATTTCAAAACATCAAACAGATGCAGATCTCTTAGAAAAGAGTGTTTTTCCTCCATACTTTGATCACTGAATGAGGGTCTTATCTTCTAAAAAGTGATTATAATTGGTTGTTTAAATATTAAATCTGCAAAATTTACAAAAACGTGTACTCCATGGTGGACAATTGGCTCAACATGAAGAATTTCGTAGGCAATTTAAACAACATTGAAGCAAAAATTTTAATGCGTCGGCCAATGTCACCGAAAAATTAATTCTCTTGATAGCTGTGATTTGAGCAGTGATTATTTAACATTTATCTACAAGCTTTACGCATCCTAGTCATGCTCTCATTTCCGAGAACTCACTCTCTAAGAATCATTTATTAAACTGAGTAGTATTTGTTCATTACTTGAACATGAAATTTATTGATGCATAGCAGAACACACTACTGTTATCTCGCCACCGAGAAGTTATTAAACTCCCAGGTAAAGCCGAGATGTTGAATAACTACAAGAGGGCGATAACAACTGTGTTGCGAGGTCTTTAACCAACTCTGATTGGGGATTACAATAGTTGCATAACTTACACCACGCTGAATTTAATTAGGCTATCTTTTTCGGCCACTTCATATAGTAATAGTGACGAGAAAAGAGCAAAAAGGCAGTCTAATATGGAAGCCGAAATTGGCCATTGCTTTAGATTTTTTGTTTTAGATTTTTTGTAAAAATCGCGCGCAAAAAAGAAGTTATTTGATCGGTAAGTTATGCAAATGTTGTTATTCGTAAGGAGAGTTGATTAAATATGATTCTCTTCAATCCAAATTCAATGCAATTCCTGAGTAGTTCATACAAGACTAATTATTCGAGGAATTATTAAAAATATACATTTCAAAGCTTGGCACAAATCTGCCGTTTGTCGATAGAATTAGATCCGTTTGAAATTGAACCATCTTCACGTTCTGAAACTTTATCTTTCGCGATCTCCTTTCTTCTAAAGCTTGGGTTCGTCAAAATAACCATGATAGAGAGCGCAAACATAGCGATGAAAGACTGAATCAAGTTGGACACAGTCCCGTAGGCCGGGAACGTGCTGTAAAGAGAACCTGTCAACTCTTCCATGTAAATTGACATCTCGGTCATACCCGTGAATATGGAAACCATGCCCATTATGAAGATACCTGATCCTAGGAATCTGTGCACTGGCATCAGAGCCACCTTGAAGCTGTCTGAACACTAAAATCAACGATTGTGGTCACTCTCAACCCCTACATTTAATAATTAAAGATATTTAGGCAATGTTAAACTCAGATTTTCTTTTGTTTACCATTGCAAGTTTCGATGGAAAGAATCGCGAAGAATGCGCGGAGGTTGACAGATCTCTGAAGCTCAAAAAAGAGCATCCGAATTGGCAAAAAATCGTTAACCTTCCCTTGATTTGATGATCAATCGTTTGAGTAAAATTAAAAACAGCCGTCATTGACAGAAAATAGTCTTGTATTGCTCCAACATATTTTCCAAATGTGGGGCAACACATATGCGAGTCAGGCTTTTTATTCTTCACTTTATGGTTACTCATCTCAGTAAAAAAGACGCCATTTTTTGACCTCTAGCGTCTCGTTTGTTTCAGAAAATTCTCTTGAGTTTTTAGACAAGGGAGCACAAGGGAAGTTTCAAAAAACTTGCAAACCTCGAAAAAAAATTATTAACCAAAAATTTTTCAAGAACTAATCACCAAAATTTTCAAATTATTATTTAATTAAAAGCAAAGATATGTAGCAGTAGAAATACTGGATGTACACCTACAACCAATCAGACTGAGAAGACACTATTCTCTCTTAAATAGCACTAACTCCACTGACTAAAATCAGTCCATTGATTAGTAGCATGACGTAAATACCTGATTCCGGTTAGATTATATCACCATAATAATTGAAGTTTACCTTCAGTGTTTTACAGAGTCGTAGTCTGAGAGAACTAGGTAAGCCTACTACGCGCACAGAAATAAGTAGCCCTAACTTTTTATACCTTAAGGCTGTAAAAGGAGCCCATTTTGGGTCTTGCATTAACTGGTGCGACCAGTGAATTAACAAACTCAAACCGTAAAAATAACTCACATAAAACACATTTTCTCTTAAAGAGAAACTTAGAACTAGCCTTGTATAAATTTATACATTTTACACACTTAAATCTAGGGAAAAAAACAATCCTACCGAATATTTAAATACCAACTAATTCACAAATAAAACACTAATATACATAAAAATGAGCCACCCCACTTGCCAAACATCACAATCGGATGCACATTCCGATGAACTAGAATTAGCTGTTCTTAAATAACAGAATAAACGCCTCATAGCTGATATAGAACCCTTTGAAAACAACTACATTTCAAAGCGCAGACGAGTTAAACCTATTATTAAATACAGCTTTACAACTCAAAAACCACTACTTTAGTATTGAGCAACAGGCTCTCCTTCCTCTGCCAGAAAATGCATCAAAAATTTGTCGAATAGCTTTTCTTTCATATCTCAGAGATCAATGGAACACAGCTCATAATAGGCACAATTATTTTTATTTGTTATCCTATCACAGACAGATATACTTCACCTATCTATGACACTTTATTTAGCCTATTAACTATTTGACACACTATTTGAATTCACTATTTGAATTCTTGAGAGGAGTATACATAGAACTACACATTAAGGACCGAAGATGCGCATTTAGAAAATCATCATTTAAATTTCTGAAACAACTAGCATCAATACTAGACGAAAACCGAATTGTTACTGAAAATTTTAACATTAAATCAATTTCTTGAATTTAAATTAAAAAGAATTTGATGAAACTCAAACTTTATCTGGATTAACCAGAAATCAGACTCTTTAAAGCAATTTAATGATAGTTCCTTCGTACCATTTCTGATTATCAGGTTGCGCTTTACATAATATGCCACAACGCCGTATACTGCCAACGTCGTAAATGAAATCAGCCAGTTATGTACGATTTAAATTCAAATGTCACGGACCGAAAAAGTCAGATTTACTTCAAAAAATGTCTACCTTTTAAGCAACTAAAACTCAAAAACCGACTCCTAGCGTTTTTAAGGTCCTGAGTTGACCATTATTTCAATTAGCCTTACCCAAGTGGTAAGATAGGACCCGAATCCCAAAATAAACTGCAGGAGAAAGAGGATGATCGTGAGTGCCCCGACCCAACTGTGAAAACTGTACATGTTAGTGTTGCTCCATTCCACATTTCGCTTTACAACTGCATACATTCCGACAGCTAAACTGCCAATTGTGATCACGTGCACTGTTGTGTGCAATGCTTTCACCGTCAATTTGTCCACCTGGACACGAAATAAACAAAAAGTTTTTGAACTGTTGACTCTCCCCCCCCCCCCCCCACATACACACACACACACACACACACACACACACGCAAACCACCTGTGAACAAAATTTTTGTTCTCATTATCAGGTGTGAACAAAAAAATTTTGTTTTCCCACTGCTAATGGTTACCCTAATAATAGAGGTGGGAGAATGTCCATTAGAAATCAAAAGTAGAGGGTCAAAATGTACCGAGGGGAGGACAAAGTTGCAGATATCACAAGGGTTGTTTGGGTTATCATTAATCTAAGAGCTATTCTGCGAAATATTGTTCTCAAATTAAATTACTACATGCCGGGTGAGCTTATTCTTCATAGAAAAATTAAGGACAAAAATTTGAAAAACTGAGGATATAAACTTTTGCACTATCAGTAATTAATTATATTTGTGAACAAGTAAATATTTAACCGCAGGGTTATGCATTTGAATTTCCATATTTTCTCCTAAAAAAAACAAAATTGATGAAACAAACCGGTTTGAGAACTCGAAATATGACGGCAGAGTTGCCATAGCACAGACCCAGACCCACAAACATGAACACAGGGTGGTAGCAGGAAGTCTCCAGGGACCCGTCCAGCTCAAACCCAATCAAATACTCCTTAGCCCAGTAAATTAACAACCCCAATGCTGTTACGGCGCAAACGTTTGCTGCAATTAGCAAGCTAAACATAAAAGCCTTGGTGTCATAAAAGTTTACCATTTTTTGACAACTCACGATCACTTGTCGAACTTTCTTTAAAAAGTGAAAAATTGATAAAATTGACAGCAATTGAGTTGTTTGCAGATAAAATTAGCAATTAAACTCTCAAAAATATGAACAAATAAAAAATAGAATAACAGCTTTTCAGTACACTTTAATCTGACACTTCAATTAATTGAGCTTTCAAAAAAGAAAAAATGATCTGAGCAAAAAAATGACCGCCAAAACTTTAATCAAAAATACGTAACAAGGTTTAAAAATAAAAAGCACTTTGCCGCAAATAGAGAAAATTGAGATGCTGAAAAACGAATTTTTGAAAATAAAATCCTCTCGGACAAATTTGAGCATTTTTATCTTGATCACCACGTCCATGGAATTTCAAATAAGCTATAAAAATAAGTTACAGCCCACCTCGAATCACTAGTTTTCAGACCACCTCGAATATAAACATCTCGCAGAACAGCGAGTCAAAGAGACCGAAAATGGTGTCATTTAAACTTTAAATCAGAATATAACACAATACTTTTAAATAGATTAACCAATTGAGCAGCTGGTTTAGTTTCAAGTAGATAACTGCAGCTTAAATGGCTAAAAACAAGAAACAATTGAAAATTGTAATTTTTAATCTAATAACCAGCTTAAAACAAAAGCTTCAAAAAGCCGTTTAAAAATTAATACGTGTGAGATCACCGCATACAGCATTTGAAACGAAATTTGAACTAAATTCTTCGAATGAACAAGTTATTTATCTTTTCAATTTTTTAATTCTGTCAAAAATAGCGTTCTAAAAAACATCATGCATTAACGCAACATCGAAAACAATATAGACAACTTACACAAATTTTACATCAATTGAAACAACACTCTTAACATACAATGAAGCATGAAAGTTCTCATTTGTTTTCATGTCTTTCAACCAATCAAAAATTTCTAAAAATTGATTTGCATTAGACGCGTATAAAAAATTTGTTTGCGACGGTGCAAAGAAAATGAGAGTAGAATAAAAAACTTAGTAGTATTTAAAGACTCTAAAGTGCTAAAATTTGCATCGGAGGGATTGCTGAAAACAATAGAAGACCAACATGGATGCTCGTTAATGTGCGTTCGCACATGATGTTCCGACCCGAGCTCATATACATTTTTGACTTAATTGTCAACCAAATGAAGAGATAACAAAAATAGATGTTAGAGATTAAAAAATTGTTACACAACCTAACTAATAATTGAATTACAATGCCATGTCTCTTTACAGCGCTCACGAGATCTACCATTAAAATGACTACGAGAAAAAAAACGAACAACAAAACAAGCAAAAACAAAAATTTCACGACAAAAACTCAATCTAAATCTAAATTTAAAAGCACCTAGTAACAACGTCAAAAAGCATCGGATAAAACCTTAACTACACATATTTACTTTTTCCTAATTACACAGAAGAAAGAAACTTTCCTTACTAATACTAGGTAACAAGTGGACAAAAGAAATAAAAGGGCTAAATTCAAAAATCAATCAACATTTTTTAAACAAAATAATTTTAAAGTCTTAAAATCATTAGCACGAAATAATTCTTGATAAATTTACAAAAAATTTATTACTTAACAAATACGACCTGTCGTTGGTTCGAGTAAGCCATAAGAACGAACTAAAGATGCAGAAAAACTGAAAAAAACTACAGACAATTTGCGAAAACAAATTATTAAAGCCATTTAAATCATTAGCTATTATGTGAATATTGTTTTTTCTTCAATTTTAATTTATGCTAATTCAGCTAAAAATATACTGAAACAATAAATACGTTCATTTGGGGCATATTTGAAAACCATTGGGATCAGTTTTTACGCGAATGTGCTAAAAAAAGAAACACAAATACACCACTCACAAAACTTTTATGAAAACACATTGTCAAACAACAAAAAACATCAGTTAGGACATTATATCAGTAGACATGTTATTTTTTTCAATAAAGAGGAAACGAGTCTCTTAATGATGAGAATATGCTACAAAAAGTGGAAAATGAAATATTTGAAAAATATTTGTAAAGTATAACATCATAAACTTCAAGACTATTCGCTATAAACTGACAGCTTTGGTAATATCATTCATTCAATCCCCAATTACAAGCTTATTAGGAGGTCAGCATTTTAGGGCTACATAAAAACAGTAAAAAAAACAAATTCAAAAAAATTGAGCGAGAAAATGTCGAAGCCATAAGATAAACATTTCAGTAAAAACTCTATTTTCAATTTGTTTTTAAGAGCAGTGGGATTCTTCTTCTTTGAATAATATGATTTCAAAAAAGCAACAAATATGGAGAAAGTACACTAAAATCACGAAATTTTAGAAAACCCGTAGTATCAACGCTATTAAATTCAATAGCTGTCAACGGAAGCCGATAAATACGCTATGTTGGGCCGAAGCACTTTAAAACAGAAACTTTTCTCTGAAAACGTCATCTATGATTCATTGAACGTCTTCTCTAAGCCAATGGGAATTATCAATATTAGGAAAATAAGATAAGACCTCATAAGGAACCAAAACAAAGAAAAATCCAAAAATTATAAAATATATGAATACTTGTGCATCGAAGTCATAAACACCAAAAGTTAAATATAAAACCGCTAACTAGCTTAATTTTGGTTAAATTAGAAAGGAAGCTGGTCCAGTCATTATTCAGACCCATTTACAGTTCACCAAATTTAAGATTGTTAAATGTTGAAAAAAAGTTTCGAAAAATTATCACAGCAATTAAATTCTTACAGCATAAAATTCTTACAGCCTTAAATTAAAGTCTTAACAGCCATCAAATTCAATAGCTTTCAATAAATACATGCAAAAACCAAAAATTCAGTAGAAAAGTTCAAGAAAGAGTTGAATCACTTCAAATCTTAAGTTTTTCTCTTAAAACTTTTTCTATGATTCATTGAACGTCTTCTCTAATCCAATGGCAGCTATGAATATTAGGATAATGTGAAGATTTCAAAGGGAACCAATAATACAAAACAATCCCAAAATTTTCAACTTTTTTCGAAATCTTGCAGCATTGAAGTCATATAACCAATAGTTATAATATAAAAGCGCTAACTAGATTATATTTGGTTGGAGTAGAAAGGAAACGGGTCCTGTAATTATTGAAACTGACTTACAATTCACGAAAATAAATTTATGATTGATTAATTTAAAAAATTTGGAAAAATTATTTTGGAAGTCTTAACAGCCATTAGCTTTCAACTCAAAGCTCTAGATAGGTTCACTTAAGGCTCATCACGAAACCTATTGTACTTTTAGTCAAGGAGCCTCTGCCATAGGATCCAAAAGTTTAGTGAAACCTCAAAGAAAATCAAAACTTCATTTAAAGTTACGAAGACTCAGTCGAAGCCAAAAAGAAAACATGAACGATTCCTTGAAAACGAGCTTTTTGTTCATTGGGCTCCATTTGACTGTATATGAGGTTTGCTATTAACGGAACCTCGATATGAAAATTGACTAGTCTCCAGGTGACTTAAAAAATGTGAAAAGTTTTCTAGAAAAGATCTCTAAAAAAATCGAATTTTTTAAATAAATTTCTCTATAAGACTAGAAATAGTCTTTTTTTATCGCCTTTCATCTATTAGGAACACAAAATTGATTCAATTCTTGGCGTTAAATGTAATTTTGATTTAATTTTTTAATAGAAAAAATCTTAATTTGAAGAAAAAGTGCACTAAACGTCAACAAAATCATGCCAAATTTCCCGTGTTCACACAAAGCTTCAATCCTCGATGGCTGCTCGAAAAAAAAACGAAATTTGATAAAACCTTTTTAATTTCGAATTCTACGCGGGACGAGCTTTTTAATGATACCACTCGCATCCATCTACGATGATTATGTCGATCGGCCAGAATTGTCTGAACAAAAAAACCCATTTGAGTATATAGTTCCTCCCACCACAAGTGGGGTCGGAACAATTAAAACACTTAAATACCGTTTCTCAAAATCTAGTTGAGGCAATCAAATAGGTTAAAGTGCTAGTAAAATGCGCTCTTTTTGTGCAATCAAATGGGTTAAAGTGCTAGTAAAATGCCCTCTTTTTGTGCAATCAAATGGGTTAAAGTGCTAGTAAAATGCCCTCTTTTTATACATCAATTTTACAACCCTCTGACATATCCGAGACATTGAATTTGGCATAAGTTACAGGTGAAGTGGGAAGATAATGACACAAAATCATTCATTTACTCTTAGTTTTTGACTATCGGGCGCGGAAAAGAGAAAAATTGGCATAATTGGTGATTGACATAAACTGAAAATGATAATTATTGGAAAAAAGTTCTGCCGTGTTTTTGCCAGCTTTAATCATAAGAACAATTTATAGCGACACTTGATAGCGTCAAGTGGCTCATGAAGTACCGTCTTCAATCGTTTCAATTGGTTTTCGCCTAATTTCCAAAAGAAACAATTGAAAATTCTTGTCTATTGACTACAAAAACTGGCTTCGCCTAATCGAACTTTCCCTAATATCCCATACTGAAAAGTGGTCATTTTGTTTATACCGTTTTTCTTGATACAGTGAGAAATTGAGAGGTTGGCAAAAAAAACAGAGCGAGGGAATTTTGGTTCACGTGTGGGCTTTTCAAGCCGTTGTATGAGTGTTTTTGCTGTAGAGGTTTTGGAGGAATTGCAGTAATAATATTGGTGAACAGGAAAAACAGGCCCAGAAAAAACAGTCCCGGGCAAAACATCCAAGAGAAGCAAAAAATTTTGAGACAAAATAATGCCGATAAAGCAGACAAAACAGTCCCGGACTTGAGTTATTCATATGATTGCATTTCAGAACAATAATAAGCTGGTAAAAATTTTTTTTTGCCAAATAATGTATTTTGTAAAAAGGTTCTGGTTTAATCGTAATTCATATTAATTAAACATAAACCGACTAATGTCGGAATTGCTCTTGAACGAAAGGCGTGTTGAAAAACATTTGCCCCACCGGGGTTCGAACCATTGACCTCCAGCTCCATTACCACAAGCACTGCTATCAGACCCTTTTTCTTGCTATAATATAATCGATTTTAATTTAGCAACAAGCTTTACGTCGCAGTGAGAGCAACAAGCTTTACGTCGCAGTGAGAGCAAAAGGTTCTGGTTTAATCGTAATTCATATTAATTAAACATAAACCGACTAATGTCGGAATTGCTCTTGAACGAAAGGCGTGTTGAAAAACATTTGCCCCACCGGGGTTCGAACCATTGACCTCCAGCTCCATTACCACAAGCACTGCTATCAGACCCTTTTTCTTGCTATAATATAATCGATTTTAATTTAGCAACAAGCTTTACGTCGCAGTGAGAGCAATAGAGATCACTCAAAAATGAGGAACAAAAGCGTGAAAAGTCATTTGAGAAGTCAGAGAATGTTCTAGAAGAAAAGCGCAAAAACGGTCAAGCGAAAAAAAATGCATAAAAAAGACCAACACGTTTACAATAATTGCTATGAAATTCGTTCAAGAGCAATTTAAAACAAAACATTCAGAAGCTTAACTCATAGATTATGTTTGTTAAAGGTTTGTAGAACATATTTACAATTCTTTCATTAATTCTTCAGGATTTTTTTGTCTGAGAGCATTTTTACTGCTGTTATTGGCCTATTTTGTCTGGGAATATTTTGCAATTTTCGACTGTTTTGTATGGGAAAGTTTTGCCAGCAGAGAGTTTTGAGATTCTTTGGCATTTACATGAAAACTACTCACGAAGAGAACATTAAAGTTGCAAAATCAAAAGAAACAAAATTTAGATGAGGAAAATTATGATGATTTTTAGAAAATTCTAGATAAAATTAAAGGGCAGATGAAGAGGATATATTAAAGAGTTCGCGCTTTTGAGCTTGAGGGAATGGAGTCATTTGCAAAAACCGAAATTTGAGAAGAAACTGAAATTAAGCCAAGATAGGTCAATTTTTTCTTCTACCGTCAGAATATATGGTGTTGTTTAATTTCTCAATCATTTTGTTTCAATTGGCATCAATCCCTTCGTTATGAATCGCTCGCCGAAAAACCATTATTTTTTTCTGAAATAAAAATTGATGTTCATTTTTTCCCTCTTAGAGCCATGCTCCAAGTTAAAAATCCAATTAAAAGTATCAACTTAAAATATGCAATCTGTCAGCGCTGGAAAGTCTGGTAAGCTTTAGCATCCAATAGCAATTCATCCTGAAAGCGATCTGTAATTCTCAACCATATAAATTCAACTTGCTAGAAGAAGTATATTGAACATTATAATGAATTGCAATTTTATTCAAGAGACAACAGTAATAACAGCTTTAGCTTTATCTCTTCGTCTTCGGCGTGAACTCTTCTCTTTGAAAGTTTCAGTCGCATCCGCAAATAATCTAGTTTGCTCTTTGGCTTCGATTTGCGATTTCAGGTACTGCAATGCGAAAGTGTTAAACGCAATTCTGTCCTTGAAAAGTTTAATCTTCGATTGTAACAAAGTCTTGCATGAAAAAACCAACGATGACAGTTCGTCGTTAGACACAATTCTAGCATGATGCATCCGGATTAAAGATAAAACAATTCGACACGTAACTTCTATTTTCAACCCTTCTGATATGAATTCTCTGCAACAAATTTCAATTAAACGCGAGGCGTACGAAAATGGCAACATCATTAAACTTTGCTCCATTTCACTTGAAGATATTTTGGACAGCGATTCTAGAAAGTATTTACTAGATGTGGTTCCGAGAGCTTGCAAAATAGGTACTGGTTCCCCAGCCGCTTGCTGTTCGCAAATTTCAAGACGTTCCATTAGTAACTCAGCTCCTTTTAGCGTTTCGACGGTTTTCCTAGATGCCAATGTTGTTTCTGTATCTTTTGAAACATAAGGTTCGTCTCGATCTAATTTATCGTCAATTTCTTTATTGAATTCCAACTCTCGCTCATTTTCACGTTCCTCTTCGATTACTAAAGGTTCCATTGTTCTTTCCCAAACTCGGAGCGACTTATCAGCACCTGAACTGACAATAAAATCTCCGCTCGGCGACACAGCAATACACCATACCGAACTCTTGTAATGCGCGCGCAGTGTTTGGATCAGAATAAACTTATCAGCATCCCATTGTTTTATTAAACCGTCTTTGCCACAGGAGAAAATTAAGTGAGTTTTGGGCAGAAACCGGACGCAAGTTACACTGTCTTCATGTGCGAACAGAGAACGATGACAATCGCCGAAATCCAGGCCCCAAATCTTCATGTTACGATCAGCTGACCCGCTGACAAGAATTTGGCAATCAGAAGATATATCAATGCTGACTACTGGTAGCTTGTGTCCGTACAGGTTGAGAAAGAACTTCAGGGAGTCGAAGAAAAAGACCTGAAGCAAATAGATTTGAGGAACAATTCTTCGGCAAAATAACAGAAATTTTGAAAAAAGATGAACAGTCAACTCGATATCTATAAATCTTTATTAAGTATCAGCAATGATGAGAGAAAGACCGAAGAGCAGAATTTTGAACAAAATAGATATGAAAAATAGCATTTAAGAAGTAAAACGTGGTGAATTTGAATCAACATTGACTGACTACCATTTTACTAGAAAACATATCTACATTTTCTGTCTAGTTCACACCCCGTAGTTAGCGAATTCTGACTACCTCGCACAACAGAATTCAGGAAAGGACATAGAAGACGCTAGTCAAAACTCAAAACTTCCCACCAATTCAAAATAACTACAAAAAATCTAATCTTTTCAACAGACATTATAGAAAAATGGTAATAGTAGTGAAAAAAATGCTTACTTTAACAGAATTGTCAAGAAGAGCAGCAGCGATATATTTCTCGTCTTCAGACACTTTCACAGCCAACACATCTTCCTCCATGTCCAGCTTTTTCTTGAGAGCCAGATTAAGTACAAGCCTATCATCTTCTGGTTCCAAAACGTAATCCCAAAATTTCAGACTTTTATCAGATCCACCGCTCACTACTCCTTTCATATTCGGATACTGGTCCAAAGTCCAAACTTCGCCCAAATGCGCGTCGATAATATTTGAAACAGTGCTGTTTCCAAGGTCGATCACGTACAATTTCCCTGTTTTGGAACCCATGATCACGTGACGATTACCAGGTGCTACTACGCTACACAATGCATACCCACTCAATAGAGTTCTGATACATGATGACTTCGACTTACTCCAAACTTTTGTGGATTCTTTCGAACATGATATTATTAATGAACTATCGTTTGCGATACAAACTGTCCGGACTTCCGATCGGTGACCCGATAACCAAAGAGAGTGGATGACTTCATCAAATGAATCTTCATCCTTTTTACATTCTATATTGTTGTTATACAAGCCTGCGCAAATAAAAACAGCTTTGGAGTCGTAATACGCATTGAAAGATTTAACCGTGTGAGAGAACTGGATTCCAGGATGAATTTTAACATGGTCTGAAAACTCAAGAGGCTTTTCAAGCTCATCTAAAGGAATTTCGCCTTCGGTGCTGTTTTTCAACTTCTTCAGTTTTTTCTTCTTCAAAAGTTTCAATTCTTCATCAGATCGCAAATCGAAACGCTCTATCATTTTTGAGTTTTGAGATAAACAATAAAAACACGATTTTGATTCTGGTTTTCGTTTCAAAAGTAAAACGCTATTAGTCTGAGTTCGAAGTATAGAACCAATTTTCTCTACGGTAACTGCGTTGTTGTGGCTTTTATCTGTTAAGTTTTCGGAGTTCTGAGGCATGTATGTAACACTGAAGAACCGTAGCTCGGCATCTTGCGATCCAGCAACTAAGATAGCACTGTCTTTCAGAAAAACAATACTTGTCACTTCCGTTTTATGCCCGACAACCGTTTGAGTGCAATGCTGGATATTCAAATCCCAAAATTTAATTAGACAATCTTTAGAGCTCGTAACGAGGAAATTTTGCTGATCAAGGAATTCTGCATCGGTTATTATTCCTGTATGTCCTAGAAGACGAAACAGTCCTGCTTGGTTTACAACATCCCAAACAATAACGACTGTATCTTTTCCTCCACTGGCCAGCAAAGTATTTGTAGCGTTGAAAACTAACGCTGTCAAGTCCGACTTATGACCACAAAGGACTGTCAAACAACTGGTAGATTCATAACTGAAGAGGTTAATATTTCCATCACTGTAGCCAACAGCTAATTCATTGCCACCTTTGCAAAACTTTGTGACGCGTGAATAGGATTCAGTAGAGTACGAGCGAACAATTGACTTACTTCGTAAGTTCCAAAGATGCACAATCTCACAAGTTGCCAAAAGGGCAAGTTCACTTCCTACAATGATGCAATCCAGGCCAGATGAATATACATTTCCTATTGTCGAGTGCCGGACCCATTTTAGGTACTGCCGTGTAACTCCCATAAACAAAACTACAAACAATTCAACTTTATATTCAATGACAAAACAGGCTCAGTCAGCGATAATTTGCTTACTAGAGGAACTGTAATAGGACTGTCAAATGTGTATTATACAGTCCTATTACAGTTCCTCTAGTATGCAAATTATCGCTAACTGAGCCTGTTTTGTTCAGGAGAAAACAAACAATTTTTTTGGAGCTGATGATTGATTTTCCGATTAAAATACGATTAAAAAAGTATATCCAGTTACAACTCGCTGAATAAACTTGCAATCAGTAACAGTCGATAAACTGAAATTTTAACATCCGACGATCACCTAACATCACGTAAATTGTAGTCATCCGTATATATACAAAATTGATGGAAAAGAACTAATGAAAACCGTATAAACATAGAACGCATCAGAGTAATAACACTTGTGTTGATACAAAAAATCCCCTATCACCTGAAACTGGTGGTAAAATCTTTTTAAAAGCCAAATTAAGAAAAGCAAATTTTAAAACCTCTAAAGATTTACTCACTGGTAGTTTTGTTGTTGTTGTTGAGGACTCCCAGCAAGCTGGAGGTATTTCTCCCTTATAAGTTCAATAGGCTCCAAGAGTTCCGGCACAATTGGTAGTCGCAGGCAAACAGCCACGCGCACGAGTTCTCTTCCTTGTTTTGACAAAATTGGCATAAAGCTAAGCTGTTATTTGTTTCTTAAGTCCTAGGGGCTCACAAAATTATTTATTATGGTTGATGATTCACAACTCTGCAGGTTTTTCTTGCATTATCCAAATTCTGGATTCAAATTCTTACCCTATGTCTCAAAATTTAACCCTCATGCAAAAAAGCTGACCAGAATCAATTGAAGAAACCTAGAGTTGCATTTTTGGCGTAAATAGACAGTTTGATAAGGAATCTGCGTGAGAACAATGTACCAGGTGAAAAACTGTTCGAGATTGAAGCGGTAGCAAAATGGTACTCAAAAAACATCAGAGAAACACCTTTAGATAGAGCATTAGCAAAAGTGAAAAAAACATTGCTGTTCCTTTTGAAAAGGTTGCAGGGTTTTGTGTTATGAAAAAGAGTACGTAAGCTGAAAAACTGGAAAAAGTTTTAGATTGCTGCGAGCAGTTCAGATAACTTGTAAAGAGTTGCGATAATAGCGTAATGAAAAATGAAAACGAACTAAACAAAGAACTTCTGGATATGAGGAAAAAAGGTGATACCGGTTAAGGTTTATGAAGCTTTAAGGTCCATTGGAGCACAAACGGCAAGGTTGTACGGATTAGCTAAAAAACACAAAAAGAAACCCCTCTGAGACCTGTTCTCTCTATCCCGGGAAGTTGTTAACATAAATTTAACTAGTTTCCAACACCCTTTTTCCAAAAGATTGAAGGAGCAAACATAGCAACTAACACCAAAGACGCACGAAAGACTCTGGAGCAAATGAAACTTGAAAAAGATGATTAAATCCTATCATTAGATGTAAAATTTATACACCAACGTTCCCGTAAAGGAAGCCATTAACATTGCCCTGCGATCGCATTACGCTAGGGACGATAAGCCAGACATAGCTAGAACAACAATGTACTGTCAGAAAGAAGGGTTGGCAATTGGTAACACGATTTGGCATTTGTCGCAATTGCGAACAAAGTGTGACAGCACGTTCCAGGGGTGTTGAGTGTTAAATTTGCAATAGATGCTTCCGCGCAAAATGTCATAGAATCAGTAACACAGAAAATGATAGCATGGAAAACAATTCGCCCGAAATCAAAATTTTTCTAAGATATGTTGACGATATTGTTGGAAAAGTTATGTGCGACAAAAAAGTGCTGTTAGATGCCGCCAATAACCTCCATCCAACTCTTCAATTTAAATTAGAAACAATGGACGCCAAACACAAGTTTGCCATTTCTGGACATGCCAATTAACGTAGAACCGGAGGGGACATTTTTTTGCACATGGTATTAAAAACCATCATATACTGGAACAATTCTGAACTATCGTAGCTGTGCTCCCCTTCAACATAAGAAGAGCGTAATACAGGGAACATTACACCGCCTGTTCCGAGGCACCAGCAATTGGGAAGCGTTCCATGAAGCATTGACAAAAATGAAGAAATTTGGGAACGTAATCAGTATCCTAGGCAATGGGAAGGGATTATTTTCAAGGATACAATTAACCAGCTGCGAATAAAAGAACAAAAAAGATATGACGTCGGTGTAGCCGTAAAACAGCAGAAAAACATTGAGAAACAACAATTTGCATTACAGTACAGAGGCAAAATCTCTAATGAATTTGTTAAGAAACTCAAACAAAATTCATCCTGTGCAGACATTTTGTACCACTGGAAACTCAAGAGCTGTTTACCTAGCCTTAAATCTAGTTTTGATAAAGACCTCAAATCCCACGTGTTTTATGAACTCAGTTGTAATGGATGCAAATCCATCTATGTAAGGCAGACATGCCGACATATTACCACAAAGGTTGCAGAGCATGCCATGGCGGACTTACCGATTGGAATACATGCAATTGAGTGAAACGGTGATAAAAAAAGCTTTCCAGTGGAAGATATTAGTCCAATGCGGCAACCAATCTATGTTAATGACACTAGAGACGCTCTATATAAGAACACTGAAACCAGCCATCAACACGCGCGGCGAATACCGAAAACGAGAATTGACAATGAAAACTTAGATTGGAGATTAAATTCCAACTTGAAAGAAAGACACGTTACGAAAGAAACGATAATTTATGTAGGTGTTTTAATGAAAAACATTTCGATTGGCATCTGCTACATCAAATCGAAAATGTATATTTACTCAGATGTAAAATTCTGTAGATACGATTGTAGATATGTAAAAATTCGTATTAAATTTTCCTGAATGAGTGATTTTAGAGATTTGCATATTTATTTCTGGCTTTTCAATTTAGCATTTTGTTTTGTTTATAACATGACAATGAACTCAGAGTTCGAAAACGTTCGTAAGAATGTTTCAAAATGAAAATTCTTTTTTAAATGATGATCAAATAACTTGTACTTAATGCTAATTCAATAGTGAACACTGCCAGAACCTATAAATGAAAAAAAAGTTGTGATTTGTGGCACTCGAGTTTAATCACTACCCTATATGGGGAAAACATTCTTGAATTGAATTTTTCAATTGAAAAAACCTCAAACTTTTGGGGTCGATATGCCCCAAAGGTTTCAAAAATGATCTGTTAATTAAGTGTTCCAGATTTTTACTGGCTTATTGATATTTCCTGGTGTCTTAAAAAATCCTTCCCATTATATTCATCAATTGAAAAATGCATTGAAGTAAAAATTTTGAAAATTCACTTCCTCATTCAAGTAGTATACTTTGCGAGTCAACTCTTTTTAAGATCTAGAGTTATCGTGTCTAACTATCGGCATGTTAAGCCGAGCAGAATATATGGAAAAAACAGTTATAACCAAAATTAAAAGCAGTTGAATTTCTAGGCTATTGCAAAAATTTTATTATGGCCACCGCGCAATATTAAAATTTTTTGGTAAAAATTTTGATTTAATTAGCCAAAAACTTTGCATCGTTGACCTAAAGAAGTAGTCTGATTATCCCCGTATTGTACGAAGAATTTATTCTTATCTTTTTATTAGTATATCTCTCAAGGTTGTTATTTCTGGCGTTAGATTCGATTATTTTTTATTCAAAGACGAAGTGCAAGCATCATGCCGCATCGGAGGCTGCGAATTCACAACAGCAACAACAGCCTTAACGAAAACAATCAATTTTTCTAAAAGCTAACATTTGTCTTCAACTTTAAACTGAGAACGTGGATTTTCCTTACTAAGAAAATTAGTCCTTAATAACATAATCACCCATTTCGTTTACACTGCCGTTCTGTAGGTGTGCACAGTTACAACGTATGTAAAAAATGCTTCAAGAAGCTATAAATTGGTTTGTCAATGAAACCAGTTACAGGAAACTTGATCTTTACAAAATCATGAGATCGGGACAACAAGCCAAAATCCAATTGATTGGCCATCCAGTATTGTTGAGGAGACATTTAAAGAATCTGAGATAAAATGACAACAAAACACTTTCAGAGAGAACGACATCTAAACATAAACAAAAATCCCAACAATATGTGAATAAGCCGATTTTTTTTGTTCAATACAGACCAGAGATCAGTCAAAATTTTGTGAGTAGACTAAAATGCTGTGTGATTTTTCAATTATTATTACATCGAGATAGTTAAAAATGTGCTTGTCTTACCTTAAGTCATCTTTTCGTATAACTCTGAAATCGCACCGGGCATATAAGGTTTCATGTTATGGACGCAAATCATTCTCTATTGGTCAAACTAGACAAAAAATTATCACTTGAATATCAGAATATCAAAAAAGGATCTCCTTAGGAGAACGTCTCGTTGAAAAATGTGCTAATGCGCATTATATTGAATTACCTTACTAAACTTAATTCCCGGATTTGAAAACTAATGACAATTGAAGCAATCAACAAAAATATACGCAGATAAATAGGCGTGAATGTGAAAATCTCCATTGCGAAACTCAAAAAAAAATTTCCGCCGCGGATCTCGCACAATCAGGCGACTCATCGAGGGCAACCACTGTTGATGAGGAGGGATTGGTACTTTAGGAGGGCCGCGTTTTTTATCTATGGTGCTTTTTTTGTTCAGTCAACCCCTTAAAAAATGTTGTATGTACTTATCAATTTTTTAAATTGCGGTTCAAATAATTGTATTTGATGCTAATTTAATAGTGAACACTGCCAAAATCTGTAAATGAAATCAAGCTGTGAATTGTAAGCCTCAAGTTTATTCACTGCCCTATATGGGAAGAAACTTCCTTGATTTGAGATTTTAAATTGAACAAACCTCAAATTTTTGGGGTTGATTTTCTCCAAAGATTTCGAATTTGTTCTGTCACAAAAGTGTTCCAGATTTTTACTGGCTCATTGATATTTCCTGGAGCTTGATACAGAACACCCAGAAGGATCAAAAGCGCTGTGAAAATAATTTTGAAATATAGTTCCATCAATTTGAAAAATGGACGGAATTATAATTTTTAAAAACTCACTTGTTTCTATTCAAGAAATCTTAGTTTGCAAGTCATTTCTTTTGAAGACCTAGAGTTATCCTATCTAATTGTCGGCATGTTCACCTGCCGAGCAACATATATTTAAAAAAATCGAATTTAACTAACTTCAAACTGCAAGTGAACTTAAGTGAAATAAAATTTTTTAGAATTCACTTGTTCTTTATTCAAGAAATTTTAGTTTGCAAATCATTTACTTTGAAGATCTAGAGTTTTTGTTTCTTTTTGTCGGCATGTTCACCTGCCGAGCAGCATATATGAAGAAAAAAACAATTTCAACTAAAATTAGTAAGCAGTTGAACTTATAGGCTATTGCAAAATTTATATTACGGCCCGCACGCAAGATGAAATTTTTTTGGTAAAAGTTTTGATATCATTAGCCAAATACTTTGCATCGATGACAAAAAAATAGTAATCTGATTATTCCCGTACCGTATGAAGAACAGATTTTTTATTTTTTACTTAGTATATTAGCATTAGATTCGATTATTTTTTAAAAAAAAGACGACGTGAAAGCTACACCCCACAGCGGAAGCTGCCAAATCTTAACAACACCAACATCAAACTTAACGAAAGCTATCGACCCTTTCTAAAAGCTAACATTTGGTTTCAAATTTGAACTGAGAACCTGGATTTTCTTTACTAAGAAAATTAGTCCCGAATAACATATTCACCCATTCCGTAGATGTGCACCGTTACCACGTAAGGAAAACGTGATTCAGGAAACCATAAATTGGTTTGCCAATGAAAACAGTTATAGGAAATCTAATCTTAATCTGGACATCAAGCCATTATTCAATTGATTGGTCATCCAGTATTGTTGATGAGACCTTTAAAACAATCTGAGAGAAAATGACAAAACATTTTCAGAGAGACCGACATCTCAACAAAAACAAAAATCCAAACGACATGTGTATAAGCTGATGTACTTTTGTTCAATAAAGACCAGAAATCAGTCAAAACTTTGAGAGTAGACTAAAATATTGTGTGATATTTGAATCACTTATACAACGATGTAGTTAAAAGCCTGCTTGATCTACCTTAAGTTATCCTTCGTATAAATTCGAAATTGCACGGGGTGTATAAGGTTTCTTGTAAAGGACGCCATTCCTTCTGTATTTGACAAACTAGACAGAAAATTACCACTACATTATCAGAATATATAAAAAAATTTCCAAGGGAGAATATCTCGTTTGAAAAAGTGCTTAATTGCAAAATATTGAAAGAAACATACTATATTTATGTCCCAAATTTGAAAATCAATGTCAATTGAAGCAATCAACGTCAAAAAGTTAATACGCAGATAAATAGACGCGAAGCTCAAAAGCTCTAATGCGAAGCTAAAAAAATTCCTCTACGGATCTTGCTCGGGGATTGCTACACTAGCAGCGCATTGCTTTTCATCTATGGTGCTTTTCTTTGGTTCAATCAACACCTTAAAAAATGTTGTTACTTGAAAATGTTTTCAATTGAACAAACCTCAAATTTTGGTGTTGATATTCTTCAAAGATTTCGAAATTGTTCTTTTACAAAAGTTTTCCAGAATTTTGATGGCTTATTGATATTTCCTGGTGCCTTAAAGAGAAAACCCAGAAAGATCAAAACGTTGTAAAAATGACTTTAATTTTTTTTCCATCAATTTAAAAATGGATGGAATTAAAATTTTTTAAAATTCACTTGTTAATTATTCAAGAACTCTTAGTTTGCAAGTCATTTCTATTCAAGTTCTATAGTTATCTTATCTAATTGTCGGTATGTTCACATGCCGAGCAGCGTATATAAAACAATCGAATTCAAATAGAATTAAAATGCAAGTGAGCTTATTAGCTATTGCAAAAAAACTTACTTTACAGTCCTCGCACAAAATGAAAATTACTGGTAAAATTATGAGATCAGTAGCCAAAAACTTTTTATCGATGACCTAAAACAGTAGTCTGATTATGTTTCATGGTTTTTATTTCTGGCGTTAGGTTCAATTTTTTTTATTAAAAGACGAAGTGAAAGCGATACCCCAAAGCGGAAACTGCGAATTCTCACCAACAGCAACAACAACCTTAACGAAGGCTATCGTATTTTCTAAAAGCTAACATTTGTTTTCAACATTGGAGTGTGAAATTGGATTTTCTTCACTCAGAAAATTAGTCCCCAATAACATAATCACTCAATTTGCTTATCCTGACGGTAAAAACTCATTTCTAGGAAGGTAAAACAAATTACCAAGATAAGCCCAAAACATTGGACTAGAAGTTATATTTTATCGGGAGTACTGAATGTAAATAAAATGTTGTAAAAATAATTTCCAACTGGAAACCAATTAAAAACTCGTTGATATTTCATCTCACCCTGTAGAAATAGAAGTTTGTAGTCAATGACAAAGGTACATACTTCGTAAATAATTTAATTTGATTGCGATTCAATTTTAACTTAATCTGACAATTAACACAATGTTCGAAAACGTTCAGTTTTTAAAATCAAATTTATTCTTAAATAATTTTTTCTCTGACTTTTTTCTCTGCAGTTTTTTTACTCAATTATTTTCAAGTGTTTTCCTTTCTGTTTCTTATTTAAAAGAAAAAATAAGTTTATCACATCTGCATTTTATTTGATGTCAATCTACTGTGATGTTGCCAGGACAGTTTTCACTTTTAACTATGTATTTTATATCTTTATTGCAAGTCAGAAATCTAGCTCTGAAGAGCATCAGAATTCTTGATTTGTCAATTAATAAGGCATTCCAGAAATCTTCTAAAAGAACATTAGACTTTTTAAAAGATAAAGTAATCAGAACCCATGAATGTACTGCAAAGTGTTGCAATATCAAAGGCGATGTACAGCGTGGCAAATTTCATTAAGTATTAATTCAGAGACAATCAATTTGACTTTCGAAATTCAAGAAATGTTCTGGAACATAATAAATTAGAATTTTTTTCAAACCCCACAACTGAATTATCTCAAAGGATAGGATTGAGAATAAAAACTCATTTCTAGGAAAGTAAAACCAAATACCAAGGTAAACCCAAAACACTGGACTAGAGGTTATATTTTATTGGAAGTATTGAATGTAAGTAAAATGTTGTAAAATTGAATTCTAACTGGAAACCATTTAAAAACTTGTTCATATTTCATCTCACCCTGTAGAAATAGAAGTTTATAGTCAATGACAAGTGTACATGCTTCTTTAATCATTTAATTTGATTACGATCCAATTTTAAGTTAACCTGACATTTAACACAATGTTCGAAAACGTTCAATTTTTAAAATCAAATTGATTCTTAAATATTTTTTTCTCTGATTTTTTTCTCTGCAGTTTTTTACACAATTTTTCTCAAGCGTTTTCCTTTCCGTTTCTTATTTAATAAATAAAATAAATTTATCATTTCTGCATTTTATTTGATGTCACTCTACTGTGATGTGGCCAGGACAGTTTTCTTTTTTAACTTTATATTTTATATCATTATTACAAGTCAGAAATCTTGCTCTGAAGAGCATCAGAATTCTTGATTCGTCAATTAATTGGGCGTTCCGGAACTCTCCCAAAAGAACATCAGACTTGTTATAAAATAAAGTAATCAGGACGCATTAATGTACTGCAAAGTGTTGCAATATGAAAGGCGATGTACTGCCTGGCAAGTTTTAAATCAATATAAGCAAAACCATCAGATCAAGATAAAAAAGTAAAACAAAGAGCTAAATCAGAAAAAATTCTTGAAATCGAAAAAAAACTCCGTAAACTCAATTTACCATCACTCGCTTGTCGGCGGAAACAAGGAACACAGATCGATGAATATAAATTAATCACTAAAAACCCAACCCATTTATCTAAACTTTTTGACCAATTTTTCAGTCTAAGTGATCGATTTTGAAAACAATTCAAGTCAAATCAAATTGTCAAAATAAGGAACAAAAATCGGACAACATTTCTTTGCAATGACAACAGTAAATTGGTTTACCAAAGAAACCAGTTATAGGAAGTCTAATCTTAATAAAATCATGAGATTTGGACAGCAAGCCATTATCCAATTGATTCATTATCCAGTAATGTTGATGAGACCTTTAAAACAATCTGAGAGAAAATGACAACAAAACATTTTCAGAGAGACCAACATATCAACAAAAACAAAAATCCCAACAACATTTGTATAAGCTGATGTATTTTTGTTCAATAAAGACCGGAAAATAGTCAAAATTTTGAGAGTAGACTAAAATACTGTGTGATATTTGAATCACTTATACAACCATATAGTTAAAAACCTGCTTGGCCTACCTTAAGTTATCTTTCGTAAAGTTTTGAAATTGCACGGGGCGCATAAAGTTTCTTGTAAAGGATGCCATTCTTTCTGTATTAGACAAACTAGACAAAAAATTACCACTAGAATATCAGAATATAAAAAAATCTCCAAGGGAGAACATCTCGTTGGAAAAAGTGCTTAATTGCATTATTTTGACAGAAACATACTATATTTATGTAAAAATTTGAAAATCAATGACAATTGAGGCAATCAACGTCAAAAGTTAATCCGCAGATAAATAGGCCCGAAGCTCAAAAGCTCTAAAGCGAAGCTAAAAAAATTCCTCCTCGGAACTTGCACGCTCAGTCGACGCTTCGATGGCAACCATTGTTGATAAGGGGGGTTGCTACTCTAGCAGAGCAATGCTTCTCATCTATGGTGCTATTTTTTGGTTCAATTAACACCTTAAGAAATTTTGTTACTTGAAAATGTTTTTAATTGAACAAATCTCAAGTTTTTGTTGTTGATTTCCTACAAAGATTTCGAAATTGTGCTGTTACAAAAGTGTTCCAGAGTTTTATTGGCTTTTTGATATTTCTTGGTACCGTACCTTAATGAAAACACCCAGAAGGATCAAAAACGTTGTGGAAATGACTTTAAATTATATTTCCATCAATTTGAAAAATGGATGGAATTAAAATTTTTAAAAATTCACTTGTTCTTTATTCAAGAAATCTTAGTTTGCAAGTCGTTCCTATTGAAGATCTAGAGTTATCCTATCTAATTGTCGGTGTGTTCACCTGCCGAGCAGCATAAATAAAAACAATCGAATTCAAATAAAATTAAAATTCAAGTGAGCTTATTGGCAATTGCAAAAAATCTTAGGCCCGCGCACAAAATGAAAATTTCTGTTAGTATTATGAGATCAATAACCAAAAACTTTCTATCGATGACCTAAAACAGTAGCCTAATTATGTTTCAAGGTTTTTTATTTCTGTCGTTAGATTCGATAATCTTCTTTTTATTAAAAGACGAAGTAAAAGCGACATCCCGCAGCGAATTCTCAACAACAGCAACAACAACCTTAACGAAAACTATCGACTTTTCCAAAAGCTAACATTTGTTTTCAACTTTGAACTGAGAAATTGGATTTTCTTCACGAAGAAAATTAGTCCCCGATAACATATTCACACATTCTGTAGCTGTGCACCGTTACCACCAGTATTGTTGATGAGACATTTAAAACAATCTGAGAGAAAATGACAGCAAAACACTTTCAGAGAGACCGTCATCTCTATCTCTACAAAAACAAAAATCCAAGCAAAATTTGTATAAGCCGATGTATTTTTGTTCAATACAGACCAGAAATCAGTCAAAATTTTGAGAGTTAACAAAAAACTGTGTGATATTTGAATCATTTATACACCGATATAGTTAAAAACCTGCTTGGCCTGCCTCAAGTTATCTTTTGTATAATTTTGAAATTGCACGGGGCGTATGCGTATAAGATTTCTTGTAAAGGATGCCATTCTTTCTGCATTGGCCAAACTAGATAACAAATTACCAATAGAATATCAGTATATAAAAAAAATCTCCAAGGGGAACATCTCGTTGGAGAAAGTGCTTATTTGCATAATTTTGACAGAAACATGCTATATTTATGTCCCAAATTTGAAAATCAATGACATAAACACCCAATTTGCATATACTGCCATTCTGTAGCTGTACACGTAAAGAAAACATGATTCAAGAAACTATACATTGGTTTTTCGATGAGAACAGTTATAAGAAATCTGATATTAATAAATTCATGGAATCTGGACAACAAGCCAATATTCAATTGATTGGTCATCCAGTGTTGTTGATGAGAAATTTAAATCAATCTGTTGAAAAATGACAGCGAATCACTTCCAGAGAGAACAAAGTCTCAACAAAAACAAAGATTCCAGCAAAATGTGAACATGCCAATGTTTTTTTGCACAATAAAGACCAGACACCAGATGAAATTTTGCGAGGAGACTAAAATACTGTGTGATATTTAAATCATTTTTACAACGAGAATGTTAAAAACCTGCTTGTCCACCCTTAAATCATCTTTTTGTATAATTCTGAAGTCGCACAGGGCATATAAGGTTTCTTGTAATGGATGCACTTCCTTCTCTATTCGCCAAACAAGACATCAAATTACCACTAGAATATCAGAATATCAAAAGAAAGAATCTCCTTGGGAGAACATTTTGTTTAAAAATGTGCTAAAGCGCATAATATTGAAATGAACGTACTAGATTTACGTCCCGGATTCAAAAACTAATGACAATTGAAGCAAATTATATCAAAAAATTAATACGCAGATAAAAAGACGCGAAGCTCAAAAGCTCTAAAGCGAAGCTAAAAAAATTCCTCCGCGGAACTCGCACGCTCAGGCGACGGATCGATGGCAACCATTGTTGATAAGGGGGATTGCTACTCTAGCAGAGCAGTGCTTCTCATCTATAGTGCTTTTTTTGGTTCAATCAACCCCTTAAAAATGTTGTGTGTACTTATCAGTTTGCTAAATGCTGATCAATTAACTTGCATTTAATGCCAATTCAATAGTGAACACTGGCAGAATCTATAAATAAAAACAAGTTGTGACAAGTTGAAAACAATTCGATTAGTTACAGCCGCCGAAGTTTTCATTAAATATTAATTCAGAGACAATCAATTTGACTTTCGAAATTTAAGAAATGTTCTGGTACATAATAAATTGGAAATTATTCAAAACACACAACCGAATTGTCTCAAAGGATAGGATTGAGGGTAAAAACTCATTTCTCGGAAGGTAAAACAAAACACCAAGGTAAGCCCAAAACACTGGACTAGAGTTTATATTATATCGGGAGTACTGAATGTAAATAAACTGTTGTAAAAGTAATTTCTTACTGGAAACCATTTAAAAACTCGTTGATATTTCATCTCACCCTGTAGAAACAGAAGTTTATAGTCAATGACAAGTGTACATGCTTCTTTAATCATTTAATTTGATTGCGATTCAATTTTAAGTTAACCTGACATTTAACACAATGTTCGAAAACGTTAAATTTTTAAAATCAAATTAATTCTTAAATAATTTTTTCTCTGATTTTTTTCTCTGCAGTTTTTTACACAATTTTTCTCAAGTGTTTTCCTTTCCGTTTCTTATTTAATAAATAAAATAAGTTTATCATTTCTGCATTTTATTTGATGTCACTCTACTGTGATGTGGCCAGTACAGTTTTCTTTTTTAACTAAATATTTTATATCATTATTACAAGTCAGAAGTCTAGCTCTGAAGAGCATCAAAATTCTTGATTTGTCGATTAATAAGGCATTCCAGAACTCTCCTAAAAGAACATCAGACCTTTTATAAAGTAAAGTAATCAGAACCCATGAATGTACTGCAAGGTGTTGCAATATCAAAAACGATGTACGGCGTTGCAAATTTCAAATCAATATAAGCAAAATCATCAGATCAAGATAAAAAAAGTAAAACAAAGAGCTAAATCAGAAAAAAGTTCGTGAAATCGAAAAAAACTCCGTAAACTCAATTTACCATCACTTGCCTGTCGGAGGAAACAAGGCAAACGGATCGATGGATATAATTTAATCATTTAAAACCTAACCTCTTCATTTAAATTTTGTGACCATTTTTTCAGTCTTAGTGATAGATGATGAACTCAATTCATAGCAACTCGAAGTGTCAAAATAAGGACGGAAAGTTGGACAAAGTTTCGTTGCAACGACAATGGTAAAAGCTGCATTAACCTCTTAAAATTGGTGATCAAATTGAAAAAATTGAACAAATTAGGAGTCAATTAGATTCAACTTCTGACCAAATTTTTATAGTCATCCACATATTGTCATGGCGAACGAACAATGCCACTATTGAAAAACTGGACCATAGGACAAGATAAAACCATAAAACTCAAAACTGAGAGCGAAAATGAAAGTTGAACTATATTTCCGCACATCGATATTCTTGAATTCAAAAAATTTGACTCAAAACTTGTATATTGACGACAGTACGGTAGCCAGTTGTCTTTAATCACTTCAGAAGGCAGTAGATCAGCTCAATGAAAATGTCATTGCATTTGGTTAGAAGGTGTTCAAACACTATCTGATTACAAAATTGAGAGGTGTCAGTTCTGGCTCCATTTTCTGGTTAGGATAAGAGCTGCAAAGAGTTAAAACAAGTAACTTAACGTTATTTTTCATGCATGCTTAAGCATTTCGTCAAACATAGTAATCAGAAATTCATATCGGGTCAACTACTTGAAAAAATCAAAAAAGAAGGGAAGGGTTAATCCTGAGCAAAAAGAGTTCGCAGTAAAAGACATCACCAATCAAAAGGAGGCACGTTATGTTGATTTGCCTTAGAGAAAGGAGCATCATGTTAGCTGAACGCACTTCCATTGAAATGACCTCATTTATCTTGTCATATAACCACGAGACTGATTAAGGACAAAATTGCGGTTAGATAATGATGATACCTTAAAACGGCATTATAACTCACATAGGGAGAATTTTTCAATGTAACGCGGGCTTTTTAACGCCCGAAAGCAACTATATGCAAAACGATAAAAAAAGTTTTGAGTTTTTAGCCATCTTGCTCAAGGAGGTCATCAATGGTGGATTACTTCAAGATCACAAGACTATCGAGCAGCTGAAACACTAGCAAAACATTGTCGAAGTCAGCATTTCCACATGGTGTCTGATAATACGCAGGAGAAACTAGTCCGTCAACTTCGGAAGACACAATGAGATAAGCTGCTAGAACCAGCAAATAGAAAAGAGATTCATGTTCATACGTGATCAATTACATCGGAACAAAAAAGAAAACTTCTAATTTTTTGTAGCTCTGTATTTGGCCTCAATAGCCCACGCTCCAATTACCGGCGCACTGCAATACGAACCATCTCACCCTGATAAGCACCCGAACATTGCATTGGTTACTGTTTCTCATATATGATCTGATCACAGTTCTGTTGCTTGTTTCTTTGATTTTCGTTTTTGATGCATTGTAGTTTTGACTACTATTTTAGGACGTATTGAACTAAGAATTTTTATAGGAGTTTGTTTATGGTCAACAGTTTATTCAAATATTTATGATGAGGAGCTTTTTTCAATTTAACTTTTATTTGAAGAAAAGCTATGGAGTCAGGCACCATTTATATACTCAAACAATTTTGGTTATATTTGACACTTCTCTGCATAAGTCTATTCATCATTAACATTCTAAAATATTTTGGTGTAAGTCAAGAAGTACTGAATAAAAAATTCAGTTCAAGATGGAAGTTCAGTTGCATTTTAACAGGTTTCCTTTTCATTTAGCAACGAAAACTATATTGCACATAGGCCTGTATTTTCACTTGAGATCAAAATCCAGATAAAATTTTTATTATAAGATGTATATTACTCGCAACATATAGGTTTTACAGACGGCAACTAATTAAAAACGTCAAACTTACGATTTTGGCTAATAAAATGAGGACTGTTTTGAGAAGCATACTAGAGTTGCTCAAGAAGCAAATCAGATTTCTTCACAAATTACGAGACTATCAAGAAAATGAAACACGTGCAAAACATGATCGGGGCCGCCTTGTGTCTGTTAATACTCTGTTGTCCAGGAGAAGGCGGTCGAACTACGTCCGAAAATATCAAGAGATAAGCCACCAGAACAAGCAAATGAAAAATAGATCAATATTCGGAGGCAATCAATTACATTAGAACAAAAATAAATTTTCATGTTCTTGTTTAGCTCTATATTCGGCCTTCTAAGTTCACGCTATAATTTCCAGCGCTCTGCAATAGAAGTTTTAAGCGTCGGACCATGCTATGTCACAGCAGTTTACATATTGATTGCAATTTTTCATATCTACTTTGTTCACAGTTCTGCTGTTTTTTTCCATTGATGATTGTTTTTGTTGCATTGTATTTTTGACGACGGTGTCAGGCCTATTTAATTTATTGATTTATATGAGAGTTGATTGTTGCCGAAGAGTTGTTCAACTACATTTTTTGGTTAGGAGCTTTAGGAGCTTTGTTTTAATTGAATTTTTTCTTAAAGTACAAAAACTATGGAGTCGGGCACCATTTAAATATGCAAAAGGTTTGATTAGAATTGACAATTTTCTCGGCATAAATCAATTCATCTTTACCATTCTAACACTTTTTAGATTTTCTGGGAAATCTAATTATTGCTTCTTCGATTTCGGAGTAATGCATTCCTTAGCACCTTGAAACCAAATGTCAACATGCAGACGATTAGCACAATAAACGCCACCAACATTGAGGTTAGCTGAGTCAAAAACACAAACACCGATAGATGTTTTGAATAAAGTATTTTTTAACTGAGAATATGATAAATGATTATAGTAAGCTGAAATCAAAACAATTTTGCATTTGAAAAAATTGTGTTCGCCATGTTGCTGTAAAGTACCCAGGATGAAGTCCGCGACCCAAGACAGGTATTGTCCTGACCGACTTCGGTCGCAGACAGGGGAATCCAGACCGACCATACCTGGTAGATAGGTATTGGCCAGACCGAACAGACTTTGGCCACCCTTGGTCAGACCAAACAGACTTTGCCTAACTTTGGCCAGACCGAACAGACTTTAGGCCAGACCGTTGTCCAGACTATTGACCAGACAAACAGATCCTAGGCCAGACCATTAGCCAGACCCACTTAAACATGTAGAAGCATCCTAAAGAATTTATTATTTATTCGTTTCATTTTTTGAATGACAAATGGATATGAGATTTTAAAAAGAGATTATTGAAAAAAACCGTCCATTTAAAGACAAATGAAAGTTTCAAAAGAAAGTTGATGAAGTAGTCGAATCATCTAGAAGTAGATGTCGGTTACCAATTATGGGCTGCTAGTTTGAAAAAATAGCCAATACAGCACGCATTTATACAATTTTTAGAGGACTCGCTCTTATTTGGCTGGAGCTCCAGGCCTTGGAATTGGGTGTTCAAAAAGACCGAAATTTTTGTATTGGCCAGACCAAACAGACCCAAACAAGGGTATTGACCAGACCAAATAGACGGAGATAAGGGAATTGGCCAAACCGAACAGACCAAAATGTGGGTATTGGCGCCAGACCGAACAGACCGAAATAAGGGTATTGGCCAGACCGAACAGACCAAAATTGCCATTGGCCAGACGGAAGGCGCGACCCAAATTTTTTCCAGACCGTTGAGTTGGGCCGCACCAGACCCCCTTGTCCGTGACCTAAGGTGGTCTTGCCAATACCTGTCTTGGCTCGCGGACTTCATCCTGGGTAGACGGAATACTTCGATTCCGGTGCCTCAAAATCAAAACTCCTGTCTCTTTTATATACGGCTTTGTTTTACAGTTCACGGCTTTATTTCCTTCAATCAATTTAAAATATGAAAAGTTTGAAAGACCTATTCCTTCCAAAGAAACCATTCTGTCGCTTTACGTCAACACGAACCGAATAATTTTCTTCAAGTTGGTAGTTAAGCTGTATATGAACAGGTTTTCTATTAATTTAGAAACGGAAAGCAAATTGCTCACAGCCCTTTATTTCGACAGGAGCTCAAACTCAAGATAAGAGTTATTTTATAACGGTATACAGAAACTCCTTTTAGATTTTGCAGACGACAACTCGTAGAAAACGTCAAACAAACGACTTTGGTTAATAAAATGAGGACTGTTTTGAGACGCATACCAGAATTGCTCGAGAAGCAAACTAAATCTCTGTTAATATTCCCATGTGCAGGAGAAGCCCGTCCGGCTTTGTATAAAGACATCAAGAGATAAGCTGCTATATCCCACAAATAGAAAAGAGATAGCAGTACTCAAAAAATATTGATAAATTTTGATACTTCTCTGTATAACTCAATACATCACAACCATTCTAACATTTTTTGGTTTGCGTGTATAAATTCTCTATAAATTTTTTTCAAGGTAGTAGTTCAGTTGCACATTAACATTTCTTCTATCAATTTAGTAACAAAAAATTAAGTTGCTCACAGACTTGTAGTTCGACAAGAGCTAAAGGTCAAAGTCAAGATAGGACAAAATAAATCCTTTTAAGTTTTGAAGACGGCAACTAATAAAAAACGTAAAATAACGACTTTGATTTTTAAAAAATTGGAACTGTTTTAAGGTACGTTTCATAGAGTATACAAGGAACGATGTCCCTAAGTGAATTGCTCATTAAGGTATGAGAACTAGTTGAGAACACAATTAAATGCAATTGGAATTTGGCACCCTGATCCTTGAAGTTTTTTTATATAGATATAATTGCAAGATTCCAATGCTATGATTTACTGCCCAATTTTTAAGGAATCTTATAAGCAGTTCCAACTAATAATTTTTCAAACTTCGCATTTTTTTCGTTTATTGGTAAAATTCAAATCAATCTTTGGGATGTTCTTGATCTCGAGTGCTTCAAAATAAAAACATATTGAAATCGAGATAAAACTTCTGTTTTCAAAACTTCGCTGCTTCATGTGGGCTCTCTTGAGCTTTCAGTTTTGTTGTTTTTCAGCATCAGCGAAACATCAACAAAGCATGGATATTTATGATTAGTTGAAATTTTGCAATTGACGGGACGTTTTCCTTTAACATCTTTTGAGGCTACGTTTATTTCCTGTTAGCTTATAATCAGATTAGTCTGTAATTAGGATGCTGTTTAAAGTGTTTTTGTTGCAATGTTTGAGCTCCCAGTTAAGAACCTCTTGAATGCCCAGGATGAAGTCCGCGACCCAAGACAGGTATACTGCTGGTCCGTACATTAGATACTTAAACGACGGGGTTAATCGCGGGACCACATGTATAACTTGAGAGTTCAACCCCTAGTTCTACTCTTGGTATATAGTTAAGTATTAAAGAAAGTTAAATGCAAATATGAATTAATAAGTTATGTTAAACAGCATCAATTATGAACCGAGCATGAAGGGATAGAATAATTAAAGTTGTTAAGACTGAGATAGCACTAGATAGTACAGGTTGAAATATTCTAAGTTAACTTGTAACTTAGATAGAGTTTAAGAGATATTAAATTATAACTTAGAGTAGTTAAGTTTAACTTACCTGATTTCCAATTTCGTGCTAAGTTAATATTTTATGACTTAAAGAGTTCTTAGCTAAGAACAAGTCACAAAATATTCTAAGTTAGAAAAATATCTCAAGTAAGCTGAGATTGAGCAAGGGAGCAATACGGGAGTATGATTTTAAATCAGAAGTTATCGGGGACCAAAAAGTGCTGTTAGGTGAGCGTGCAAGCTCCTTTTATACTTGCGGACACGTGGTTCTCTAGTATCCTATTGGATAGAGATAACAGTGTCGACAGAGTTACCAAGGTTAACTTGGTGTTATCTGTGTGGCGTGATAATATCACGTCATAGTATTCTCAGTTTTAGTTAGTGATCTTAAAATAGTAGCTTATTCAAAACTACTTAGTAATTTGTTCACACGTTAAAATGGACTTTGTCCAAATCAAGTTTGTGCTTCACGCACTATAACGTAAGTTCTCAAAATAGCACTTAAGATTATCAAATAGTGTTACTGAGTGTAGCACACTTCAGTACATCCCATCCCGGTCCATAGGTATTAAATCAAAACATCAAATTTTACATAATCGAATAAATTATTTAGCTTACTTTTATTATAATTAAGCATTTAAAGTTTGTGAGGTAGATTACTTGGTTTAGTTCTAAAGTTCATCGTAGCTTCTTGTTTCTGAGTTCTCTCTTGAAGAAGGGTTGACGATGTCCTAAGATACAGGGCTGTACAAAATAATAGATCCAATTTTTTTGGCTGGCCGTTATAAGAGACCTTTTGGAGTTTTTCTATAAAATTGTGCTGCTAATACATCTGACGTTGAATAATAACATAATATAAGTTGAAGAATATACTGGTTAAGTTAATGGTCTATAATGACAAGCGAGGTAAATGAATAGGGAAATTAAAATGACTGCGCACAACACCATAAGGGCTAGTGTTGTTGAAATAACTCCCCAAATAAAGAATTCCGTTTCGTAATTCATCTTTATTTGAGTATTGTTGAAGAATAAATCAATTGAAGTAAGCTTTGTAGCTATAGTTTGAGGAATTAATATTTAGACTTGGTTGATCATTATGAATTAGCTTCATGAATTAATTATTCTTGCTTTTCGTCATTGATTCAAAGTAAATAACAATATCTTTTTGTTCAAAGTCTTCAAGAAATAAAATGACTTCGCATTGAAATTCAGAATAATATAATTCGGAGATTCTGTAAACTTTATCGTTAAAAATAATCTGTTTAGAAAAATTAACCCAAGCGGATTCAACCTGATCAGAGAGTTGACAATAATCTTTAAACCATTCGATATCAACACCTCCTTCAAAATATGTGTTCATAATGTAGTAGTTTAATTTTTGTGTCAATGGGGAGAATGGAAGACCATTTAATCTTTGAAAGGAATTGACAGGAAGATCCAAATAGTACTTAAAATATAAATGGCGGATGGCGATGAATGCATACCTGTTAACGAAAGACTGTAACATTTCTATATCCGTGATCACCAAAGTATTGAAGATTAACATTTTAATTGAAATAAGTGAGCGGTCGAAAGTTTAGATTATTGATGTTAAGAATTTCTTCTGTATGAATAAGCTTTAGAATTTCAAATAAATCGTACTCAGGAATTTGATGAAAATAAACTACAATTTCATTGGAATTGTTATCTTGCAAGAATAAGATAATCTCCTGTAACTCAAATGTCCAATGAACTGACACTGGTGTATAGAATTTATTTCCAACTAAGAATGTTTTCGAAGTTTTAATAACTTGCGATTGAATAAATTCAGCGAGATCGCAATATGTTTTGAAATACTTAACGTCTACTGAAAGGTTGTAAGACATTAAATAAATTATGGAATTCGAAGGAACAATCGAATGATGTCGTAAGCAAGATAAATCGTAAAGATAAAGAATAGATTTTATTAGAGAAGCGAGAACAAATCAAATTTGTAATCTAAAGATAAGAATGGACTCATTTTTCACCATAAATTGCGCTAAGTGTAATCATTGAAGATAGTTTCAATGGAGATAGAAGAAATGCGGATTACTTTACTTGATGTAAATAATGGAATCAAAGAGAGTAAGGTAATCAAAATGACTAATAATTAGGCGTTCGTTTAAACTAACGAATAATTTTCCTCACCGCGGGAGAAAGAAGAAGAAGTAATGAAGGAAGTACTGAACATCAACAACCACAAATTTATCTATTCCATACCGTGAGTGCTCAACGTGATGAGCGGAGGATGTGGAGTTGATGCTTCAGATTTGCGATCTCTAGTTGGAGCTCAGTAATCCGTTGTTCGAGCTGTTGAGAGCGTTGTCTCTCTGTCAGAAAGTTTTGCTGTACCTGATAGGTGAAGGTATCAAGCTGAGGATTGAGGTTTGCTGTAATATTATCAAACGGGACTTGTATTGTTTGTCCTTGAAGGTTGTGATTAGTTAGTAGATAAGAATTTTTGTTCGACAAATAACCAATGAGATTGAATCTATTGATGTTGGGTTGCAACTGGTAGATTAAATTTGTATCGTAGTTCGGGTGTCCACTAAAACCGGGGGTTTTAGCTTGTATCTCAGCTTGATGTTGTTTTTGTAGGCGGTCTTGCAGGGGGGTAGTTGTGTAATGATGAAAATTAAGAATGTTTGGTCGTGACGATTGAGTAGTTGTAGTGTTTGCTAAGACGTTGGGTACCGTACTGTTTGTCTTGGGTATATTTACTTCTAGCGGTGTCGCTGGGCTGAATGTCTCTCTAATGAATTGTTTACGTGGTTGTTTCTTTGCAATTGTATCTGAAGTTTTAGTTCTCTTTTTGGAGGATTTAACTGTTGTTGATGAATTTGAACTAGTTGCTTGAGTTTGTACTGCTGAAATCTTGATAGCTGAGAGAAAAGTTGTAGATGGGGTAACGTGAGATGAGGGTTGTACTAGTCTGTCAAGTTGTTTAACTCCAGATTGAGGTTTAGAAGTTGATTGTGTATTGTATTCGGGCCAACCACTTGAAGGTTCCTTCTGAAAGACTGGTATCAGTTCGTTAGGGATTGAAGAAAGTTCCTGAAATATCAAGTATTCTCTACTCTTATTCTATTCTAAGAGTATATTTTTGAAGTTATTTTGCAAGTATTCTCTTTTTCTTATTTTTTCGTATTCTCTTTTAAAGTAAATCAGTAGTGAATATGAAGTCAGTCTGTATTATATTATCATCATATAGTTTGATGATATCAAGGTAATAGAGGAATTAATCCTATACAGGAGACGTAGGAACGTTGTGATCGTTTCTATTTTCGTCTTTATTATTCTCATCATGTAGGTTTGGATAACCACTTTTATTCTCATGAGTTAGTGCTTGCATTCTATTATTATCATAAGGTGGGCTTTGAGTAACTCTGGTTGTATCTTCAGATTTTGGAACACGCATCGTCCTTTCTCTATTTTTATCAGTGTTATTATTCTCTGAATTAGTTGCTTGATAGATAGAAGTCAGAATTGGAACTGACATTAAATCAAATGTGGCAGCAAAGAGTGCCTTACCAAAGTGAATAGATGCATCTGTAATTTTGTTAATTTGCATTGCTCGAATTAAGCATAAGACTATGTCGATGAGTAGCTTAATGAATAAGAAAGCGGCAAAGAATATTCCGCATCGCTCAATTATATATTGTATCTTACCAAAGGTTTCAACAAATTGATTATTAAAGAAGTCCGGTGAAATGAATGAATCTAGATAAATAGTTCTAGAGTTATAATAATTCGTGCCTGAAGTATTTGAAAATGATTCTCTGCTATCTATTAATGACTTAGTAAAGTGTTTAAGAACTCCTTTCATATTGGAGTTGAAAGTTATTGAATTCCAGAATGACATCATTTCTTTATATGTGTAGATAGAAGCATAAATAATTGCAGTAATAACATTCGCAATTTGTTGAATAACTATGTGTGGTTTGAAGAGTGCAGGTCCTCTTACTTTTGTGATTTGTGGGGTTAGTTCAACCCATGAATTGTCATCGTCAACATCTAGTTGAAATAAGTTTGAGTGTTTATCAGAGCACAATTGTTCTTCGGCTTCAGTGAAAGTTTGTCTAGAAATCGGATCAACAAAATGAATTTCATCTTCATAAAGAATTGGTATTCGATTATAGCACTTATTAAGAATCTGTAAGGGTGAATGAAATTCAGGACAATTATATAGCCAGGCAACATTGCCATTTGTTTTGAGAAACATAGATCTGTTTCTTGTTAAGGTATATCCAGCTAAACGCGGATTTTCATGAGAAATCATTAAAGTGTTAAGAATAGTTGAGCGCTCTAATTCACAGTCATTTCTTAATAGCTCTAGAGTAGAAGTTTGAAGTTGCCGAAGATTATTAAAGTGCAAATAGTCAATTTTTGTTCCAAGATGTGCTTCGAAATCAATATTTTCATAAACTTGAGAATATGTTGTATCAACTGTTTTATTGTCACTGGAATAGAATTTATTTTTCAGAGTTATAGCAC
Source organism: Convolutriloba macropyga (assembly GCF_964194025.1). Taxonomy (NCBI): domain Eukaryota; kingdom Metazoa; phylum Xenacoelomorpha; order Acoela; family Convolutidae; genus Convolutriloba; species Convolutriloba macropyga. The sequence continues at coordinate 43,426,242 of NC_134481.1, read as the reverse complement.
CAGTATCGGGTTTAAATTTGTGAATGGGTTCTCCAGTGTTCATATCAAATCCGTCACGAAGACTAATGTATAGAGAATCATATGGCGTAGGATATACTATTCGTGGATGACTACATAAAGACTGTGGTTTATTATAAACTTGGAACATAAAGCTTTGTAAGTCGAAATCTGACTGAGCTGAAGTAAATTTAGGATCCTTTACTATGTAGTATTTGTCATTAGCTTTAATCATTTGAGCGTCAAAAGTGCGAATTATAGTGAAAAGACAATTATTGGGTTCATCCCAAGTGTATGCAAATGGATCAGTAGATGTAGAATCGCAGCCTCCTGCTGATAAAGGACAAGGTAGAGGTATATTTTGCCAGTTATTAACTGTGCCATCTCTAAGGTTTACATTCAGGCTAACATTTTGCATATATGTTTCATAAGTGTAGTGTGTAATCCAACCTCGGGAGTTACATTCATTGTTTCCAGTTCCAACATCGCCTGAGTTAAAGTTTGAGAATAAAGATTTGTCAAAATCGAATTCTACTGATTTAGAAGAAGAGGAAAGCTTTATCTTCTTTCTTTCCTTTGCAAGTTTGCATTTCTGAGCATCAAGCTTAACTGAAGTAGTAATAGTATTATGTCTGGCATCTATGCCGCTAGAGTCAAAAGAATCGCAAAACCAACGTAATTGCAGTTGGGTTGCTTTACACATAGTTGCTTCTAGTTTAACTTTATAATTTCTTTGGTAGAGAGTGACTCGTGCTTGATTAGTGCTAATTTTATCAGGGCGAATTTCGCAAGGTGCTACTTTGTTGAGAGAATACATCTGGTTTGAGATCATTTTTGAGCAGTCAAAGTGGTTAACATGAAGGTTAGGAGCTGTGTTTTCATAGATACTCATCTTTTCAATTGGTCTGGCGTCAGTGAAAGACGTTAAGAGTAATAATGCAAGAAATATAATAAAGATCAAGTATTTTGCAGAGCAAGCAGTTATAACACAGAGAAGTGCGAGAGGTATTATAGCAATAATCTTAAGAAACTGAACAGAACGAATTTGGTTTCCTATAAAGGTAATAAAATATTCTACTTTTGAAAGAAGCGCTTTCTTATCAGTAAGTTTTTCCTTAAACTGGTCTTTAATCAGTGATAGTGGCATATGGACGTTGCGTTTTGACCAAATTAATAGCTTTTCAGGAGGGTCTAGTAATTTAAGGTACGAAATTTCTTCAGGTAGACAATTATCTCTATTTACGACACATTCTATGAAGTGTGGATGAGAATCGTTATATTCAACTAGGGATTTTAATTCTGCAATATGCTGAGCAATTTCAGATTCAATATCAGTTGTTACAGGTAGGAACAGAGTTAAGCAAAGTAATATAAAAATAAGCATTTTGTAACTTACGTTTCTTACTTCGTCTATTGCTGGTGATTTCTTGATTTCGCCGTCTTCCATTTAATAAACGAAGACAGTATAAGGTGAGTCTAACAAATTCAAGTTAATATTATCCGTGAAGGTAATCTGATATTTTAGCTCGTGAACGTGAGCAGGATTATAAGGTACCCAAATTATGACAAATTTTGCGTTATTTTCTGATGTTACGGAGAATGCAACTGTTCTCTGTTGATTAGAAACAAAACACTTGTCAAGTGTTACAGTTTTATCTCCGAATTTCAATATTTTCTGTAGGAGGAATATTCTAATATACGATAGCGGGTCGAATGCAAGGGCAGTAAGAACTTGTGTTTCAAGGGAAGGTGGTAACATAGATTAAGGGTCTACAGTAAAGGGAGCTTCGATGATATCAAGGTCTAATTCGTCTCTGTTGTTCAATTGGAAATGAAAGCGTTCAATATGTTCTGGTTTGTTAGGGGTCCAACAAACAATTATTTCTAAGTTTACAAACTGGTCTTTAACGAAGAAAATAACAATGTTTTCTTTATATGAAATATATGATCGATCAATTTTTGCTGACTTGTTATTATATTTTAAGATTTTATGTGGGATGTTATAAGGACTGTAGGAAGTTGAGAAAGTTGTTCTTGAAGCTATAACCCAATAATCGTTTAGCGGAATATTCATTGATCAGTTGGTGGTTCTAAAACCAAACAAGGGACATTTAAAATGTCTAAGTCAACTAGGCTTGAAGAATGAATTTGAATTAATAAACTGTTAAGTTGTTGAGGGTTATACTTTCCCCAGAAGACAGCAATAGGGTCTTCGTTAGAGTTAGTAGCAAAGAATACTACAGTTCTTACTTCGTTAGAAATTTGACAACTAGTTAAGGTGTTAAGTTCACTGTTGAATTTCAACTTTTGATTTGCCTTAATGGAAACTTTCACAAGTGTGTCAGGGTTGATAGAAAGAGAAATAAGAAAACCGTTTTGGTCGAATGAGACTTCGGTCATATATTAGGATTGATTGTCTTTACGGTGTTGGTGTATTGTGGTGTGTTTAACTGGTGATGAAAGTGTTTAGTGTAGGTAGTGTTTGTCGGGATTTAGAAACTTTCTGAATTGTCAGTCTCTAAAGAGTTATGAACTCCTGCTATAGTTAGCGACTGAGAATTGAATTGAGAATCAATATTGAACTGAGATACCTGGTATATGTGTTTTGGAGATGTGTTGTGACAAATATTTGGTGTTCACAAATTGAAATGCTTGAAAACTTTTCTAAGTTTTCTAAGTTATTATTTGAAAGGGGCAAAAAATGTGAAGATAGAAATTGGGACAGAGTGAGAAAGCGAGAGAGACAAAGAGAGAGAGAGAGAGAGAGAGAGAGAGAGAGATTGTTAAGTTAGAGCTGAGCTTGAGGGAGAAAGAAGTAATTGATTTCAGAAGGTAACTGAGAGAAATGATTTTGAATTTGGGTAAGGCTCTTAAATAGTGGTTCTCAGGGTTAAGTTACCTTAATTTGTGTGCTCAAACCTGATTGGCCAATGGCTAGCCTTGACTAGTGGCATGTAGCAACGTGATAAACTGGTCAAACGATAAGCACATTACGATAACTTCGTAAGAATGAATGCTCAGGATTTGCTGTTTTTATATGTTCTATACGACCAAATTATATGTCTTAAAAAAATCAACTTTTAAAGCGAATTTGAAAAATCCCACATGTATAATTACAGTATAGTTGTGTGTGTTTGAGTTAAGCCAAAAAATAACACTTTTGCTTCAGCAAATATTTTCGGAGAGTTTTTAGAACTTGATGCTGAAATTTGCTGTTTTATGTCCTTTGTAAGTGAACATTATATCTAAAAAAATTGTACTTATAGATCGAATTTGAAAAATCCCCTATGTATAAATAAGGTACTAGCTCTTAGGAACAACTGGAAGTACTTATCAGGGTTCTAGTGTTTTTAAATATTTTCGGAGAGTTTTTTTCGCGTGAGAATTTGAATTATCAAACTTTAGTGTTGAACATTAACTATAAAGGGCAATATTTTCACTTATAAGCTCAATATACAAATTTCGCTTGCAACGTTTTGTTTGTTGGGTTTTTGTGCATATATGGACAAATTTTGAGCATCGTATCTGAACGCGTTCATAAACGGGCAGTTTTAGAACTTAAAATTTTTCGTATAATTTCTTTGATTTCGCACATTTGATCAATGCAAGTTAGTGAGGATTGAAAAGCATGTTCAACTAACTGGTGATAGAAGTGGGTTTGGCCATATTACTAAATCGATTTCTACTTGTCTTATTAGCGGAATTTTGTCTGTTCTTAGTTGAATAACTCTTGTGTGTAGAAGTCGTAATTTTGTGGTTAGTTATTTGTTCATAAGTGCTCTAATGTTTATTTTAAACATTCCTTGGGTGCTTAAGCTAGTAAACTTAGCTCTATTTGTTGACTATGTAGAATGCTTAAATATGCATCTCCTGACTAAAATGTGATTTAGCGCGGTTAATTAGTTTGCATGGGACAAATTTTTGTACTTAAGGTATTTAGCTTAGATAAGTTATTTGTTCATGGGGACTTGTTTCTACTTGGCTTGGCTTTGGGTAACATGTGTTTTCAGCATTAGTTTGCAATAAAAGGTATGCGTAGATTGTGAAAGTGTTTGAGTTTTGAACATGTATAGAAATTTATGTGTGTGTAACAGCTTGCAATGGTGATTAATTGCGTACTTTATGTGGGATTTGTGTTGAGTGGGCTATTTGCTTTTTGCCTTAAACGTTCATACTATATAGTTGATCTCTCTTGACTATTAAATTTCAATCCTTTAACTTCTACTTAACTCTCTTTCTTCATTTCGTTCTTGACCATTAATTTCAATTTTAGTTCTTTTAGCCTTTCCTTAACTTTTATTTTCTTAATCTTAGTTCCTTCTTCAACTTACTTTAACTTTGTATTTTCGGTTCTACATTCCCTTCCAATATGCATATTAACTTCCTTGAGCCTGATCAGGATTTACAAGATCAGTTAGATTACGCTGAGGTGAAGCTTAATCAAAAAGGTATTGAGTTAGTTCCCGTTTCGGGTTTCAAAAAGAGGGCGCGGGAATTCTATTATAAGAGGTATATCAGTCAGGAAATTTCGGGACTTGGAGCTGATGATTATATCTTCTTTATGTCAGAGGCATATCAGCATCTCCAAATTGTCTTGGGAGATGAGGAAGTATGGGCACTTGATCGTGTCAGTGTAATGAGCAAACCGTGGAGGCGACGGGAGCTGAATTGTGTGTCCGTAGAGACTCTGGAGATGATTGACTTTTTCTTGGGGCTCGATGTGAGTATTTGCTAATTTATAACTCAGAATAACTGTTTGTTGTGATGAGGGCTTTAGGGGCACTCGAAGGAAGAAAAAAATGAAGGGTTTTAAGGGAATCAAGAAAAGAAGGGGGATGTTTATGAGCCAGAGAGAAAGAAAAAAATATTTTTGATTTTAGTTCTTCCAAAAATTCTTTGTGGTGGACAAAGTGGAATGGGTGTGGGAAGAGCAAGAGGCCTTAGCGAAGCAACTCTGGGCTCTTCACTATGCGTGGTGGGATCCGGAAGTTGGTCCCGTGCTTCAAGGAGCATATAAGATGCTGAGGGAGCTGAAACTTCCGGAGTGTGCCATCTTCAAGTGTGACAAGCTCAGGAGCGCTGTGCTTAAGAACCTGCTAAAAGGTTTATGAATATGCGGGTATGATTTTAATTTGTGGAGATTTGCGCTTATATGGGGTTTGTGCGCGTGATATTTTAACTATGTAAATATATTTTTATTTTATTTTTGGTGCGTGGTTACGCTTTTTAATATAAAAGTTATTATTTGAAAAGAGATTTTGTGTCTCTATTTCTTTTTGAGTTTCTGTATCAAGTCAGAAGGAATAGGTTCACCAAAGAATGTAGGTGCTTTTCTATTACGTTGAGGTCTGCTTAATACTTCATTTGCGTCAGGTAAATTAGATATATTAGGTGATGCTGTAGGTGTAGGATTATAAGGTGATGATGTGGGGCTATTATGCGTTGCTTGGGGGAATAATTTGCGTGTAGCTTTAAATTTACTAGTATTATCAGGTGGTGTAGAAAAATTTTCTTGCTGTGGGCTATTAGGTGAATACATATTTTGCATAGGGTAGGGGGTTGAAATGCGTGGGGGTAGAAAATTAGAAGAGCTTGTGCCTTGAATGTGTGTAGTGTTATCTACTCGTGTTTGTAGCGATTCTAAGCCTGAATCTTGTGTTGGAGTAGCCTCAACGTTAAATGTTGGCTGTAGTGTAGTACTAGGATTAACAGTATATTGTGTTTCTACTAAGGGCCACTGTGAAATAGCAATATGTTGTGCGCCTCTATAAGCATTAGATTTGGATATATTATGCTTATTATATTGAGTATAATAATCATCCGTATCGTCTGGGACTATATAGTTCTCAACTAACTCTTGTATTTTTTCTTCTTTCGGGTAATAAGGCACTATTTGATTTCTATGCACGGTTTTCTTCTCATTTGTTTTATCATGTTGTATTTCATATGTAGTATTTGTTAGCACTCGTTGCACAGTGTATGGGCCTGAGCGTAGCTCTTGTAGCTTTTTAGACTTCAGTAGTCCTTTAGAGTGATTTTCTAGTAGTACTTTTCTACCTTCAGGTATAGGCTTTCCGAGTTTAAATCTATTTCTATAGTTGTGCGCTTTTTTCGTAGTTTGTCTACATTTAGTGTAGGTATTCGAGTATATTATTTTAAATGTATTCTCTCGTTTTAACATTTCGTTAGATAATCTGTTTTGTAACAATTTCTCTATCTTTTTGTTATTACAAGTTTCTTCACTATGTGAGTGTGGCGGTAGATTATTACAATACTCTGATGTGCATTTCTTTTGATTATCTCGTAGTAGTCCTAACTTTAGTGATAAGGGTATTTGCGGTTTCGTTCCGAATAGTATTTCATAAGGGGTATATCCCGTACTGTAGTTTACTGCAGTATTGTGTGAAAATGCAAATTTACTAGTGTACTCGGACCAATTAGATCCACTTTTACTAATAAAATGTCTTAGGTAATTAGTCAAATGTTTATTTTGTACTTCTACTTTGCCGTTAGTCCACGGTGAATATGCAGTTCGGGGGCATAGTGTAATTCCCATTTCGTTTGTGTAGTGAACGAAATCATTACTAATAAAAGCATTGCCGTTATCATGTACTATTTGTTGCGGTATACCAAATGTAGTTATGAATTTCTCTAGTTGATTTACTGTTTCGAGAGCTTCAGCATTCTTGCTAGGGTATGCTTGTATAAATCTAGAGAAAGCGTCTACTATTACAAGACAAAATCTATTTCCTTTACTAAGTGGTCGTAGTGGACCTTTATGATCAATATGAAGTGTATGTAGGGGTATAGCTTCTAATTGTCCCCATGGTTCTAAGGGTGCTTCGTTCAAGTCTTTGCGTGCTGACTTATTAGTTTGGCAACTTAAGCAATCTAACATTAACATTTCAATCCATTTAAACATACCGGGCCAATAGAAATATCGCTTAACTCTATTGTAAGTTGTGCTTTCTGCTCTATGACCACTAAGTTCATGCGTATGTGCGACTTCGAATATCTTTATAAATAGCGAAAGTGGTGCACATATCCTAACGTCAAAAGAGCCGTCTTCACAAGGTTCGGAATAACAGAGTAAATCATATTGATTCTCTAGAAACAACAAGTTGAAATTATTCCTATAAGTTTGTAGTGCTTTAGATTGTTTAATAATATAGTCCTTTTCTGGAGCTTTGCCTACTTTTAGCCAATCTCTAACTTTATTTATCACGGAGTCGTTTACTTGTTCTTCAAGAATATTATCGGTGTCAAGATTAGCGTTTTTTGCAGAATCTGTAACTTTAGCTATTAAATCTAATGTATCTGTGTGGACATCCTTTTCTGAGATGTTTTGAAAAGCTTCTGGTTCAATAAGTTTCTTAAATTTTGTCCGTCTGATATAATCGGCTTTAGCAGATTCTAATTGTTCAATAAGTGAGTTTTCAATATTACCTTCTACTAAGTCTAACCAATCTTGGTCATCATAACCTTCTCGGTCATCACTTATTTCAGCTATTTCTTCTATCTCGGAATAGTAGTGATTATCATACTCGCTAGTTAGTTCTGAAGTTAATTTCTTTATTTGATTTATTTGTGTGCCGTAGCGAAAACAATCAGAGAAACTGTGTATAGCATTACAGTGTTCATTTATGTAGTCTGGTGCATCATCTACGCTAAAGTCACCTTCATCATTTATATTAATAAGTTTCTTTCTTTCGCCTTTGACTTGAGCAATAATTGGATAACAGTCGTTAGCTGATGCGTCTTTATCGTTTTGATGCAATACAGAGTAGTTAACTTCTTTTCCGTTAATATGAAACTTTATATCTTTAGGTATCACTTTGTGTTCTAGTTGATAAAGTTTAGCATCTGCTAAAGAAACGTTTCGGCTAAGAATGTCAGGGAACGCTAAGTTTTTGCCTTCAGTGTATATAATTTGCAAGTTTTGGAACTTAGTTATTACAACTTGATACTTAAAGAAGCGATGTGACATTTGTCCTCGTCGTGACCAAAGAAATAGAATTGGTCTGTGATCACAATATAGGTAAATTGGAAAAGGGGATCCAATAACATAAAATTCATATGTTTGTAATGCAGATATTATTCCGCATAGTTCTCTATGTTGAGGGGACATCTTTTGTTCAGCTTTATCAAATACTCTCGAGTTTGCTGAAATCATTCGTTTTCTATCAGGAAAATCTTGTATAAGAACACAACCTGTTCCTAAATTAGATGAATCAGCATGTATATGAAAGGGATAGTCATTAGAAGGAAACGCGTTAGAAATATCGTGACAGAATCTTTGTTTAAGGTCTGTGAATATCTTTTCGTGTTCTGGTAACCACTTGAATAATGTTGTATCTTTAGTTAAGTCATATAGAGGTTTTGCATCTATGTGAAAGTTCAAAATATAGGTATGATAGAAACCCATCATTCCTAAAACTCTTAAAACTTCTGTTTTCGATTCTGGCGATTTTAGGTTTCGAATATCATCTATGCGCGAAGCAATAGGTGATAGTCCGTCCTTAGATATAACATGTCCTAGAAATCTCACTTTTCGTAAGAAAAACATTGTTTTATCGGGGGCTGCTTTAAGGTTTGCCTTTCGAAGCAAAGAGTGATACTCTCTTACTATTGTGAACATTTCTCGCTTATCTTTAGCTTGTAATAAAGTATCGTCTATGTATGTTATGGCTTGTTTACGCTTTATAAGGGGTCCAAATGCATAACGCATTAGTTTGCTAAAGAAACTGGGCAATGGCTTAAGACCATAAAATCCTACTTGATAGGTGTATTGTCTGCCTCCTACAATAAAACTTGTAACCTTCTGAGTATCTTCGTTTAGTGGTACTTGATTATAAGCCGATGATAAATCACTACTTGTAAAAATAGTTCCGGTTATTCTTGTCATTAGAACGTTTAGTGGTTCGAGTGGCCAACTAGAATTACTTGTATCAGTTATAGAGTTTAGGTATCTAGCATCAATGACTAGTTTTACATAATCCTTCTTAGGTAATATGATGACGGGATTAACAAACGAACTATTCATATCATCGTTCTCATTGAGCTCTCTGATTATCCCTGCTTGAATTAATTCATCCATTAGTCTTTCTAATTTATCTCTGAGATGAATGGGTATTTTGCTTGGTCGTTGCTTTTTAAAGGTTGCGTCTTTCTTCAAAGGTAAATGGAACTTATGTTTCGTTCTGCCAATATCATACTTATGATGTGAATAGACATCATTATCCTGAAGTATTATTTCTATCAACTCAAACAATTCATCATCAGTCAAATCACTTTGCGTGAAATCAAAGTTATCTAAGAACCTTTCTAGATACTCTATGTCTTGAACTGTATTTCTATTTTGCTTAATTACAAAATCACTAACTGCCTTATTTATGATTCGGTTGCTTTGTAGTTTATCTCTAAACTTAGGAAACTGTTCGTTGACTTTAGGTCTACATAACTCTTTTGCTTCGGTAGAGAAGTCTGTGGCTAGTTCTCTCTCATCTTCTTTGCATTTTTCTATTAACTCACTTTCAATAATTTCGAGCACCTCTTCCTGTTCTAGTGTATTAGTTTCTACTTTCTGTAGTTTATCAATATCATCCTTGCTTGTATACACATAGATAGTTATTCCTGAATTCTTAAAGATTTGTTCAATTAGAGAAGATATCTCTCTCCAATCCATTCCGTCTAAACCACAAGCTATTTTTGGCATCGCTATACAGCGTAAATTTAGTCCTAGTGCATGATCTCTCATAGCAAGTAGTGTTGCTTTGATTGTATCAATTGTTGGCTTTTCATAATGATTAGCCTTAGTGATGAGATTATATACTAAATTATTATCTGCTCTGAAAGTTATTATTTCACCTATATCACAGTTTCTACTTTTACAGTAGTCCTTTAATAAGGGTATTCTTTTGGAGATTGTGTTAGCAAAACCTTTTCTCATTTCTCATCTGAGGATATCGTGTGCGCTATAGGCATATTAGAGTCAAATATAGATTGGGTACGAAAATCTATATATCTAATGCAAGAATTAGTTTGGATTTGCTGTCCTTCTTGTAAATTGTTTACTACTGTGTTCAGTATGAAGCAACTGTTATAGTCCTCACTTTCATTTAGTATTGTACTTGTAAATTCGGCACAGTTTTTGATATTGTATCTTTGTATAGGTTTGTCAGTTATATCACACATAGCATAACCTATTATCCCTCTATTTATCTGTATTGGGTGATTCTTTTCCATAAATATGGGTAGAAATTCTTCAGGTTGTGGACAAAGTGTGTTCACAAAGACTAGGTCAGTTTTTGCAACGTTAATATGAGGCATGAAATATGTTCCTGGTGGAAATAAGGCTTGACTGGGGTGCTTTTGCTTGTGCAATTGTGTACTTTTCTGTTGTAGAAAGAGTGGTTGAGCTATGTTTAAAGCAGTCATCTCAGTTATGTATGGGTAATCTTTCTCATTGTTGAGTGAGCCGTAGCAAATTAGGATTCTCTCAGTCTTTAATTCTACTGCGGGAATATCGAAGTGAAGTGCTTTCAAAAACAAATGACAAAAATCAATACCTATTATGTTCTGTCTCTGTTCTTTAGTAACGAATACTTTATGGGGGACTGTATATTTACCGTCAGTTTCGACGCTAGATTGAATAGTTGTGTAGCCAAGCATTCTGATTGATGAACCAGTATATGTTTTTGAATCACAATTTGTATTTTTTAAATGCAAATTTTGTCCAAGGTTTACTAGTGCAAGGTATGTAGGATGATTGATAATAGTGCAGGTTGATCCTGGATCAATCATGAACTCTACTTCTACACCACTATTATTTTTAATGTCTCCGGTGGCAAAGTGATATAAGTTGAGGTAAATTCTTGACTTAGTACTAATTTCTTTAGTAGCGTTCCGAGACTTCAAAAGTTTAAAGGAAAGAAGTCCGTTATAGCATTTACGTAGTCATCGTCGCCTTCAACGAAACTTATTTGATTTGGTTGTTGTTGAATATTGTTGGGTTTTGATAGTCTTTGTTGTAGATTGTTATTTCTGCTTGGTGTATAGAAGCTAGCACTTTGTTGTGGCTGTTGCTGTTGTTGTGATGATGGTGATTGTTGTTCAAGATTTGGTTCATTATTTCTATAGGTGTTTTGCTGAGGGAAGGTTTGTTCGTATGGTTGAGTGAATCTATTGCCATAACTGTTGAAAGATGTATTTTGTTGTTGATAGTTAGGCTTGTTGAACCTAGGATTATAGTTTGAGTAGCCACCTCTTGGTTGATAGCCTTGGTTCCTAGGACCATATTATATTTGGCCTTCTTGGTTCAACAAGTTCCTTTCTCAATTTTTTAACGCTATCATCTATCTGTTTCTTTGTGCATCTAGAGATGGAATGACCATTGCTTCTGCAATAATCACAGAATCTAGTACTGTTAGGTCTGCCTTTTATATTAGGGTCTCTTTGCCTAGAAGTATCTATAGCATTCACTTCGTTGCTTTTGAAAAGACTGGTTAAATCGTTAATTTTGCTCTCGAGTGTGTTAAGTTTGTCTATGCCTGTAGCTCCATTAGATTCTGTTGTTACAGAAAATGTTAAGTCTTTTACAACTAAGTGATCGACAAACTGTGTCCAAGTTATTGAAGGATTCTCAATAAGTTTCTCGTGCGCTTTGCGTTTTAAACCTTGTGGTCTTAGTCCTCTTATAGCAAAATCTATGTATTTCTGACTTCGTTGTCTTTGTTGGATTTCTTTCTCTTTCCTTATATTGTCATCTCCTTCAATACTTGTTGGTATCTTTTCTGGCCAACCTTTATCAACTCCACTCTTTATTCTATGTAGATAGTTCTTTATTAATTCTCCTTCTTGCCTAAATGTGTTCTCAACCTCAAGTCTAAATCTAAATTGGTCTCTACCGTCTGTGAATCTTTTTATAAATTCATCTTTTAAAGTATTCCAATCTGTAGCATCTGTGACTTCACTTTCAAACCATTCTAGTGCTGTATCAGTTAAAAGTGAGCCGAATAAGGATTGTTGCCTTTTATCATAGCTAGTTTGTGCAGCGGGTGCTGTAGGCCTAGTTCCTAGTGAAAAGAGTATTTTGTTTTCTACAGAGTTCCAAAAAGAAGTGGCATCCTGATTAGGATCATTGCCTGAAAAAGATACAAGTGAAAGATTTGGATGTGTTATGGGAGTTTCAGGTGGGGGAGTAACGGCATGTGGAGGAGTACTACCACCAGGACTGGCCATTGTTTAAAGGACTGAAGTTATTGTATTAGAATTATTAAGAACAGAGGAAAAGTTTAAATCAAAATCAAAAAGGGATTTTAGTGAGAAGCCCTTTGACTAGTTAACTTACACAAGTTAATTTAATGGCTTTTCTACAATAAGTGAACAAGTTAAATTTAGGCAGGCTTCTCTGATAGTTTAAATGAACAAGTTAAATTGAGAATGCCTTTTCTATATTAAATGAACAAGTTAAATTAAGTTGCCTCTCTCTATTAAATGAACAAGTTAAATTGAAGTTGCCTCTCTATACTAATTGAACAAGTGAAACTGACAAGTGAAATTGACAAGTGAAATTGACAATTGAACAAGTGAAATTGGGCCTCTCTGGGACCACCATTTATACTGCTGGTCCGTACATTAGATACTTAAACGACGGGGTTAATCGCGGGACCACATGTATAACTTGAGAGTTCAACCCCTAGTTCTACTCTTGGTATATAGTTAAGTATTAAAGAAAGTTAAATGCAAATATGAATTAATAAGTTATGTTAAACAGCATCAATTATGAACCGAGCATGAAGGGATAGAATAATTAAAGTTGTTAAGACTGAGATAGCACTAGATAGTACAGGTTGAAATATTCTAAGTTAACTTGTAACTTAGATAGAGTTTAAGAGATATTAAATTATAACTTAGAGTAGTTAAGTTTAACTTACCTGATTTCCAATTTCGTGCTAAGTTAATATTTTATGACTTAAAGAGTTCTTAGCTAAGAACAAGTCACAAAATATTCTAAGTTAGAAAAATATCTCAAGTAAGCTGAGATTGAGCAAGGGAGCAATACGGGAGTATGATTTTAAATCAGAAGTTATCGGGGACCAAAAAGTGCTGTTAGGTGAGCGTGCAAGCTCCTTTTATACTTGCGGACACGTGGTTCTCTAGTATCCTATTGGATAGAGATAACAGTGTCGACAGAGTTACCAAGGTTAACTTGGTGTTATCTGTGTGGCGTGATAATATCACGTCATAGTATTCTCAGTTTTATTTAGTGATCTTAAAATAGTAGCTTATTCAAAACTACTTAGTAATTTGTTCACACGTTAAAATGGACTTTGTCCAAATCAAGTTTGTGCTTCACGCACTATAACGTAAGTTCTCAAAATAGCACTTAAGATTATCAAATAGTGTTACTGAGTGTAGCACACTTCAGTACACAGGTATTGGCCAGACCACTTTAGGTCACGGACAGGGGGTCCGGTGCGACCGCCCCCAATGGTCTGGAAAAAATTTGGGTAGCGCTTTCCGTCTGGCCAATGGCAATTTCGGTCTGTTCGGTCTGACCAATACCCATATTTCGATCTGTTTGGTTTGGCCAATACTCTGATTTCGATCTGTTCGGTCTGGCCAATACCCTTATTTCGGTCTGTTCTACTTTATTCCACAATTTTTTCCATGATGTTGCCCGTTGGAAAACTGATAACTGGGTGATCAGATAATGTTAAATACAACATTTATCAAGATAATGTTAAATACAAAAATCTGGTCTTTTTGAATTTAAGATCAAAATTGCGCGAAAGATGTTTCCTAGTATCATAACGTTATCAATCAGTTCTCACAAAACGCGACACATTCTTAAGTGCAAAGTAGTTTCCTTTTTTTATTGCTTTCCTGATCCTTATAATTTTTTTCCCGATGTCCTGATAACAATACAAATTAGTCACACTGATTTTTATCAGCCATTATTAGCATAAAACAACTACTTTCGCGTGGCTCTTTCAATATTGTGAGTGTGAGTTTGTCATGATAACATCTAAAAGGTAGCATTTTTGTGAAAAATAATTTTTTTATATGGCTGTTGCCACAGATATAACGAAACAAGTCATTTTCTGTGACTCCTTGCCAATGATTTCCCATTTTGTTTGGTTTGCACAGTTGTAAGATAACTCATTTCTGTTTGTTTTATTTTTAAGGCAATATCGGAACTGGAGACATTTCTCATTGACAACACTTGAACGTTTGCTTCGGCTAATTCGACTCATCCAGTATCGCCCATTATTTTAAGTGCAGTCAAACCATTTTACACTACACTTTTTTGAAATTATTGCCACTTGTCAGAATTAGTTTCCAAATATTACACAATAAATCTAAAACTATGTGACACTAATGCATAACTCTCTCTTAAGTGCTTTTGAAATGAATTTTTTCTTTCGCTATTTGTGCCATATTTAAAGTGCTTTTTTTCTGTTAACGGGAGTTTGCGTATTTTTTCATAGCAGAAACACTTCTCCAGATAATTAAAGATTCTTGACTGAAAATTGAAAAAATGATAATATGACCAAACTTCAAGAGACTTCTGAAAAAATGGCAAATTTTGATTTGCCCAGATATCGTAATATAAGAAAAATGTGGACAAAAATCGATATTGTGATTACGTAAGAACCGTATAGAATAAAACTCGTGTTCTTGTTACGGAAAAATATATATGAGAAAGAGTTGTCAGATTTCAAATGAAAGAAGGAAAAAGTTATACTTCTATTCCTGAGAATTGGTCGGTATTGACAAATTGCATCTATTTTGTTATCATAGAGAGCTCAAGTCATATTTGCGAGCTCATATTCTTATCGGAAAATTAAGTTCAATAAATATCTGAAAATTTAAAGGTGGAGCCAAATTGTTCAATAAGAACCTCCCCGACGAAATCAAACCGTAAACTCTTTGTCTTGACCAAGCAGCTGTAAAGATCATTTTTGAGCTTACCGCCGATAACGTTGAAGTTTTATGGCCAAAGATATGAAGTACTGTTGACTATAAAAACAAACTATATACTGCTTTGAAGTCTTAAAGTATTATGTATAAATAAAAACTTTTTAGTCAGAAAAATCATTGGTTATTAGCTCAGTTATTTTTTATTAGCTTAATGAATGTAGTCAATTTATATGGTGTCCATCAAGCTAAAGTTTTGGAATTAAGTTCTCTAATTCTTTCATTGTTTTTGTGAAGAGAACAAATTATATCATTGACTAACAGCACCGCCTCTGAAAAGTTAGTCTACAGTATGGTCACGTGATTGGTGTTTAAAATTGCAAAGCAAAAGTTTTTTTCTTATTCTTAAATCAACAGTTCTGAAATCAAATATTCTCAGTTTTGTGACTTTTTTCTCTTTTTATCTTGCCCAGAAAAGGTAAATATTAAAGAGCTTAATTTTAAACCTTTTGTAATCTCAATTTTTTCGTTTATCATAGAACAATCATTACTGTAGTTGAATTTATCTTTCCTTTTCTCTAAGTTTCGCATTCTAAGTATTTGAGTATCAAAGCCAGTTCTCAGAAAGTTGACAATCCCGACGTTATCTAACACGGTGGTGTTAAAAAAGACGACTTCAAACTTTGTAAATAAAGCCGACTAGTAAAAAAAAATTTGCGGGTACTTTAGTAGGCGAGGTCAGTTGTTTACCACTGGGAAAGAGAATATTACGTTTAGCTTTAGGCTTCCAAATGTTGCCGACAAAAGATTTGCCAAACACAAACGTGAAGTGTAAATTTGAAAGTGTGAAGGTACAAAAATTTAGAAATCGTAATAATTTTTAATATACAAAATAATGCAATAGAAAACAACAATCAAATCATTTTCAGATGCAAAGAGTATTTGTTTTCTTAGAAAAAGAAACAAAAACATTGTTTGACGCTCACTTAGTCTTGTATCTCTTTTATTAATAATGCTAAAAAATGTATCAAGATACGAATTTCAGACAAACTTGATTGCAATTTAAGTCTAACCTAATCCCATTTTGTATACTGAGACGATTTTGATTAAACTTCTCAGCTACCCTCTTGCGTCTGATATTTGTACAATCTCAGCAGGCATAATCACAAACACAATTTGATTTTTCCCCTATAACCTTGATTTTTTCCGGGTTTTATAAATATCAATCAAAAGGTGGGTGTTTATCACTGATGTCTTAGTTTATCAAAAACAGTCAATTTTAAGTTAGATATAAAAATTTTTAATTTTATTTGTTTGGTTAAGCGTTATTTGGCACTCATCTATGATTGTTCTGTGGAAAAAGTAACACCTAGGTTTTCTGTGATTTTTTTCCAAATTTCGACAAGAATGGATATTTTTGTGTCTAAAAAAGAAACTAAAAAAACATATAAATTTGACCAGGGCACATATCGAAATCCCAACTTTGCAGTCACCAAATGGCATCGACTCCGTACCTTCATCGTCTCACACAAATTTGATGCAGAATCTCATAAGTAATTCCTTATTACCAGAATATGAGATAAGAAAATTTTGGAGAACGAATAATATTTATTTTTCTGGTGGTCAAACTAGGGTCATATTTGATTTCATTGATTTTATGCGAGGACCATAAATGATTTTTTGAAGTCGTACAAGTATGAAACTAGGAAATACGCAATTATTTGTGTCACATCCTACATTATCCTTAACCAGAGAACCAAAACTTGATACCTTTTATTAAGAAACATACTAAGCGATGGTACTAAGATCTTACCAAGATTTATCATGAAATAATGTTGTTTCAATTTCATGGCGAGATATTTTTTTAGTTTGCAAGAGATGTCAAGATCAAGCATGTCTAATCAAGGTATATCAAGTTTCGATTCACTGCGTATTAAGAAGGTCTATCCGTGCTGGAAAACAAAATTCAACTCTCTTTGACCTTCTTTGTGTTTCAGGATCAACAAAAACCTGTCAAAATGCTTCAAAAATTTGCTCTTTTGGTCCTGCTGGTTGCATGTGCCACAGCCGAATTCGGCTACAACAGACGAAACGAAATCTTCGCCAATGAAAGATTTCAGGATACTTTTGAGTCAAGAAGATATGGAGACTTCGTTGAGCGTGGTGAGGTCAAAACTTGCACTGAAAACTACGAATGCATGTGGGGCCTTTGCAAATATGGAAAATGTAAATATATGATCGACTCCCATGGACGGCACTGAACTGACTAATGAAAACTGATTATATGACTAGTGGGATGCCTTTAGGGAAAAGATTCGATTTGTGTCTGCTCGGAGAAATGAACATTTGTTAACGACGTAAATAGATTGCTTAATTAATATAAATAAAATGAGATTTAATCTGCCCGCTAAATCATGTAAAAATTAAAAACCAAAAAAATTATTTTCTCTATAATGAAGGAAGTGACCGAATAGTGGTCCAAGAATATGTAGTATAGTCGAATTTACTTATAATGAATGAAAACTCAACCTCTTTTTGCTTCTATGAAAATGTAGTCAACGCAATGCCTATGACTGATGAAGGACGCCGTTAGAGAATGAACTGAATTTAGATTTAAAACAGATAATGAGGCTCATTAATGTGCGTTTGGCTCATTAAAGAGCTCATCTACATTTTTTGGCTTAATTTTCAACCAAAAAAGGAGGCTCGGTAATCTGCGTTTGCACATAAAGGACAATAAGATCGCCTGCAACGCAGATAATCCGGTGGAGCAAAAAACGCCGCATTAGATTGATGCGTTCTTCCATTATTAAGAAAGCGAGGTTAGACGAAATACAAAATCAAACAACAACAACAACCATTAATTACATCCAAGAAATTATGTCCATTTTCAAAAGTACTTAATTACCAAGTCATGATAGCGTCAGATACAACTGCAACTAAACAAAGTAACTTGTACTTATTTGAAAAGACATGGGACCAGTCCATAATAAGGCCTGGTAACAATTAGACAAAAGAACAAAATCAGCAAAATTAAAATAATTCGCTTCCATTTTTTTGAATACAGTTAATTTCAAAACTAATGAAAACCATTAGATGTCAACTGAAAGCATCCAAATATTTTAAAATTACCTATGCCTATAATGCCTCTATAAGAAGGAATTAAGACCTGTCACTCTTCATTTTTTTCATGCGGTTGCAAAAGAACAACAAATAGAGAAAACAAAGGAAGCATTTAATTGTCCCAAGGAATTGCTTGAGAAGTTACTTTCCAGAATGTGTCTTACATCTACAAAAAACGTCAAATACGGAAAAAAATCAAAAAATAGTTTACTTTTCTGCCAAAAACCCGTGTCGCACAAGAAGCGAATTCTGGAAAAACATTAGATTTTGTACACTTGCAACTTGTCATGACAACAATTTTGTCCTATATGACCTATAATTAACGAGACTAGGTAACAAATAGACAAAAAAAACTACAAAAATGCGTTGAATTGATTTTTTTTATCTTTTTAAAACAATAGTTTTCAAAGTAAAGAAAACAATCAAATACCATTTCAAAACAGAATATAGGCTCATTTATTCTACCGTAAAAAACCAATGAGACTTGTAATTATCCGGGAAACTCCATTCGACGAAAAAGAAAAAGTGGAAACGATAGTAAAAGACAAATGAAAAAAAGAAATTCTCCGATAAAGGGTTGTCGAAGCCGTTAAAACGCTAATATATGCCTCTGAAGATTTCATATGTTCTTTTATTCCTTATTTTTACCGCAAAAATAAGATAATAAGATAATGTCATAAAACGAGAAAAAAAGGTGAAAAAGGGGCCAACGCCTGAAAATAAAAAAAAATTGAAATATAGTATTATTAAAGCCAGAAAACCACAACTTAACGCGTAAAACCGCAAAAAATATTAATTTTTAAATCAGTAAAAGGAGGAGCAAGAAGAAATTTTCTTTTTTTGCTGACACTAAGCTGCAAGTTGACCAATTAAAGAGAAAAATAGAGGCAAAGTTCAATAAGCCCTGGTTAAATTTAAAATCACAATTTTTTAAAAGTTAAATGACCAATATTGTTCGAGTAAAGAAACCAGATAGATTAACGTGGGACTGCTCAGGAAACCATTTGGATCTATCAAAAAAGACTTCTGATTCGAAATGTCCTGTTCTTTAATTAACAAAGAAATGATCGAATTTTTTCTTTAAAATAAAAAGACCGACTGAACACAATCTGAATTATATTTGGATTGTATCTGTGCAAGGATGACCAAAACAACTCCGCTATTGCAGTTTTTCCGTTAAGATCACTCAATTGTTTCGAGTATTATAGATCTAGATAATTTGTTAGTTAAAATGTCAGTGGTAAATGCTGCATTTTCGATAAACATATAGTAAATCTAGCAAAAAGCTGCAAAATTTTAATTCCAGACTGCTCTCAACGGATGTGGAAGCAGCTGTAGCTCCCATTGTATTTTAGGAAGATTGTATAAGTTGTTTTTGGGTGCGTGTTTTTGGTAAATTTAAAAAAAGTGGATTAAAGGAGCTTGCTTTGGTCAATTTTTGATGAAAAAGGCTGAATTTTGAAAAAGTTGTCCAAAAAATCAGAACAATACTTTTCTGTCTTCTAAATATCAACAGTACTATTGTTCACAATTTTTAATAGTATACAAAGTTGACAAAATTTTAGGCAAAAATTCCGGAAAACGTTAATAAAAAAAAGCAATTTGGTCTAATATTGACAAAATTTTAAACTACGACAATTCGCTCAAGAAAACGAAACTCAAAAAAGTTAATTTCATTTGTTACGCTGGACGATCTTTTTAAAGATACTACTAACAACTCTGTACGATGAATATTTCGATTGGTCAAAATTGTCTGAACGAACAACCCATTTGAGTATAAAGTTCCTCGCCCCTCAAGAGGGTCGGAACAATGAAGAGATAATCGGAAACAGATGTTTGAGTTTTAACAATACGTTACACACCCAAACTACTAATTGAATTACATAATGCCATGACTCATTACAGAGTTCACGAGATCTGACACTAAAAAGACAACGAGAAAAAAACACAAACACCAAAATAAGCAAAAGGAAAAATGTGACGTCAAAAACTCAATATCTAAATTTAAAGGCACCTAGTAACAATGTCAAAATGCAATAAGATAAAACCCTAACTACACAGTTTTTTTTCTTACCTATACGGCAGATGGAATTTTTCTTTATTGAGACTAGTTAATAAGTCCACAAAAAGTTTGTTTTTTAAGCCAAATAATTTCCAACGTCTTTAAAATCATTAGCTTTTTCGCGGAAAAAACTTAAAAAATTTCCTTAAACGTTATTATGAAACTAGCAAGACCTGTTTTTTGGTTAGAGTAAAACATATAAACGAACCTAAGATCAGAAAAACTGAAACAATTACAAACCGTTTGCGAAATTTCAAATTGTGGAAGGAATTAAAATCAATAGCTGTTATCTGAAATGTTTTTCAATTGTTCTCTACACCAATCCAGCTACGAAACGAATACATCGAACAGATATAGGTTCATATCGGCCTGATTCAAAAATAAGCGGGATCTGTTATTGCGCGAATTTGCTCAAAGGAGAGAAAGAGAAACACAAATACGTCACTCCCAAATTCTTTTTGAAAACTTTTCATGTTCTCACACAAACAAAAAATCAATTACGGCTCAATATTGGAAGACAAGTTAATTTTTTGAAAAACAAGGAATTGGATGGGACCTCTCAAATATCAGAATAATTTCAAATTAATGAAAAGAAAAACAAAAACTGAAAAATTATCGAAAATGTATAATATCACTAACTTTACTAATCGACTATTCGCTATAGACCGACTGGTTTGGGTAGTATCATTCAATTAACCCTCTATTGTAAGCTTAAAAAAACAGTGAGCATTTTCCTGCTAATTGAAAAAAAACAGGCAAATACAGCAAATTCAAAAAAGGTTGAGCGAGAAAAGTGTCGAAGCTATTCAAAAATGAACTCTTCTGTCAAGGATTCTTTATTGTCAATTAAGTTTTTTTTACAAATGGTCAATTATAGTTGTTTTAACAATATGAGTTCAAAAAATAAACAAAAACGATTAAATACAATGAAGCCACGAAATTTTTGAGAAAACCCCTAGAGTCAACGACATTAAATTTAATAGCTTTCAACGTAAGATAAAAATACGCCAAGTTAATCTCCGACGGGTTGAAAAAAAGTATGTCATTCAAATGTCACCAGAAAGACATTACAATAAGTCATTGACTTTGAAAACAACAAGAAGCACAGGCAAAATCCAAAATTTCAGTAGAAAAGTGCGAGAAGAAAGTGTCGAATCACAAAACTTTATGAAGGCGCATATTGTCCCACATACAAAATATCAGTTTCAAAAAATATCAATAAACACTTTTACACTTGAATAGCAAGTAATTGGATGGGACCTCTCAGTGATGAGAAAAGTTTAGGAGTTGACGAAAAGAACAACAAAAGTTGAAAAGTCTTAAAAAAAGAAAACGATTAATATCATTAACTTCAAGACTATTCGTTATAATCTGATTGCATTGAGTAAGATCATTCATTCAATCCTAATTGGAAACTTATGCGATCTCTCAGCATTTGAGGATAAAATAAAGCATCAAAACAGCCAAAAACAGTAAACTCAAAAAGAATTGAGAGAAAAATACCGAAGCAATTAAGAACCACTTTTCAGTTAAAACTTTTCTATTATCATTAAAATTTTTTAGAAAATTGAAATTCTTTTTTCAACAGAATAAGGCCTCAAAAAATTAACAAAACCGAACAAATAAGTTATAATTACGCAATGTTTGAGGAAAACAGGAATATCAAAATCATTAAATTCAATAGCTTTCAACGAAACCCAATAAATACGCTACGTTATGCCTCGATGGGAAAATAATAATTCTTGTTGTTCATATTTTATCAAAAAGACGGCAGAATAAATTTTATGACAATCAAAAAACCAAAAACAAATACAGGTAAAAACCAAAAATTGAGAAGAAAAGTGCGAATACAATGTGTCGAAGCCATTTATACAATAAGGTTTTCTCTGAAAACTTTATCTATGATCCATTGAACGTCTTTTCAAAGCCAATGGGAATCATCAATTTCAGGTTAATGTGATAGGATTTAAAAAGGAAACAAAAGTATGGAAAAAACAGCCAAAATCCAAAAAATTATGAAAGTTGCCAAGTCATAAAGCCAATAGTTAAAAGATAAAACAGCTAGCCTGGTTAATTTTGTTTGCAGTAGCAAAGAAGGGGTCCTTTCATTACTGAGACTTACCTACAATTCAACAAAATTATGTTTAAGATCGGTTAATGTTCAAAAAAATGTTCGAAAAATGATTTTTAAAGAGTTCACAGCCGTTAGTTGTCCACTCAAAGCACTAGATAGGTTCACTTAATGCTCATTAGGAAGCCTGTTGTAACTTTAGTCAACGAGTCATAGCCATGGGATAGTTTTTACAAAAATTTAGTGACAAAAAAATCAAAGTTTTTTCAAATATTGAGAAAACTCACAGTCGACTTGGAAAAGAAATGAGCGATTACTTCAAAACAGACTTTTTGTTCATCGGTCATCATTTGACTGTAAATGAGGTTTTTCATTAACGGAATCTTGATCCGAAGAACGACAAGTCTCTAAGTGACTTAAAAATAAAGAAAAATGAAAAGATTTCTAAGACAACAGCTCTAAAATAGAATTTGAATTTTTCAGAGTAAACTTCACTTTGAGAACAGAACTAGCCTTTTTATCGCCTGTCGTTTATTAGGAACAAAAAATTGATTCACTTTTTAGCGTGATATTTATTTTTAATTCTACATTTTTATAAAAAAAATCTTAATTTGAAAATTGCGTTGAAATTGAACAAAATCATGCCAAATAACCCGTTGAAATTGAACAAAATCATGCCAAATAACCCGTGTTCACACAAAACTGTATGCCTCGATAAATCCTCCAAAAAAAACAAAATTCACGGAAAAATTTTTCAATTTCAAATTCTACGCTGTACGAGCTTTTTAATGATACCACTCACAATTCTCTACAATGGGTATATCGATCGACCAAAATTGACTGAACAAAAAGAACCCATTTGAGTATACAGTTCCTCCCACCACAAGTGGGATCGGAACAAATAATTTCCAAGCTCTGATTGATTGATTTAAACTCAGTTGAAAGCTTTTCATAGAGAAAAGAATTTTGAAAATAGCGTAACGAAAACTATACTATATATGGTTGCAACCTACCCCCTCCACAAGCGAGGGAGTGGGTGAGGCCACAGTTGAATTCGGAATGACATGTTGGAGGATGGGATGGAAATTATTGGAAAATCACTGACTTCCTTAATTTTCAATTCAGAACTAGCTAAATTGAGACACTTCGACTGAAACAAGTTTCGATACTTTTGCAAATGGATTCGAAGAGCACGATAAAAACACGCTTCTATATTTTGATCAAAACAAAAGTATTTCTGTCGTAGATTGAGTCCATATTTTGGATTTTGAGTCTTATTTTTGTTGCAACTGTCCGTTATTTTTTTCAGACCTGACACGTTTTGCACTATAAGCTGCAAGTTTTACACTTTCGCGGCAAAATCTAAATTTGTCTGTTTGTGGATAATAATGTCTACATTTCCACTTAGCGTAAAAGTGATTTATCGAAGTTATTTATCAATTACTTCGGATCCAATTTGGTTACAAGGAAATTTACTCAATGTCAAAACAATCAGTGTGAAAAAGTTTCAGAACAATTAGTTCCTTTGATCTTTTTGTGCAACTTTCAGATGAAAAACCAACAATCGTTAGTACAGGTCCTACGAGCATGATTTAACATATTTAGGTGGATATTTAATTCCATGCTCCATGCTGACTAGTAATATTTTCGTAACAAGTCACATTGGCCCCTAAAGCTTGCCATGGCCCAAAAAAACCAAATTGTCTAATCTTACAAAAAAGAATGCCTTTTAGGTTTTCGTTAGGATAAGAAGCTTCATTGATACTATTATCAATAGTTTAAAACACTGGAGAGATTAGAATAGCTTTGTTAGAGTTTTGACATCGGATCTTTTGCCGTCTAATCATACATTTAGTCGTCTGTTCTCCTCTTATTATCTCAAAAACTATTTGTCAGAGCCATAGTTTCGATAAGTGTTCTGGTAGTTTGTCATTTTATTGCACAATGATTTTAGAAGCCAGGGTCTTTTACTTTTAAGAACTTGTTTGTAGGTTTGGATTTCTTTCCTTCAATTTTAATTGAGACGTCAGTTAATACAAATCTATCTCATTTGTTAATAAAAGCCGGATTCATTGCTAAAAAGTGTGTACCGTTTGCCAAAAGAAGAACGTTTTCGATACAATTGCTTTAAACGAAGATTCCAGCATTTAAAATAAGAGCGGTTAAGGCGCGGGAAGCCTTAATTTGTTATTAAATTCTAATATGAAACAATTTTTCACACCCTCGATAAAAATGGTTGATAAAAATGGCTCCTGTCGTGTATTCAAATTGGATAGAGAAAACCATAGGCAAAATCTTCAATTAAGTAAAATTGATATTATCGTGTCCGAACAAAACAGTCCGAGAAGAAACAGCCCCGGACAAAATAGTCCTAAAACCCAAAATAATCACCTGACAAAACAGGGACAGGCAAAATAGTCCCGAAATTTTAAAGATTGTGACTCAACGCATTAATTAACGAAAGTAAATCTGACAATTAAGTTAAACGAATCAAATTATCAAAGTATTAAAAACAGACGCAAAAACAGTTGTTAAACTTGAGGACATGTTTTTGTTTTAATTGCCAAGCATATAAAAGATGCCTCACGACGTTCGGCATCCTAATTTTGACGCAAATTGTTGTTATGGAAAACACTAAGACAAAAAAAAACGGGAACTGCTTGTCGTTGAAGGTAGTTTATGTCTTAGTGGGCACCGACAACATACTGATGATGCATCTTCTTGAGTCTGCTATATTACAAAATGCAATGGCAGAGTCAAGCTTCGCAATGAAGGAATCGAAGTCATCACAGTTCGTAGCCATTTACTTGATCCAGCAGATATTGAAAAGAAACGAGAAAAATCGTTCAGAATAAAAATGCACAGTAGCTTTGGCTGACGAGAATTCATGATTTACTATTGTTGCTGCCAAAAGACATCTGTAAAAAACAGCGGCCAATATTGCAGTTTGCAACTCAATCCAAAGAACAGCTAAGAGAACGCGGCAAAAAAATAGTCCAGAAAAAATGAGCCCTCTTTGCTGAAAAGATTTGAGATACCAGAGATCTTTGAAATTATACATAGCGTTTAGAAGTTAGAGTTTTGTGATTCAGGGCCCTAAGATGGAAAAAGAATTATTGTTTTTGTAGCTCCGCTAGACATTGACTTGCTCGAGCAATGAGACGAATAGTTCTGCGATGGGACAATCTCAACACGTCCAAACGTCTTCTTTCAGCTCTACACAATTCACGCTTCGGCTCACAGCGCCAATTTCTTGCTCGTGTATGCTGTCCTTACTAACAAAAAGGGTGAAAGCCACAGAAAACTACTCATATCCCTTCCGGAAACATCAACAAAAGAGTGAAAATCGATTTCGAAATTGGGGTTGTCAACGCATTCCTTCCGAGTAATGAAAACGTTTGAAATTAATGTTATTTTTCCATCTTTGTCAAAAAAATGTGGAGACATGTGCACCCCGCCGGCAAAGCATTGGAGTAAAACAAAAATTTGAAGTTCCGAGAGCATAGCAGAAAGATGCTTTGCAAAGTTTTCCCGCCAGTGGAAGATGTCATTTGTGGAGGATGTCAATTTTCAATTAATTTGAAGACAATTGCAGAGGTATCCAAGAACAAACAACTCTGTCGCAGCCTGGAACAATAGTGTTGTAAAAACTGGTCAATACAAAACATCCATTGCTACCGAAACTGATAAATCGAGGACGAACGAAAAATTCATGAGCAATGGTAGGGAAGAAAACCACAGTCAGCAATTATGGAGGCCAAAGGAAGAAAATTACGCCAGCATTGATGCAGTTCTACAAGATTTTTTCCACAAGTAGCGGCATGAGAACTTGATTGATTTTTTGCGAGGCTTCAGCTATAATATTAAACTTTAACATGTGCTGATTTGTTATTGTGATCCTCTATTTTCTTTAGTTCAATTCATTCATTTTCGACCACAAATTTTAATTTTGAAAAAATACTAGAACTAATCTGATTATTGCAAAATGTTGATCAAGGTTTTGGTTTTAGTTTTTTCTTCTCTCGCGACAACATACGGCCGGATTCTCCGAATTTAAACACTTTTCCCAATTTCCGCACCTTCCAGTCCGATTTACCCGCAATTGTGGATTTTTGCGAATTTTTTTTGGCCTATTGGGCTTGAACCAGCCATCTGTTTCGGACTCGAATGATCGTCCAGAGCACTAACCAAAATGCCACTGATCTTTTTTTCGACTTCAAAGCTTTCTTTGAAGATTAAAGCTGCACTTTATTTTTGATCTGTCTAACCAGCTTTTTGACCGGGGTTGTTTTGTTTGTCTTTTTTGGACCATTTTGTCCGGAACTATTTTGCAATTAGGGACTGTTTTGTCTTGAACTGTTTGTCCAGGAGTTTTTTGTCAGGGAGTTTTCTGTCTTTTCACCAATATTTTGAGTGCCAACGAAATTTATCTCTATTTAAAGTTTGTTTTGATGGAAACACCATAAATGGAAAACAATCTAATTACTCAAAACAATCAATTGAGAAAATTTCACATACATTAATGCAGTTTAAATTACCAATGAAACTCACGTTTACTAGAGCAGTGAGCTGTTCTTACCAAAATGTTTTACACCAAGAATTTTACAACAAGAATTAATTCTTGAAATCTTTCCGAGTTGTTTTCTTGTGCATGTTATTTCTGCTATTCGTTTTCATCATTAGATCTGTCTTTTTGGCCAGTCTCAGAATTTAAGAGTCCTCAATTTTGACCGATTCCCCTGTTATGTCCATTCTGATAGTTTTTAAAATCTTTCTGGTAAATTTTGCTTCTTCGCACAACTTAAGAAGTTTTCACATCCGGTACACTTATCATTTCTGGCTGTGGATTTACTTTTGTGTTCGGGATAAAATTATCGTCCACAGTTTCAATTTTAGCTTTTGTCATTTCAGTCCATATTCCTATTTTCGTGTTTTTCATGAAATACGGAAATGGGTTAATCTTAGAAGTTGTTTTGTTCTCTTTATAATGACTGCCAAATTAAGTTGTTTCTGCAAATCTTCGGAAAACGTCGCCAAGTGTCAGCGAGGATTTTAAAATTTACAATTAGAAAAACCTTGGTTCATAAACGATCATTGTTATCAGTTCAACCCATGCAATCACCAATGCAATCACAATAGTTTCCTGTTTGGAAAAATTGTTTGAGGTAAAATTTCCTCTTCTGGGTAATCACATTTCACCCGCCCCTGGGGTACAACTAGTATGATAATTCAATAAATTTGGGCTCCCCACTCATTGGGTGAGTCAAAAACTTATCACTATAGATTGTCCCCGCCCATGGATTACACGCTATTCAAGGCCGACTCGCCTCTTAACTTCTGCAACAAGGATTCAAAGGTCTGCTCCCGTTTCATATGTGTCTACAATCTCGCATCCCTTGCAAGGAGCATGATTGCAGACCCCCGAAATGCTGTAACAGAGACTGATTGAGATAACCTACTGAAGGCTACCGACAAACCCGCCGGCTGCAAATTTCTGTTATCAGCCAGAGTAGCGATTTGTTTGAGGGTCTTACGAACTGTCTCTGAAAATCCCCCAAACGTTTCGAAAGCCAGAGGAATGAATTGAATTCCGATTTCACTACAATTCTCGGCGCACTGTTTGTACTTCCTGTCTTCAGCAGCTGACAGTGCGAAACCACTCTTCTCCGAAGCATTTATAATGAAGCTTGACTGCAAGGGAGAAGTGACGGTAACGTCCAAAACTGCTGGTTGACCGTCATTCCATACAGGTAAGAAGATATCGCCCGGTCTGGAGTTATTGTCGGGTAGTAAACATTTCTGTTCAGAGATGGGTGACAAAAAAGCTCCCGAGCAAGCTGATATAATTTTGTATCGTAAACGATCATGACGAGAGATCATATCACCGCGACCTTGGCATGACACCGCATGGTCGCCCATTACATCTAGAGTCCCAGATTTACAAAAAGGACATTTTCTTTCGTTCTCGTACAATTTTACACCCAGTCGATATTTGAGAGCAACACGGAACTCATTGGAAGATAAATGTCATCCCAGAGCTGGAATGGGGGCTGCGGGTAACCAGGCACCAGACTGCGGTAGAGAAAAAGATTGTAAGCGAGATTTTTCTCTTATGGAACTTTGTTTTCCTAACAATTTGTCAAAGGCTGAGTTGTCAAATTCCTCGCGAATTTTTTTTTGAGAGCGACATGCCGTCGCAATTTCGCTCAATTCTTCAACTGCTTTAACAAATGAGATGTCTTCAGTTGGATTATGGCCTGTTAATTTTTCTACAAGAACAGAGGATTAAAAAACAGATCCAGCGTATGCAGCCTGAACTTGATCTGCTGATCGTCTTATTCCTACACCGGTTTTATAGATTGGAAGGCATGCTTGGTCCCAAGAGCTGTCTGACAACAAAACTCCAAGAATACCTTCAAAGGTTGCACGCTGAACCGAATCAAATTTTCGAAGGATTTTATTTGATTCGTCCGAAGGAGAATTGCATCGCAAAGAGTAGAGCATTTTGGGAGCATCAAGGCAAGAACGCAAAATACTAAGAGCACATTGAGGATCGTCTACATATGCTAAATTGTCTAGAAGTTCTTCTAATTTGTTAACGCGTTTGAGTAAACAAGAGGAAACGAAAGATTCAGATCCTATAGCAGCTCTTAAAATTTCAATTCCATCTACGCAGTTCCTCTTGAACAAACAGTCAATTTTTGTCATGCTTTCGACTGATCATAGCTCGCACTTGTCCTTCCTGAGTTCCAAACCAATTTTTTCTCTTGATTCTGAGAGAATTTCTAACGCTTTACAAAGTTCGATATCGGTTCCTGCAATAATTCCGTCATCGAGATACCAGCAATGTTGCATGAGATTTGTTGTTTTGCTTTCTATTTCGTCAATAAGAGGCCAGATGGCCAATGAAAACAAAAGTGGACCTATTGGATCACCTTGTTGCACTCCTGTCTAACTGTCTACAGTTGTGCAATTAAAGAACAAATCACTATGTTTCGAGTAACAAAAGGATGCAAATGAAATTCTACTAGGCATCAAAATTTTTGTTGAGCCGAGGAGATGACTGCTCTTCACTGAATTAAATGCGTTTCTGAAATCAATTTGAAGTATGCCCCCACTTTCTACTCTCTTGATTCTCTCGAAGGTTATTTTTTTGGCATGCACTATGCTCTCGGCACCTCCCTTGACAGCAACTCCCAACTGCTTTGAACAAAACAACTCAACCGCCTCGATGGCTGCTTCTTTTGCAATGCGCTTGGCAACAAGTTGCCGAATTACTTCACCCACAGCAATATGTCTATTGCCGGTTTTCTTTTTATCCATTGCGGTTAATGTAGCACTACAAAAAGCTGGAGCCACAAAACTTGGGAGCTGGCCTCTGCTGGCCAAGTTCACTAATTTGGTTAGGGAATTCATGGCCCGCTTGGATTGATCAGAAATTGATCAATTGATCGCGCGAAGAAGATGCTCTGGTTACATTTTGGACGGCCCAGCTGCTGTGAATTTCCGAAAAGACTGGAGCTGCAAGAGGACCTTTCTCTCATCGAATTGATAAGCTTCGCAGCTATAGTCAGTCTTCCAACGGCTGAAGAATTTCGTTTTCCTCTGGATGCAGTTTTTTTGAGTTCAATGAGTGTTTTTCTGTTGTCGGGTGCTATTCTCTCCGATGATAAAATCTTTGCCGCACGACCAAACTGTCCTTGAAGACAAAGTGTTTTCGCTCGGGAGGCAAGCGCTTCCATTGTGCTGTTACTTTTATTTTTTGCTTGCTTCATTGAAGCCGCTTCGTACCAAAGGGCAGCATACTCACCCGATCTCCATCGCTCAAATCTAGTCATCATTGAGTTTTCCTGCTGCTGCCTATGTTTTTTACTCCCTCTGTTGGAAGCACCCAAAACACATAAAGCACTCTTAAACAAATTCATCGCTAACTCATTTTGAAGTCCGCTAGCTGTCTTTTCTCTACACAAGGAGCAAAATTCAAATTAAAATTGTCTTTTTTGTAGCGTTTTTATCGTTCATCATCTGCGACCCCATTTTGACAGGTTACAAATTGATCTCCAATATTATGTCATCGGAACCAACAATTTGTTTTTCAGCCTTTAAATTGGAAAAACGTTTTTGTGGGTTTTTCACAGATTCACCAGAAACGTAATTTTTGATGTCATGATAGACTTGGATGTTTTGTCGAGGCGCATTTGGAATTCAGTTGCAAAAGTGACAAAACGGGTTCCAATACTCCTTTAAGCAATGTCTTGGCTCTTGGCCAAACGTGTGAAGAATTTGGAGAATTAGGGCATAATTTTTTTGGATTGAGAAACAAAATTTTCAAGCGTCAAGTTATGAATTGAAACTTGGTAATAAAAAGTTCTTTAAAGAGCATGCGGAATTAAACTGTTTTTTATGTACATTTTCTAACGCATTGAATTGAGGTAACAGAACGCTACAAGTAGTCTGGACGATTTTAGCCCAAAGCCTTAATGGCGAGGTCACTTGGCTATTTAAGGTTTTTTGGCAATCATTTTTACCTGTAGATTTTGCTTAAGATAAAACGCACGCCCTTCACGAACTTTACTTAAGTTTGTTTAAGAAAGTTGAAAAACAAAATTTATTTGTGCAACCAGCTTTGTGAGACTTTCATTTTCACTTTCATTTTCTGCCCTTTTTCTAACTGGATGTTTGAATAATTTTCGTGTTTGCCGCTTTCTAAAATGAATATCGTTTTAGGGCATCAGATAAATTTGAAGCACGTAAGACTTGATTTTCAAATATAATATTCCCAAGCATGTGAACAATTTTTTTAACATTTCTTTTCCATTTGTACTTGACACTGTTTTGAGGCTGTTCTATTTCTTAATGGGTGTGTATATTTTCTATTTTCTACGTATCTTTTCTATTTACTAACATCTACACTTGCGTTTGCATTTGCTATGTTGCCAACCTTTTATTTGGTTTCTCTGAAAAAAATGATTATTAAGCTGTTTTATTTGCTGGCTCTACTTCAGTCCGTATTAGCAGAAAACAGCAGCAGCTTTTGGGAATTAGAACTAGCTCCCGAAAGCGAGACACCAGTGCCATTTGGGGATGGTCATTTGACAGTATGGAAACATGGAAACTCAAATCGGCAAGTTTATAATTTCATAAAAATTTGCTAGATAGCGGATATAGTATTACTAGGTTTTTACAAAGGCAAGTTTCCTAAAAAAACTTCTAGAAATATCTGCATATAGCTAATCTGTCACACTACCCGGGAAGAATATAAAGAACACATATGCTTCCATATAAGGCATATAAAATTGCTTAGCATGTTCTTGCAATGTTAAGTAAGAATCATATATCTTCCTTTAATGAAATCTACGAACCATATATAATAACTAATACTAATTATGGTCCCTGCGTAATCGCAGCGGAATAACATTAGGCCTACAATAGCCTGTTCTCAGCTGCCCTTTTTCTTATTATTCACCACATTTCAGACTGATCTTTTTATGAGCAGCACTGATCTTTTTTAGTGACTATAGCCACTTTTTTGCGTCTGAAACTTTCACGTGGTACCATCATTGCAACCAACATTGGTAAGGCTATGGTAAACCTGAAGCTATGGTTAAGTAAAAACTCATCCTCACACAGACAGCTTCACGGAGGCAGGGGATTGAACACTCAATCATTGACGTGTGAATATATGGTCTTTGTATGATTAGTAAGAACCATATACGATCTAACAACAGTTGCTAAGATTCAAAAATCTACATTTTAGTCTAGTTAAAGTTTTTTCTGCATAGTTGGTGCTGCAATTGGAAATCTAAGAAGCAACCTCAAGAAGCACAACAATTAAAGAATATTGCTTTCTTATGATATAGAGTGAGAAAACTTTTCTGTAACGTAAATTTTTGGTTGATGGCTGAAACCGGTACAGAACTATTGTTGCTTACAACTAATAATTATCAATAAAACTAACTAATAATTATCAATGCCTTGCAGGAGACGCAAGAAGCTGAATCTCATGAAGCTGATTTTTTCCAGAGCAGATATAAAATGAGACTTAACTTCCAGGTTTTGAATTTTTGGCTTTGAACTCAAATTCCGGTTTTGAGCGCTGAATACGGTGATAAAAGAAAAATTCAAAAAAGTTATTGCTACAAGCCGCCAATCTTCAGTTTGAAGTCAGTTTAAAGAATAAAAGCAAGTGTTTTCGTTCAAAATGGTGTATCAATATGCTCAAGAAGCCGTTCTTTTTCTGGCAGAAGGTGGTTTTTACTGATGAAACAAGGGTGCGCATCTCCAGCGACGGAATTGTTAGAGTTTTTCGAAGAAATGGAACGAGATTTCTTGAAAAAAACACAAAAAGTTTGAGTTCGGACAAACGATCACTTATGTTTTTGGGGTGCAATACAATCAGATGAACGGAAATTGCTTGTTAAGTGACCAAACAAGCTAAACGCTGTCAGTTATTTGGAAATTTTGAAAATTTACGAAGAAAAAATGTATTTCCAGGACCTTATTTTTCAGCAAGATAATGCTCCTGTGCATAAATCGAAAATTATTGGCAATTTCTTCCAAGAAAACGAGTGGGAAGTACTGGAATGGCCAGCATACAGTCCAGATCTGAATCCTATTGAAAATTTATGGGCAATTTTGAAGCAGCGATTACAAAAACAGACAGTTTTTTTGAGAAAATTTAGAAGAAAAAGTGTATGAAATTTGGAATGAAATTGACGCAGACGTCGTGAGAAACCTGTTTGAAAGCTATGCAAACCGTCTACTAGACGTTAAAAAAGCTAAAGGTGTAATGACGCGTTATTAGAGAACTAATTTGAACTCAAAATGTTATACTATTTGTTGTTTCTATTGCTTTTTAAAAATCTTTAGATGTACGTAGCTTTTTGGTACCATAGTGTATGATAGAAATAGAAAAATACAGCTGAGAACAGGGTAATGTTAAGGCACTGCAGAGTAAAAAAACCCAATGCTGCTCCTCTGCGCGATTACGCAGAAACAAACTTATTAATTTTTTGGATCTATTCTGTCCCCCCCCCAGCTTAGTGAGCATGAGTTTTTTGTGACACCCAGACGTACGTGCTATTTTCTTACATAGTAACGTGCTATATAAGAACATATAATTTCTAACTGGGGGTCATAAAAAACACTGGTTGAGCCGAAACAGAATAGATCCAATTTTTTCTATCGAGGGTTATGAATGGTCCTGGGCTGAAGCCCTGTGTTACAATCGGGTTGAGAAGATAAAATGGGATTCTGGTTAATGCTAACTGTCTTAATATTACCTCTTAACAGGGTTTATAAATTCAATTATGCTATTTTTTCCCTCAGCTCATGTTTAAAAGTTCAAAAGCAGGTATAGCACCACATCAAACTCTTGTTAAAGGCCAGAAGAAAATGGGCTGAATTGAAGGAATGGTTATGTGGCTGAGAACTTCTGGCGTTTATCGAGAACCGCGAAGCGGTTCGAGATATTAAGTCAGAATTTGGAAGTGACTGCTGCAGAGGCACTTAACCATGCTTAATACACGAAACGCACACGTTTTAAAATGACAAAAGTCAACGAAATTCAACTTCTGGCTAAGTAGCAACTTCTGGCATTTTAACTTCTGGCACTGCAGACTTTCGGCATTTTAAAATGTGCACGTGAGTGTTTTAAGTGTACTTCGATGTCTGGCCAAAATCAGCAATTTGGCTGACAAAGGCTGGATCATTTCCTTTCTCCAGTTTAACCATTCTCGCTGTTGAAAACTATGTCAAAAACCCAAGTCAAGAGCCAATGTGTTTGGGTCCGTGACCCCTTCATAGCATATAGCCTCCTCATAATGTTTTCTTGGTTCATGGGATCATATATACATTCCTTGTAGGAATAAAACGAGTAATATATATATATATATATATATATATATATATATATATATATATATATAAATATTCTAAGCAAAGTTCTATGCAAGAATCCTGCCATGTACAATATTTTTTGTATGGAATGTTTAGTTGGGGTTTAGTTGTAAATCCGAAAACATGTATTAATTGATTTTATACCGAAAAGCGTCTTTGATCCATTTTACCCTCTTTTGTTTAAAGACTATCACCTTTCATAATTTTTTGATGTTTTGTGCCGCAATCCGTAAAAAATTGGGTTGAAGTGATATACAAAAGATCGTTTGGGGGTTTGAATTGTATTTTTATTGATATATGACCAACAGAAACGGATTCGAGAATCGGAGTACAAAAACGTTTGCTTAAATGCGAAAAGTCTTGAAAAGAGCAACTTAAAAATATAATGTCCAGGAAAAGAGCAATCACAACACTTTGATTACTTTTTACGCCTCAATTACAGTGAAATTCATAGTGCCATGTTTAACCATGATCTTGGCAAGTTTAATCAAGAAATTTTCTTGATATTGCTTGATAAGATCATGGCAAGATTTTACCAAGATGTACCAAGAATTTTTCTCCTATCAAGATCTTGGTAAGATAATCCATGTTTGGTCAAGACTGTCAAGATCTTGCATTTCTTGGCAAGGTGTAATAAGTTTTGTTTCACTGGGGACATTTTCTTATTTGCTTTTCTTATTAAGACGTACAATTTCCTTTTCTTAACAAGACGTACTAAGACGTACAACAAGGAACTCGAAACAAAGGAATTCAGGAACTGGTATACGATGGCGTTGGCAAGACGATTGTAACAATCAAAAGTTGCGTTGAACTGAACTTAAACTTTTCTTTTTTTCTTTGCCAAAAAAACTTTGAACCCAGAAACCAAAATTTTGCCCAATTTTGGCAGGTACTTCGTGCGACCACTCGCTCTTCTACTTGAGGACACAGCCAGAACTTCCAAAAGTCTCTTCCACGATCACCAGTTTTACATGGAGTTCGATGTCCTCATGTGGTCGGATGAGATGAGAGACACAGTCTACGAATTTATGCACAGCAATCTTACCAATATTTCAAAGGGAGATATAGAAATGTTGCCCATGGAAGAGGTAATTTTGAAAAAAATCTCTTGCTCGACTCGTGAAAAGACCGTGATTGACCTTAATTGGCATAATTAATGGCTATATAACAATTTACCGATAGTAATAAAAACTCATTGCCCCGACTCTCAAGAAAAATGAAATTAATTTTACGATTTTTCGCTCAATGGTGAGATGATAAATGAGCAAAAACCTGTCTTATCACGCGACGCTCATCAAACTTACCCTATGTGAGCCATTTTCGAGTGGCGACAGTTTGACCTCAAGTCTTACGAGCTGATCGGATGAGAAAAGTCCTTTATTTTTACATTGCGTCTATCTTGCTAAGAGGTAATTATGTTAACAAAGTAGTTTGATTTTGTCTCATAATTACCCAGGTTGAGGTCGCGCTCGAAATCACCTCTGATCAGACCGTCCCAGACAAGTGGGACCTCTGATCAGACCGTCCCAGACCGAAGTGACCTCTGATCAGACGAGTATGCGCTCGAAGATCATTGTGCGCTCGAAGTGCGCTCGAAGCCGCCTCTGATCAGACGAGTTCCAGACCGAAATGACCCCTGATCAGACAAGTTCCAGACCATTGTCCAGACGAGTTCCAGACCATTGTCCAGACTAAAGTGCGCTCGAAATATTGTACCAGACTAAAGTGCGCTCGAAATCACCTCTGATCAGAGAATGATTTTGAACATGAACAAATCTCTCAATATCGTTATAATATATTTTATCAATCTTATATTCAACTAACAAAAAAAACAATCCTGAAAGTATTGTTAATGAAAGTAAATCGAAAAAAAATGATCAAAAAAATTACTGCGTATGCCATTTTTTATGCTTTTAACTGAAAAAATGAACTTAGACAGCTCTGCATAAAAACGTCTTGATCTACTTTGATTCAAAATCTTTTCTTGAGGGGACCGGCATTTGTTATCAGCTGGACCCCTTGGTTCTGATCAAACCCATCAGATTCTCAGATGAAGTTCCGATCAGAATGCTGTTTTTTTGTTGTCTCTCACCCGAGACAACCAAAGTCAGAAAGAAAACAAAAAAAATTGAAAAAAATTTCGCTCGATTTGGTCTCTGGTCAGACTAGTGTGCGCTCGAATGGGCCTCTGATCAGACTAGTGTGCGCTTGAAACTGCCTCTGATCACACCGTCCCAGAACAAAGTGGCCTCTGATCAGGCAAGTTCCAGACCATTGTCCAGACAAAAGTGCGCTCGAAGCTTTTTCCAGACCATGTAATTCGAGCGCACCGGGAACATGTGTGCGCTCGAAACTAGTCTGATCAGGGGTCACTTTGGTCTGGCCACCTCGACTTGGGTATCATTATAATTTAAAGTAGGTGGCGAACTTTTTGTTTTGGCCTATTGGCTATTTTTCAATTGGCATTTTTTTCAGGGCAAGAAAGAAACTGAAAATTATTTTGACCGCAATTTTTAATTAAGCTACCCAGGTCGAGG